>NC_143053.1:187483939-187786969 GCF_052426305.1 Pelodiscus sinensis | reverse complement strand
ACATGTGAGGTAGGAATATGTTAAAAAGGGAAGTGACTGTTCAAAATTAAATTTTCAAATGCTTTTCTTCTAGGAGCCGACTTTCAAAATATTGGGATTTTCCTACATTTACAAGTAAAGATGCAAACTTCTTTCTTTTAATTTCACAGAGGAGAATTTTAGGGCCAGACCCTCCGTGGGTATGAATTGTCAAAGTTCCATAGATTTCAAAGGTGTACTACCCGTATACACTGTGTAAGGAATTGGCCCTTACTGCATAATTCAGTGGGACAGTAGATAGAAATAGGTCCAAGTGTTCATGGGAAAAAAAAACGCCCCTATGAATTTAGTTTGGACTCAGCCAGTCTCTTCCTTCTAAAAGCTGTAAATACTTTATATGCAGAATTTGGGCCATCTATGACAGGTATCAGTGAATTTACTAGGATTTTTATTTGCCTTTTCCTTCCTTTATGTTAGCTTTTTAATTTTCCTACACACATTCTCTCTCTCTCTCTCTCTCTCTCTCTCTCTCTCTCTCTGGCTATGTCTACACTACAGAGGGTTTTTGTTTTGTTTTTAAAAAAACAGCCATTTTTCAAAAAAAAAACCATGGAGAATCCATACCTCAAGCACGTTTTTGCACAAAAATATCGAAAGAACAGAGGGTTTTTTCCAGCGTAGGTATTCCTCATTCTACAAGAAAGAACGCTCTTTCACAAAAAGGTGTGTGTGTTGGGGAAGAGGGGGGTTTTGTGCAGAAAGAGGAAAAAGCACAGGTGCTTTGGTAGCCATTCTGTGCATAGCAATCAGAGCTTACTTTTGAGAGAGTGTCCATGCAGTCTGGATGCTCTCTTTCACAAAAGTGCATCGCTTTTTTGATGCACTCTTGCAGTGTGGACACGCTCTTGTGCAAGAAGTTTTAGCGGAAGATCTCTTCCTGACTTTGGAACACTCATTCTGAATGATATTGGGCACATTATTTAATTGCTCTATATGCCTTAGTTTCCCCATTTGAAAAAAATGAGGATATTCTTTTAGTACCTCCTGTTCTGATTAATGTATGTGAGTGTTCATATACCATAGTGAACTGAATTGAGAACTGGTTAAAAGACAGGAAACAAAGGGTAGGAATAAATGGTAAATTTTCGGAATGGAGAGGGGTAACTAGTGGTATCCCCCAAGGGTCAGTCCTGGGACCAGTCCTGTTCAACTTATTCATAAATGATCTGGAGAAAGGGATAAACAGCGAGGTGGTAAAGTTTGCGGATGATACTAAATTGTTTAAGATAGTCAAGACAGAAGCAGACTGGGAAGAACTTCAAAAGATCTCACCAAACTGAGTGATTAGGCAACAAAATGGCAAAAGAAATTTAATGTGGATAAGTGTAAAGTAATGCACATTGGAAATAATAACCCCAATTATACGTACAGTATGATGGGGGCTAATTTGGCAACGAAAAATCAGGAAAGAGATCTTGGAGTTATCGTGGATAGTTCTCTGAAAACTGCCACACAATGTGCAGCGGCGGTCAAAAAGGCAAATAGGATGCTAGGAATTATTAAGAAGGGATAGAAAATAAGACACGGAATATCTTACTGCTCCTGTATAAAACTATGGTACACTCACATCTTGAGTACTGTGTACAGATGTAGTCTCCTCACCTCAAAAAAGATATTTTGACCTTGGAAAGGGTTCAGAAAAGGGCAACTAAAATGATTAGGGTTTTGGAATGGGTCCCATATGAAGAGAAGCTAAAGCGACTGGGACTTTTTAGTTTAGAAAAGAGGAGACTGAGGGGGGATATAATAGAGGTATATAAAATCGTGAGTGGTGTGGAGAGGGTGAATAAAGAAAAGTTATTCATTAGTTCCCATAATAGAAGAACTAGAGGACACCAAATGAAATTAATGGGTAGCAGGTTTAAAACTAATAAAAGAAAGTTCTTCTTCACACAGCGTGTAGTCAACCTGTGGAACTCCTTGCCAGAGGAGGCTGCGAAGGCTAGGACTATAAGGGTATGTCTACACTACTCCGCTAGTTCGAACTAGCGGGGTAATGTATGCATACTGAACGTGCAAATGAAGCCCGGGATTTGAATTTCCCGGGCTTTATTTGCATAAGCTGGCCGGCGCCATTTTTAAATGCCGGCTTGTTCGAACCCCGTGCCGCGCGGCTACACGCGGCACGGGCTAGATAGTTCGAACTAGCAAGCCTCGTGCCACGAGGCATACAGATAGTTCGGAATGGCTTGCTAGTTCGAACTATCTAGCCCGTGCCGCGTGTAGCCGCGCGGCACGGAGTTCGAACAAGCCGGCATTTAAAAATGGCGCCGGCCGGCTTATGCAAATAAAGCCCAGGAAATTCAAATCCCAGGCTTCATTTGCACGTTCGGTATGCATACATTACCCCGCTAGTTCGAACTAGCGGGGTAGTGTAGACATACCCTAACAGAGTTTAAAGAGAAGCTAGATAATTTCTTGGAGGTTAGGTCCATAAAAGGCTATTAGCCAGGGGATAGAAATGGTGTCCTTAGCCTCTGTTTGTCAGAGGCTGGAGAGGAATGGCATGAGACAAATCGCTTGATTATTGTCTTCGGTCCACCCTCTCTGGGGCATCTGGTGCTGGCCACTGTCAGCAGACAGGATACTGGGCTAGATTAACCTTTGGTCTGACCCAGAATCTTATGTTCTTATGTTCACAGTGCTGTGCACTATAAGAAAAAATAAGGCAGAGTACTCTCAAGATCTGAGAGGTAGGGAGCAGTACATAGCCATAACTTTATTAAGTATCTAATCCTACAACTCTTATTTATGCTGTGTAACATAAATAGTCCTATTTGTGTGGGAATGCTTCCATGAAAAACAATAATGAAATATGAATAAGAACTATAGGATGGCATCCTGAATGACGGTGGCTTTCATTTTTCATGCTTTGTAAACAGAACAAAATTGAAACTACAATCAAGCCAGACTGAACCAGTTTTGGCCCTTCAGTCATACCAGCCCTCTCTTGTAGCCCTGTCAGATGCTGCAAGTAATATATATTCATTACCAAGAGACAATTATTGCCCCCTACTGTGTTAGAGAAGGTCTTCCAAGAGTAAACAGAGGTAGTACTTTTTAGGCTCTTCACATAGACAAGCCAAAACAATATTTCAGTGTGAATTGCCCAAATGTGGGATGACTCATTACTTACTCAGTGTGGCTCTGTGCCCCTGTGGTGGCTGGACTGCAGAAAGTATTAAGAGTCAAGCTGGGTCTTTTCACGCAGCCAATAGAGATTCTTCCTTTTAGATTCAGAGTTCTATTCAATCGTTAAACACTGGTGACCCAGCCAAGTGGCATTGTGTTCCATAAACCTAATGATGCTAGTTTAAATATCGGTATTTTAACTGTAGTTGTATGCAGTGATGGTGTAGCCATGACAGTGCCAGGATATTAGAGCAACAAGGTGGGTACGATGATATCTTTTATGGGACCAACTTCTGTCTCACCAACTGAAGTTGGTCCCCTAAAAGATATTATCTCACTACCTTATCGTTCTAATATAGTAACTGCTTAAATGTTGTATTTGTTGCAACAACATCCAGTCATTTGGGGAAAATCTAGGCTATCACCACTCTTCTTACTAAATGCAATCTCAATGCTGAATAAATCCTAGCTTACTGTTACTACTTTGCTCAACAGCACAATCAAGGCTTAATTAGGTCTATATCATTTTGTTCCATGTTCAGAAGATATCATGTGATCTTTTAAAACAGGTCAATATCTTATTGTTATAGTCCTGGCAATGTAAGAGTGTAGTTTTATGCAATGCAAATGCTTTAAGGTGCATTAATTTGGATTTCTTTTAATTGTGAATCATAGCTAGTATATTTTGAGTCACAGAGTGTGTCTAGACTACAGGGTTTTGTCGACAAAAGTGGACTTTTGTCGACAAAACTATACCTGCGTCCACACTGCCTTTGAGTCATGTCGACATAACGTCGACAAAACTCAGCAGTTTTGTCGACGTATGTAAACCTCATTCTACAAGGAATAACGCCTTTTATCGACAAGAGTTCTGTCGATAGAAGGCATTATTGCATCTACACTGTCCTTTGCATCCACACTTGTATGTCGACAAAGTGGCTTGCTTTGTCGACAGAACTGGATGTAGTCTAGACGCTCTTTGTCGACAGAAGCGTTGTCGACAGTATCTGTCGACAAAACTTCTGTCGACAAAACCCTGTAGTCTAGACATACCCTGTAGGTTTAAAAATTCATACAGTATCAGTGCTTTCATTCTTCATACTTCAATGATCCCTGTTATGTGTTTAGTGCTCTGAAGTCTGAGGAAAGTTTTTTGTTTGTCACTTATAGTAATGACCATCAAAAACTACAAACTTTTAGGTGTATGGGCTTTTCCCTCCAAATCTCAATCTGTATCAGTGCACATTCTAGAAAGAAAAGGGTATTTTCATATTAGGTGTCGTTGTTTTTCTCATATAGCTGTGAAGTTATGTAGTCACATTATTGAACTAGTATTCTTGAGGAAACGAAAAATATAGGTCTCAGCTGAGGGTTTTTTCCAGCCATATTCATCAGCATGGTCAGAGTTGTAGCCCTTTAATTCCCAGTATGCTACATTGCTTCTGAATATTATGAGCTACATAGAGTAGATCTCTCCAAGGAAAAGCTAAATGGTAAACAGTGAAGCTGAAAGAAAGAAACTCAGAGCAAGATTAGCATTTCTGTTAATAGCAGTGTGGAAAAAGTGATTCTGTTTACAATGCAGTGTGATTTAACTGATGGATACCAGCTCATACGCTCAGTGCACTGTAACTGGCAGCAGAATATTGTGTCACTGCCTGGTGTCTGATACATGCAACAATTTGTTTTAAAGAAAGTTGCTGTCATATGTTTCCATTAAAGAGGGTTTTAATTGGGCCGAGTTCTGATATTGTTGCTCATATTTACTCACACTCTGAATGAGTTTACATGTTCAGTAAGGTTACTACAATATGGGCATTAGGACGGCAGAATCAGGATCAGTGTAAACAAAGGAAAGATCTCAAAAGAAATGGGGATTTATGCTTTTTTTTAAATGGTTGTACTTTTATTGTACAAATGGTCAAATTTTATATTTTTCACAACATAATTAAAACCTAGAGCCTGGTTTTATAATCTCCCACGTGGCTGTCTCAAATGGTTTCACTCATATCATGATCTCACTGTGAAGATATGTGTTGAATTGCTAGTGTAGTTTTGAGATGAGTTTTTAAACTGATCTTGATTACGAAGGAATGTTGTTTCCACAGTCTTCTTTTTTTTCCTTGGTGTGATCCTACACACCACCTCACCTTAACACCACCTGAAGCCTTAACATGTCTGTGGTAAAACAGTACAGCCAGTAGCCTTCAGAGGTCACTGCGAAGTTTCAGTGAGGTTTCTGTCACTCTCGAAAGAGTTTGCCACAGGCACTGACTGTAGTAAGTTGAGGGTTAGTAACATGGAGTTTGCAGGCCTAAATAGAAGCCTGTAACATGAAAACAGCAACAGACCTGCAATTTAGTGAGCAAGACTTTGGTTTAGTAACAGGAGCCAAGAAAGAGGCCCTATTGATAACTGTGTGATTATGTAAGTTAGGTTGAGCATGGAAGGACACAGGGAGGCACTGGGTATAGACTGTAAGCTAAAGGGGAGTAATGGAACATTTTAATAAGAAATGTCTTGGTACAAAAACTCCCTAAAAACTAATGCACATACCAACCTAGGTTTAGGACTGGGTTGAAATTGACAGCATGAAGGATAGTAAGTAAGCCCCCCTTTTGTAAGGTGAGGGGTGGTAACTAGGCAACAGAGGGTGGTAACCTGGTACGTAAAGAAATGATGTAAGTTGTTTGTACCTGTTTATAAAAGGACACCGCAGAGGGTGCTCTTCGGCCGACCTTGGGGGGGGCGCACTAGGCGCCTAAACGGCAGGTGTCATTGCCTAAACTTACAGAGTGCACAGTAGCTTAACTTTGACTAACTGCTGTTAATATCTGTTATATGGCAATAGGCCTGCCCGGTGTTGGTACCTTGTCAACGCAGGCCATAGTGCCCAGTGGTGTAACATTGTACTGATCTCTGTTACCAACTGGTAGAGCTTCGCATTTGACAATAAACCTGCTCGACTAATTTCAAACCTTGCCTGCATCTGTTGTTTCCGGGGCCTCTCAGAGATCTCTTGTGTTGACCCAAGTGCACGGGGTCTAACACTCTAGATAAAGGGAGTACCGATTGTTACGCACGCAGCCAAAAGTTTAACAATGGAGTAGAGGTCCTGTCAGAGGTTCTGCGCGCCAGAACAACCCTGACCAGACGACGCTAACACTGACAGTCCAAACCACCGAAGGTACCGAGGTACGAAAACACCGAGGTACGACACTGACATTTCATCCATTCCTTTGCTCCTTCATTTTTTAGCTCTCACTGCAGAGGTCTTTGTACTGTGAAGGCCCCCTTTATCTTCTGTGGAAATAGCTAAAGACATGTGTGGCATATGCTTTCACTTGAAGCTTTTACATTTTTTCATAAGCAACACAGGAGTATTCCTTTCCCTTCACCTCCTACTTTTCCCATCATTGCTTTAATATGGTTTCTTTTCCTATTTTTGTGTCTTCCCCCATCCTCCTCCTTTCCCCATTTATTCTGCTTCACTTTGCCTGATTCCAATTCTAATTATTCTTCATCTTTCAACATTTCCTTGTTTGTTTCCTTTCCTTAGTTTGTTCTCTAGATAGAATTATAGTAGAAGAAAATAAGACTGTACTTTTCCAAACTTGGGACAAATGCAACAACAAATTTAATTTTCCATTACAACTCAGTAGAATTCGCCTTCTCTAAATGTTGAGCCCACAGCAAGACAAACTGTTGTTTGGGTTTTATACTAGCGAGCCCCTGAGATACCCGTACCATGTAGAAACAAAAGGGATGTCATACAGTGACCATTCTCCCCAAGGAAGTATGCTGGCACTTGAAAATTTCTGATGTGTTTACTGTTGTTTAGATGGTTCATGGACTTGAACAATAATAAAAGCTTTCAGGTTAGAATCATGTGTAATGCTGTGTTGTGGCACACTGGGTTTAATGTTTAATATTGGCTGCACAGCTTGAAAAGTTGTTATGGGTAATGACGGCACTTTCATTACAAGAATAGTAATTTTTCTTCATGGCATTTTTTTCAGTAAATATCACCATAAATAGCTGATTTATTTGAAAATCCCCCTGGTGCCATAACATGATTTTTATATTCCATGGATTTTTCTATGATTCTGTGATTATGGGCTTTTTTGAAGGCTGAGTCCTTTTATTGTGACCAGTGTGAAACCACCCTATCTCAGCAGGAGACCAGGTGACATGGTGTTTTAAGAGGCACTGAGCTTGGAGGGAATGTCCTCCCTCTGAAACCCCACACACAACTGCAGCATTCACTTGCCTTCTGCAGTGGAGCTTAGAAATTGCATGGACAGGCTGCCCGTGTTTACATAGTACCCTAGAGTTGTGGGTGTAGTTTCTTATATCCTGGAGCTCTGCACAGTGGACAGTCTATGTTCTGTGCTACTTTTAATCCCTCTTACAGGGAGAGAATGGAAAGTTCTTTCAGGGCATGTCTACACTGGGGAGTTATTTCAAAATAACTCCCCTTATTTCAGAATAACAAGGTGAGTGTCCACACTACCAACCCCGTTATTTCGAAATAAGAGGCTTATTATTTCAAAATAATAACTCCTGCACATGAAGAGGAAAAAGCTTATTTTGAAATAGTAATTTTGGGAGTGATTATTTCAATATAATTTATTTCGAAATAACCTGGTAGTGTAGACATAGCCTCAGTGCCCTAGGCCTGGTACAGTCTTTGAAATGCTCTCCCTTCCTTTAGGTTTGTGGGAGGAAATAATAATATCCCACAGTGAATGTTTGTGAAACAAAACGATTATGCTGTCTGTAGCTTTTAGAATCATTTGGCTGTTTTGTCCCAAGGTGAAATAAATCCCCCATCCATATGAGTCAGTCAGTCACAACTCTCAGTAAATGTTTTCTGCTTTGTAACCTATTCCAGATCACATTCCTAACCCACTCGGGGGGGCAAATGCGCCTTTAAGGCATTGCTTCATTCTGGTGAGTAAAGAAACACCATGTGGGTTAATACATAGTGTCCTATTACAGGACCACATGCATGGAATCTTTCTGTGAATCCAGAGGATTGGTAACAATAAAAAGAATCTCCTCTTCAGCCCTTTCCCCTTATACTTACTGCAGACCTCAGCTCTGACAGTATAGTATGCTTGTAAACTGGTGTGTTTTCTCTTGTTCCCAATAATCATAATTGGAATATAGGGACTGAGATAGAGTTGATTTTAAAAATGGGTACATTTTACAATTAAAATGTTATTAAAAATCTATTCTTCTGTTCATTGAAACATTTGAATTTTTTAGCTGGTGAAAAAATAGGATGAATTTTTCACAAAAACGCTCCCCCCAAAACTGGCCTTATTCTTTTACAGATATATTGCAAATCACTCCCTGAGGAAATGAAGATCTATGTGGTGTATTGGGGTCAATGTTGGCATTGCAAGGTAGGGAGTGGTTTCCTGGTCCTGATTATTGGATAAGGGTATCAGGAAAGAAATTTGCAGTGAAGTCAGTTTGGTAAAAACCAGCTTAAAGCAAAGTGGGATGAGTTGTATCTTGGTGCCTGGGAACCGCTTGTTTTTTTTTCTCCTGGTCTTGGGGTTCTTGTGTGTTGTCATTCTGAAATAAAGCGGCATTGCTTTGCAACCTTCAAGCAAGAGCATTTATGTTTTTATCCAACAATTCTGTGTCAATTCTGTGCACATAGCAAGTTTTAGCTTTGATACTCATGTGGCAGTCTCTGTGTTGCTTTTTAGCCATGCATTATTACATCTTTACCAGACCAAGAAACTTCCTTCCTGTCATGAGACTATTTTGCTACATATTTTTAACAAGCTAAGAAGATAGCTACAAAAATGAAAACATTCAGTCCGGTTTTTTTTTTATTACAATGGCCTTTCACAAAGACACAGCAGATGTTTCTTTCCCCCACAGTCTGTAAACAAAATGTATTGTTGAAACATACATGGCTGAATCAAACACATGAATGGGCAGAAGTGAAGCAAAGCGGCCCCCATTTCTTCGCCTCTCCCTGCCACCGCACACACAGTTTTACACTGGGTTTATATATGCTGTTCAGTACATTAATGATCTACATATGTTGAAGCCTGAGCCCGGAATGCCAAGACTCAGCCTTAATTAGTGAAAAATAAATGTCCAATGTTCAGCAATCATTTATACTGGTGGGAAGGAAAAATCATTGTATTGACATAAGACACTTTGCCAGATTTTCATTGGATCATATTGAAAACATATGCTTGAACTGTGTTTTCTTTTCTTAGTGGGATTAACTCTAGCAGTGGTAGATAGAAAAAGGAATAAATTTGATATGATATTGCTGTTTGCTTATGCATGCTAATTTGTTAAACGAAATAGCTTTGTATTAGGAGAGAGAGAATTTATTCTCGGTATTACATGTGTCCTAGTTCTCTTCTTGACTGTCAGTTTAAATATGGTTCACCTAATACCATTTGGGATAATAATGATGGCTTGATGGTCATCAGTTTTAATTTGAGGTTAGGAAAAAAAGTTTTAAAACAAACTATTAAGCTATTGTTTTGAGAAGCATAATCAGATCAAAGGTTTGATCTGGTTTTTTTTTCAAGAGCACTAAGGAGAACACTAAAAAAGTAAAATGGATGCAAGTACAAGTAAGGTCACCCGTAACCAGGGACTCATTTAGAGAAAAACTAGAAAGCTTCATACACTATTTGTACCTGATTTTCTGTTATAAATTACAGTACATGAGATCATTTAAAAATTGCTGATACCCTGTGATGAAGCTGACTTTGTTGCTGTTACATAATAATTGAACAGTAAGAAATGCACAGGCATTCTTTTTATCCAAATAAAATAACTTCTGACTTTGCAGGAGAGGCCAAAGATGTTTATTGAGTTCATTCTTCCTTGTACAAGTCCATAGTCTTTTAGAGGCCATCTTGTGTGAGTTTTCGAAGGATGGCTTTGTGTTACAGTTAAAGTCTTTTCTTAGTTCAGTCTGTTCCATCTACAAAAGAGAGAAGTTTCTTAGACAGGTCCTCAGCTGGTATGAATTGGCATAGCTCAACTGAAGCCATTGTGGCGACCTGCTTTATACCAGATGAAGATCTGCCTCTTTGTAGTGGAATGGAATCAAAGGTAAAAAGTGCTTAAGGCCACATCTTCACTCTGTGGAAGATTGCTGTTGCCACGATCGATCTTCCAAAGTTCGATTTAGCAAGTCTAGTTTTAAGACTCACTAAATCAAACTCAGAGGTCGCCCTCGCCGGCACCCAGTACTTCTGCTCTTGCAAGGAATAAGGGAAGCTGACAGTAACATTTGTTCCCATCGGTCTCCTGTTGTGGGGATGCCACCAAGCTCTGCCTAAGGTAAGCCAATACCTTAATCCGAGCTACCGGGTCTAGTGTAGACCTGGCCTAAGGTAATTTGGTGTTAAGTATGCTTTTTGTTCAAAGTTGGATTTTGTTGTTATAATAATCAAAATTAGCCTGATGTTTTTATGCTGAGCCTGCTATCATTCATCAATAGTGAATCCAGGCTTCAGTCTAATGCCTAGTAAAAGTAGCCTCAAGTTTAGATCTATAGTATATTTCCTCTTAGTAAAATGTTTATCTAGGCTGAGAGTCAATAAAATAAGAAACCAAATCCCCATAGTATGATTCTTTTTTGTAAATCAGTGTGTTCCTAATGGAAGATTAGAAACTGGCTCTCACATTCTTTGCATACTCTTTGTAATATCTCGAGAGTCTAACGTTCCGTTTAAATCCAAAACAACCAATAAAACGCTGTTCTTCATAATTTTGGGGGGAATCAGCCTTAAAATTGAATACAGAAAGAAAAAAGGAAAACGGAAGACAGCAGTGTTCCTTTAAAGAAATTTCTACACAACTGATGTCCTCATCACAGCTCTGCATGCAAATCAAAACTTAAGAGTCTGGGTGTTTCCACTTACTTCATGGGGTTTTGACAGGCCAGCTATCACTTGCTTTTCATAATCTTCATGGCATACATCTTGATTACACATAGTAAAAAAAATGCTTTTCTATGACCATCTGGTCACATGAGAATGGAAGGTGCAAAACAATAAATGATACTGTCATATAAAAAAGCTGTTTAGTTATTTGTAACTTTTGTGTTTATTTCATTGCAATTGAGATAACCAACTTCTGCTCAAATTTATAGACTATTTCATGTAGAAAATAGCAATATTTTTTGGATGCTAGTAAACACTAAAGCTGATAAAAATAAACAAGTAATAGAAACCCAGGAAACAGAATCTCCAATAATAATTTAAAATAAAATTCACATCTTTTCAGTTCATGCAAAATCTACATCAATAATGAAAAGCACTTACTACTACTTAAGAAAGCTGTCAATAGCAAATCTTTCCAAATGGATAAGAGCCATGATAGAAAGCTAGGGTACCCTTATTCTACCAATTATGTGCACCTCTGCTTAAAAAAAGATGCAGCTTCTTTTCTTTTATAAGCATTCTGTTTGGTCACTGTGATATGAAATAGGGATAGCGACCGTGAGAGCCTGGACTTTGCCAAAAGTCCTTAAAAATGACTTCTTTATTATTGTAACCCTCACCTTCTACCAGTAATGTTTGAAGTCATTGGTTCCATACAAAAGCACACATAGCTGGATTCTGCTCTCACAGTGGCATCATTTTTGCACTGATTCAACCCCATTGACTTCAGTGGCGCTACTCCTGATACATAGTAGGATATATATTAGAGAGAGGAGAATTAGTCAAAATCAATCATTAGACGAACTTTTTACAATTGTAAAATTAACATATAGTTGATCAGAACTTTCAAAATGTGGGGTATGCCATTACCCTTCCAAAAAACCATACAACATAAGAGTAAACGGGTGTGAAGTTTCTTATTGTGTTTGTGTAAAATGATATTAAACACAAAAGTAAGTGGCAAGAAAAGGAACTGCTATACTTTGTAATCTCTCCCATCCAACGCCTCTGAGGCTAGTGCCAAAATCAATACAAGTGCTTAACAGTAAAAAAAAAAAAAAATTTTAGTTCATTACATTTCCATTCAATGTAGCCTTATTCAGATCCCGCTGAAGTCAAGAGAGTCTTTCATGGGCTTTGATTCAGACCCATAGTTTAATGTAAAAGAACAATTCAGTTACTCCTTATTGTTGAGCCACTGAAGTTCCCTGTCTAGAATGCAATTCCCTCACATAAATCCATTTAAGCCCATTTAGGATAAGTTCCTCTTAGCCATCTGACAGGAGAGACACATCAGAACTAGTCCAAAAAATTGACAAGCTCTTTTTTTTTCCAGAAAAATAAAATATTGTCCAAATCAAAATATATTTCAGGAATTGTTTTGACTTTCTTGTTTTTACTTTATCAATATATTATTTTAAATATTATCTTTAATACATATTTTGATATTATAAAAATAAAACTTTTTGACATTATGGAAATGAAGCATTTGATTGGTCCAAATCATTTGCTGTTTTTGGTTTGAGAGCAGTTTCAAAATTTCAACTTTTTCACTTAATTCAGAATGAGAACACCTTTAGAAATGTCAGAATTTTTGGCAGAATGGAAATTCCTATTTCAAACCAGTTTTTTTAACAAACATTTTTTCTTTTCTTTTTTTGGGTGGAGGGGGGCGTTCCACAATGATACAATAAAGCCTAGTTTTGATTTCGCCTTATCCAATCTCCATTGTGGAGCAACCAACTTTCTAATTTGTGAAAACTGGACACTTAGCACTGACACCTTGTCTGCCCCCTGTTCCATCTCTTTTCCTCAAGGTCCTATTTCCCTGTCTTCTCCCCCAACATTACTCACTGCATTCTCCACCTCTTTCCCTCTGTCCACTGAGCAGGGCTCTAAGGATGGAGGGGTGACTGGGATAGGACATTCAAATGAGAGCCATGCACTGTTGGTGAATAACTGGGGCAGGGCAGGGAAAATGCAGTCACATTCCAGGGTTGGAAGGTGACTGGGCAGGAAAAGGAAGAGAGAGCCACATTCCAGAGGTGAGCGAGTGACTGGGGCAGGGCTGGGAAAGGGGGAGAGCCATGCTTGGGACAGGATGGAGGAGCAGCTAGTACCTCTTTTTGCTTTAGATGTTCCTGAGTTTTCCTCCAGGCTCGTGCCTCCTATGGTGGAGGCCAGTTCCTGTAGCTAACCGCACACTGCCTGGTTCCCTTTTTTATCAGATTTTCTTACAGAGGGAGGTGATGAAATCTCCGTCCCTAGAGGTTTTTAAGTCCTGGCTTGACAAAGCCCTGGCTGGTATGCTTTAGTTAGGGTTGGTCCTGCTTTGAGCAGGGGGTTGGAGTCGATGACCTCCCAAGGTTTCTTCTAACTCCATGATTCTTTCCAGTCAAAAACTGGACATGTGGAAACGTTACTCCACTGAAATCGATGGAGTCTTTCCATTGACTGCAGTAAGAGCTAGCTCAAGCTCCTTAGCAGTCATGTTGACTCCCCCAGCATACACGCACAATTAGCTCTTTTATCTTTTCTACATATTTTGTGTTTGTGTGAATAGAGATGTCAGCTTTCTCCTTGCCATGATATTTCTCCCCTGAGATTTCCTTTCCTTTTCTAATGTATTCTTGCACTTTGGAAGAAATTGCTACAGAAAAAGATGAAAGGGTAGTTTCCTATTTCTTAAGACAGGGAGGTGAACTGGAGATAATTACTTAAGCTGTAATATAGTTTATCAAAAGTTATTCACTCATTTTTGTTTTTAGCCAAATAGCTGTTCTCTTTTTAATTGTTACAATGAGGGACTTCTCTATTATATAAAGCTATTTCCCCTTCTTTAGAAACTGAAAGCAACATTAACTCATTCTTTCATTTCACAATTAGAACTGTGGAAATCCATGACTTCTTTAGTTTGAAAGACAGCAGAATGTTATTTACAGTTACCTGTACCTATAGCAGCCCTGTGTGTCCCGTGGGAGATGGTGAAAAAGTATTTAAGCATGAATTAGTGACTGCTTATTGTACTATCATCTGTGTATCTTAAGGATTTCTGCTGCTACACATCATCATAGTCCAGAGTTTCTCAAAGTGGGCTGGAGTCTCACAACACTTTGTTTACCTAAAGGCTTTGTCTAAACTGCACAGGTTTTGCACAAGAAGCTTTTTGCAGAAGAGTTCTTGCACAAAAACTTCTTGCACAAAAACTCATCCAGACCTCAAAGCGCATTGCAAAAGCGATGTGCTTTTGTGCAGGAGAGCATCCACACTGAATGGATACTCTTGCACAAGAAATTAACAGAATGGCCCTCAGAGCACCTGTGCTTTTTCCGATAGGGGTTTCTTGTGCAAAAACTCCTCCGGAGCGTCCACATCTGCCTTTTTGTGCAAGAGGTGTAGCACAAAAAGGAGTTATTCCTCAAGGGGAAAGGCATAACTCTACTGGCAAAAGCCCTCTGTTCTGTTGACTTTCTTGTGCAAAAACGCGCTTGAGGTGTGGATGCTCCACTGGTTTTTGTGCAAAAACAAATGTTTTTGCGCAAAAACCTTGTAGTGTAGACATAGCCACAGAGCCCCATGGTTCTCATTGGCTCCAGTTCGCCATTTCCAGCCAAGGGGAACCATGGAAGTGGCAACCCGGGTCACGCCGCATTCTGCAGCTCCCCTTGGCTGGAAACAGTGAATCAGAGCCAATAGGAGCCACAAGACTCCGCAGCTATGGACCCTGCAATGTGAACAGAGGTGCCGGCCCACTAGCAGCTTTCCCTGTGCAGGCCCACAGCCCATTCTGAGAAATGCTACCCGCCCGTAGTATCTTGTCTGGTAACTTCTTGTAATTTTGAATATGTATTTTATAAATAATTTCTACAAATCCATTATAGTTACATAAATTATTTGTATTTAGCAGTTATGGTTTTAACTTAGCATGAACCAACACAACATCAGGTCTTAGTAACTGATATCATTGTGATTGGACTATTGAATAATTAGGTAAAGCAGCATCATTAACACAGAATGCAGGAATGCAATGCAAATGTAAATGATGTAACCAAAAAAACAGCAATATGAAACCTAGTCAATATGCAATATGACAAGAAATAGAGCTGATTAAAATTACATATGTTTAGAAGAACAAAGTCAAAATTTCCCCTTTTTTCAAAAATTTGCTGAAAATTTAGCATGCTTTCAATATTTCAATAACAGGAGGAGAAACTTCTTTTTTTCTATTCCCTTTCCACTACAACAAAAAAGAAGAAAGAAATGAGAAAATGTGTGGGGGAGAGCGAATAAACTTGTTCTCTTTTTTGTTTTGTTCTGTTACATTCTTCTCCAACTTCTTTTCCAATGTGTATAGCTGTATGTGTGTTGGGGAGGGGGATTTGGAATATTTTTTCATTGAAAAACCCCAACATTTATATCATGATGGTGTTTTTCATTTTGGTCAAAAAAGTATTTTCTGTTGAAAAACATTGTTGATAGAGAAATTATGACAAACTTTTATGTCATTCTGTGAACAGTGCTTTAGAAGTAATTAACTTTAAATGTGGGATTATTGAGCTCTTCTCTATGGAAGAAAGCAAAAGGGGCAGAGATTCCAAAAAACCTAAATTTAATTATGGGAATGCATTATCATGAACAGATCTTCATCTGGAGTTGCTCTAACTCTGTTCAAAACAATGGAGCGATTCTGTTTTGCACCAGATGCAGATTGGGTCCTTACCACACCGCAGGGTGCCTGAAACGTACAGACCCTTTAGCTGAATAGACAATCTTCAGATGTTCAAAAACTGGGGCTTGGGGCTTCAGCCCCATGAGAGGCACCTGGTGGGGCTTGGGCTGAAGCTCTGCTCCTGAAGCACCCTGGCTGGATCCCTGAGTTCCTCATCCACATTGGGGAGAAACCTCAATCTCATATTAACTAAAAAAATCTCAAACCCCACTGACTAGTCTAGTCTAGTAGGTGGGGAATGGGGCAGTCATGTGTGGCTCCAGGAGCTGCACGTTAACAGTAAAACAGCTGCATGTTGCTCACAAGGCACAGTCTGGCCACCCCACTATGCAGCATTACGTTAGAATGTTTTTACCAAGTTTCGTTTGAATCACTTTCTTTTTTACATAAAATTATAGGACTTGAGATACCTTCTGTTCTGGATACTTTTTATCCTCATTTTATTTAAAAATTTTAAACAATTAAGCAATTTTACATCCTGCTGGTTCACAGTGTGAATTAATGCTTTTGGTTATTGTCTTTTTAAATAAAAAAAAATAATAATTCAACAAAAAAGTTTGGTGGCCTAGAAATCAGCTACTGATTTTGCACAGTAATCACTTTTTCATAATTACTATGTTCCTTTTTATTGTTATAATTATATGTTAAATGCTCCTTTTTACATGATAAACCATAATGTGTCTGATCATGTATTAATCTGTGGATCCATGGAGAGGACTTTTTGTTTATTTTCTCTTTTAATCAGTGTTAAAGTAAATTAAAATTAAGTTAAAACATACATTCTAAGAGTTAATGTAAGGGTCTCATTTAAGGTCCCAGATTCAACAATGTGCATAAGCACACGGTAAATTTTAAGTGCATGACTAGCCCTGCTAAAGTTAAGAATGTTAGCTCTTTGTTGAATGGAAACCAATCTGCTCAGAATCTTTCAGGATTGAACCATAGCTAGACATTTAGGCTACGTCTACACTGGCATGATTTTCCGGAAATGCTTAAAACGGAACAGTTTTCCGTTATAAGTATTTCCGGAAAAAGCGCGTCTACATTCGCAGGATGCTTTTCCGGAAAAGCACTTTTTCCGGAAAAGTGTCCATGCCAATGTAGACGTGCTTTTCCGCAAAAAAGCCCCAATTGTCATTTTCGCAATCGGGGCTTTTTTGTGGAAAAGAAATCTGTGCTGTCTACACTGGCCCTTTTCTGGAACAGTTTTCCAGAAAAGGACTTTTGCCCGAATGAGAGCAGCATAGTTTTTCCGGAAAAGCACTGATGATTTTACAGTAGATCGTCAGTGCTTTTCTGGAAATTCAAGAGGCCAGTGTAGACAGCTGGCAAGTTATTCCGGAAAAGCGGCTGATTTTCCGGAATAAGTGGCCAGTGTAGACACAGCCTTAGGATGCACAATTTCTATTACAATTCAGGTAGAATCCTACCGGGTGCACTTGCGTGCAAGATGAGAAACTTAATTTGAGTGATTCTGCCACAGTGTCACAGCTCAGACATATCTGATATGTGCCAGTCCCATAGCCTTGAAATATTACTTACATGAATGTGGATAGTTACAGAATGGCTGGAAACTACTCTTGATTTATTGTCAGACGATGTGAGATTTCCTCAGATCACACAGAGACCAGTTGTGCTTTGTGGGAGGTGAATGATCTCTGCTGAAATAAAATTTTCCAGCTGGATATTTGATGATACCTGTGTATAAAGATATAGTTGAAAATCTCCAAAACTGTGGGTGGAAGATTATAAATTAATCTAACAAAACCCAGCTGTTTTACTGCTAGTTTTTAATATGGAGCAAGATTGTCCAAGGATGAAAAATAAATTGGCTCTACTTGGTTTTTTGTCTGTGTATGAAAAAGTCTCCAAAAGAAACCATTGATTGTAAACTTTCATGGTTTATCAGGGGCTTGTTTCTTTGCGGAACTGGGGGCAGGAAGGATTGAAATAGTCCGGAGTAGTCCACAGAGCACTTGCTAGCAGTACCTGCAGAGCTGAGTATCTTCCTTATTTCTAGCTGAGGGAAACTGAACTGATGGGAGCAGATTTAATACAGAACAAAAGTACCCACTTCTCAACCATGCACTGAAAACACTTAAAATGTGTACATTCCGGCTACGTCTACACTGGCATGATTTTGCGCAAATACTTTTAACGCAAGAGTTTTTGCGTTAAAGTATTTGCACAAGAGGGCGTCTACACTGGCGTGTGCCTTTGCACAAAAGCACATCTGTTGCGCAAAAGCATCCATGCCCATGTAGATGCTCTCTTGCGCAAGAAAGCTCCGATGGCCATTTTAGCCATTGGGCTTTCTTGCGCAAGAAATTAACGTTGCCTGTCTACACTGGCCTCTTGCGCAAGAACAGTTGCGCAAGAGGGCTTATCCCTGAGCGGGAGGGTCAGAGTATTTGCGCAAGAAGCACTGATTTCTTACATTAGAACATCAGTGTTCTTGCGCAAGTACTCGCGGCCAGTGTAGACAGGTGGCAAGATTTTGCGCAAAATCTTGCCAATGCAGACACAGCCTCCTAGTTTAACTTTTCTGTCTACGAACTCACTGTCATTGCCATATAGACGTGACATGATTGCAAATGGGAATAGGATAAGACAATCTTTCCTTACATCTCTTCAAAGAAAACAAGTTTCAGAGCTCCTGAGAAGAGGTAGTCACAAGATGGAAATGAGAAATATTCACCTTTCTCATTCTTTTATAAAATGCATATTCATTAATAGATATAGATTTTTCACATAAACCAATGCTCTTCCCAGCATTACCAGCCTCGTTTGCAGCCTGGTGTTTCTCTTTATAAGAATTCATCTAAACTTAGGTGTAAGTACAATAAGGAGCCTCTGTACTGATAACCAATTAGAACTTTTAGATTTTTCAGCTTAATTGACTTTGCCCTCCTGACATGAAATGTTTCCAATGAAATATAGTAGTTGGAGGGGATTATTAAAGCCACTTCCCAGCTAGGGATTCTATCCTGTTTTGCATATTAGCCATTGCTGTGGATATCTTTTACCTTATGGCTTGGTAATGCTATCTGTCAGCCTTGCTGAAGTCATGAAGTATGAGACATTGCTATCTTGCCAGGACAGTAATACAGGTTGAACCTCTCTAGTCTGGCACTCTTGGGACCTGACTGGTGCCAAACCAGAGAATTTGCCAAACCATGGGACGTCAGTATTGTCTAGCAGCATTACCAACACTTCCACTGCTTACTGGACTCAGGGTGTGTGTCTAAACTACATGGCTCCATCAACGGAGCCATGTAGATTAGGCTGATTGGCAGAGGGAAATGAAGCCGCGACACTCCCGCGCCGACCTGAAAGCCCTTTATCAACCTCCCCATTATGCTTTGTAGAATGAGGTTTACCGGGGACGTCGATAAAGGGCTTTCATGTCGACAGGGGAGCGTCCAGACTGCCCCGATCTACCGACAAACAGCTGATCAGCAGAGCAGGGCAGCCATTTAACTTTAAATGAAGCCGCGGTTATTTAAATCGCAGCTTCATTTCCCTTTGCCGAACAAACAAATTTACATGGCTCCGTCGACAGAGCCATGTAATCTAGATGTACCCTTAGGGTGCATTTATAATGCACTGTTCTTTTGAGATAATGAGCGTTATTTCGAAAGAGCAATGCGAGTGTCTACACAACCATTCCATTATTTCAAAATAATTTTGAAATAACAGACGGCTTATTCCAAAATCTATAATCCTCATGCTACGAGTTATAACACCTATTCCGAAATAGCTATTTTGAAATAAGGAGTGTGTAGATGCTCCACTGCTGCTATTTTGAAATAGCCCCTCACCAGAGCTATTCTAAGTTATTCCTTTCCTTTGCCTCCTGGGTCTCTAAATCAAGATAACACATCTCCATTAAGCCTGCCTCAGACTAATTTTGAGGCTTCCCTGCAGTGTAGACATGCTATTTTGAAATAAGCTATTTCAGAATAATAATTCCGTAATAACTTATTTTGAAATAAGTGTGCAGTGTAAACATACCCTAACAAGACATTTAGGGGTAAATTAGAGCTAAATAACAGCACAGAACTCTGAGAGCCAGGGCTGGCGGCTGTAAAAACACTTCATGGGACCACAGGAAACTTGGCCACACATGGTAAGTGGACATCCGGCTAACTAAAATCATGTCGGCCCACGGATGTTGCTAGACCACAGTGTGCTGGACTAGCAAAGCTCAGCCTGAACCCCTTTCAGTAATAGACAGGGATGGGATGAACGGGGTTGAAGAAAATAAAAATACAACTTATGGGGAATTGGTCATTTATTTAAACGGAGTCAGGATTTTATCTCTGAACAGTGACCATGACCTTTTCTTCAATCAGCCTCTAATATCCCTGATGCTGGTTCCACTTCCTTTCCAGGATTGAGGGCCTGAATCAAGTCCCCTGAAGTTAATGGAAATACTGCCATTGACTGAAGTGGATTTTGGATCAGGCCCCTTGAAAGTATTTCTCAAGTTTAGAGCATCTCCCTGGAAAGGATGATGGGTAGAGCACTGCAAATCTGTGGATATCCACAGGTATCTGCAGCCGTTTATGGATGTGAATATCCATGACTCATTTTTGCGGATGTTCATACAAATTTTGTATCAGTGTAGGGCTCTAATGATGGGCCTTGAAGGACCTTATTAGAATTACCAACATGTATGAAGCCAGCAAAGATGCAATCCCTGTTCCAAGGAGCTTATCTTGTTTTAATAGTCTAAAGTTAGTCTATTGAGCACCATATCCCTGCCGTTTCTAAAAGGTGAGCATCATTAAAAAATCATTCCAGATGCACTGTGAAATGCCACAACTCCCTTAGGCTTTGAAGAGATCAAAAATTGTCCTTAAAAACAAATAAACAAAACCAAGCAAGTAAACAAACAAGAAAAGCAAGCAAGCCATGCAATAAATTGCTCTGCTTAACTGTTCAAACTATGAACACTTATAAAATATTCAGCCTCTGTTTTCCTTTATGTCAAAGTTTAGAAAGATTGGTGAGAGCACAGAAAGGGAAGCTCAGATATATTTTCATCCAACATTTTTTATATCACACAATAAGCAAAAGATGAATGTACAATTGGGGAATTCAGAAATGTCCAGCAAGAGAAAACAAAAAGAACAGAAATATTTTTAAAAGATTCCCACGCTCTACCCAATGAGGTAAAATATAGGGTTTTTTTCACATCAGATACATTCCCTTCTACCTTTGATACTTTTCACATATTGTTAGTATGTTTTGGATGGTTTTTAAACAGTTACTTACTTTAACTAATAACCACAATACCTGACAGAGATTGTTTTTTCCATTTCTAAAGTTGATTTTGTTATCTTTAAAGCACCAGTGACGTCTCATGGAACCCTTTGAAAAGCATTTTACTTCGAAATGGCTGAAATGAAATGGTGTAATAGCAGATATTTTCTTTCTCACATGCCATATTGTTATGTATGTATTTCTTAAGAGAGCTTGCATTAAAATAGAATATTTTGACTATCGCTCTGATTCAGCAAAAACTGGACACCCTTCCTCTCAAAGCACCTGATGGAGCTGAGTGCAGGAGGGAGGTGGGCATCTCAGTGGCTGGGGTAGCAGCATTATAAGATGAGAGAAACATATTCTTGTGCTTCCTGATACATTGCTGTACCTTTCAGAGAACAGCACTCCCTTTCCTTCTGTCTCACCTACGTGCAGCAAGTTTGTGCATTTCTATCTTGTGAGACGGTTGATCTCATTCATCAAGGTCTGTGTCCGTGAGATCCAAGTAAATGAGAGTCCCCATTCTAGGACTACCTGTCCAGCACCTGCCCTCTCCATACAGCCTGCTCTTCCAAGCTCTGGATTTCCCTCTTCCACAGTATAATGACATTTGTCTCATTTTTGGCCCTTCCCTGCCTATATACAATCATTTTCTTCCTCTTGAGCACCAGATTCTGCAACTTTTAATGCATGCAGTGGTAATGGGACAAATAAAAACTCTCTCCTTTCTTTTCATGGCCACACCAGAACATACAGCGAGAGCACGTTTGTTAACTCACCACCACTGGAACCAAAGATCAGGGCTCATCATGAGAGCAGGAAATTTGTCCTGCAGCTGTTAGCACTTGGCAACATTAGCTTTTATGGAGCAAAACCTCTTTTTTTCGTCATAACTCCTGAATATTTTAAAATCAGAAGAAGATTCAGCACATGCCTGGCAAATACCATACATCTCAGAGAGGTGTATCAGTGTGCCTGCATGCAAAAGGGATTTGGGAAAAAACAATGAGATTCTCTACCCAATTTTTGCAAAATTGCTATTTTTTTCTAGACTGTTACTTCTTTTCTAGACATCTCCCCAGATTTCACCAAATGTCTCTTAAAAATTCACACCTATCATATTCTTACACTGTACCTTACATTTGTCCAGCAAATAATAAGTGTAAGTTTTAAGGCTGCAAGCAATTATTAGATTATCTAGTCTGACTAGCATAACACGGGCCAGAGAATTTCACTCAATTACACCTATAAGTAAATAGAACTGTGGTTAAGTCAGATAATGCAGTTTCATTACACTGAATACTTACATAGCTAATTACACTGTCCCTTGTAGAAGTTACTCTATGGCTGTCAGCTGTTTGGAATTTTTTGGTTGAAACTATTTTCCAAGAAAAAGCAGAAAACCTGTTTTTAACTAAAATACCTGCAGCACCTTTTTTGAGCAGTTCTAAATGCGGATTGTTATATGGCAGTAGGTCGCCTCTGTCAACAGAACCAGCTTGTAATCTATGTGGATTGTGATGAATCCCAGAAGAATAAGAAAGACTGGCCTGTATCAACTTTTTATCCCTAAAATGACACTGACTAGCACTTGGGAGATGTGGATCTCACTTCCTGGTGCTACTTTTTTGTTATTCGGAAACTGTCTTCAATTCCATTCTCTGATTGCAACTAAATGATCTCTCTCTGTCTCTTTGGCAGTGCTTCCCTGTTCAAGTAAGAAAATATTATCTGAGTTTGTGGAAACAAACACATCTGTGCATTGTGAATATATATGCCAGACCAGTGTGTAGCCTTACTTGGAAATGTCTGTGTTCAGGACTTGCACACTTTTCCCTGGTTGAGCTGAGCTGTGTAACGTAAGAGCTAGATTTGGCTGAATATTCCCCTTTTGTTTATCATGGTGATGCCTACTCTGTCCAGGTGGCTGTTTTCCTCTTTCAGCTAGGATCTAACACGAATAATGGAGCCTTTCATAGACTCTTCAAAATATTGCCTGTTTGCATTACACATCCTTTCCATTTGTCATGCTGCTTTAACACCCGTCCCTCCATTGGCTAGCAAGATCACACCATCTGCTTTCCTCTCCTGAATAATTCGGAGCATTTCAGATGCTGAGTTCCTATCAGATCTCTGAAATTTACACGGGATTGGGCCTGGCCAACTGTTGGATGGGAGCTCTTCAAGGAATCCCAAAGTGCTGCAGGAATTGCTGTTATAATTATAGAGTTGGCACTTGGCTCCATGAATTAGTCCCATCAAGGTACTATGGCTACTATATGCTGTTGGAGGAGCTCTTTTGGGTGAGATGTAAAACCCTTAACCACTTGTGACCATAGAAATCTCTTCATGGCATATTATGTATGGATTGATGCATGATGCCTACTATCTTTGTCCCTGGACGCTATTCTTTTAAATAAATCCCTGATACAAGCTTTCTTGCTTTTTTCTGCCTTTCTTGCATTAAAGTTGGGTGCCAAATGTGCAATTGCATAACCTTCTGGGCAGTATACTAGTCCCAGTCACTAGACTGAAGATTATTGGACAGATCAGATGTTCAGGATGAGAGTTCAGGTTGCTAAAGTGCCAGATAGCACTTTTAGTGTACAACATATGCCAGTATAGTCTGGTAAATGGATTTGGTTACTGCTGGATGTAAGGTAGTGTAAATGGGTTGTGTCCTAGAAAAATCAGACTCTCCCTTCCTGCCAAAACTAGGCTTTCAGTCCATATGTTGCAGGGGACTAGACTTGATGACCTCTTGACGTCCCTTCCAGTTCTGTGAGTCTATGATCAATGCTTGGAATGTGTTTGCCTAAGTTAGCCTCTTTGTCATACCTCCCTCTAATTTGCTAAAGAGGATTTAACCTTCATAGTTAGATTTCTGTTTGAGGATCATGCTCCGCCTGTCCCTGTGTCCCTCTAGTCAAGTCTGTGCATTTCTTTTTCTAGACAAGGATGGGGTTGTTTTGAAATATCACTCAGTGATCTGTGCCACTCCCATCTAAGCCAGCTTTTGGCAGGTCCATACTATCAAACAACAGGTTGTAAAACAGCATCCATGTTATCTGGAAATCCAGAAATTGCAACAGCTTCCCCATTTGTGGTTTGCTAGTATACAGAAAAGGAGCTGTAATCTCCCACCTTTTTATCCCAAGTTATAATGGGCATGTGCTGATGCCACATGTGTAGGTAGCACGTTATTATGGTGTATGTATGTACACAACACATGAATTTGATGTGTTTTTTTTCTAGTGATACAGATCTTAAAATGCTTTTGTAGCTTCAGAAGTGATTCCAATAGATCTTTCTCCAATGCTATCTTAGCATTCTCCTCTCCGTTACACCAGAGCATATTATGAGGGACTGCCCTGAAATTGTTGGAGATAGATCAGTGTAAGTGAGGGGTAATCAGGCCGTTGGAAGCTAGCCATCAGCAGGGAGAATCCCCACAGCCACCTTGAGGCTTTTAAACTTTCATTATTTTAAATTTAAAATGGCTGGCTGAGCATTGCCTGTACTGAAACCTGATACAATAATAGGAGTCAGAGGTGCGAAAAGGCTTCTTAGGTCATCCAGTCCATCTTCCTGCCAATACTAAGATTGTTTCCTGCAGTTCAATTTCTAGTCATCCTGGAAATTACTGCCCCAGTGCAATAGGCACTTGAAAGAAAATAAAAGCAATTCAAGCTTCAGATGTAGCCAGACGGATCCTATTCCATTGAAACAGCACACTTCTGATGGGGCAGCGTATGCGTATCCTGTTGCTTTGTTACAGTTTAAAAATGAGGACAGTTTGAACTGGTGATTTATATGTGTGAGCTATTTTGATCTACCTTTTACTAAGCGAGGAGCGGAGGAGCTGTTCAAGTATTATAGGAATTTCCTTGAAACTTAAAATAAATAATATTTTTACAAAACAAATTGGTTAATCTCTCCTCCCTCGTGTGTGTGTGTGTGTGTGTGTGTGTGTGTGTGTGTGTGTGTGTGTGTGTGTGTGTGTGTGTGTGTGTGTGTGTTTAAATCCTATACGAGTGTCTATTTTTATGGGCTTTCCACCCTATCAGGATCAGGAAATATTGGAAGCCTTGCAAGAAGCTCATTTCTCATCAGTTTTATATTCCAAATTCGAGGACCCAAATGATCAGACAGTTCCTAGAAGATTCAGATGAGAAGTATCTTTTGAGGTTTGGCACAAATATTGATGTGTGTATCAGTTTGCATGGATGATCATTTCTGGGCAGAGAGAGAGAGAGGAGAAGCAGCCTAATAGTTGCACTACTAAAATGATTAAGGTTTGAGCCTCTTAACAGAAAGGAGAAAGAGAAGGGCTAAATTCCAGACAGAAAATGGGTTTGTGGCATTGGCTGAATAATGTTGAAAAGCCTATATCTAAAGCTGGATAGTTGCAAGATGATACCAAGACACTAAGTTCCCTTCCAGGTGTACCTATGTTGTGCGTGTTAATTCTTCACAGGAGATTCTATTAGGAGTTTCAGTTTCTGGTCTGTAGCTTTTTGAGCAGTCATAGTTCAGGAGTCCACTTGACTTGCTGATTGTTGTATTCTCGGGCTATGTCTAAACCTTTTTCGAAAAACTGCTTAAACCGTTCTTTAGGAAGAGCATTTTTTTTTCGAAAAAGGGTTGGGGGTTTTTTCCGGAAAAAAAAACCACATTCAGACTACTTTCATTTTTGAAGGATCCTCTTTTGAAAAGTCTTTGTAGTTTAGACGTAGCCTTCAGAGAACAGATCTCAGTCAGGGAGGTAAGGAGGCATGCCAGCTGCCACCCCTCTTAAACTGGAAGGACTTAATAGGAAAACAAAGGTAACTGGATTGTGTTTAGCAAAAGTCATCTTTTATTGTCTTTGTTTTATTTATGCAGATTTTTAAGGCGTGGATGCTGAAAAATGCAGAAATCATGAAAACACATATTTCCAAAAAAGATTCTTGCAGAGTTTCTATAATAAAAACAGAGAGATGTTTTAATAAAACCGTGTTTATCCTCACACAAATGCTGGTCATGAATACGTGTCTAACATATCTGGAATAAATGCCTGACTCTACTATTCCACTATAGCAACTCAACATTCTGTGTAGGCTGATTATTTTCTCAACAATATTGTTATAGTCTTTTAAGGTCTGCCAGTATTTTTTTTAAGCTTAGTTAGTAAGAACAGCTGCCAGTGGAGCCAAGGCTAAAAGAGGAAAAAATATCTGCAGAAGGCAAGATTTTACTTCAAAAGATCCATATACAAAGCATTACTGTTGCTAGTATAATCACTTTTTTGGGGAGGTTGCTAATATAGACTGTGTTTTCTTGTCTTTTGCAGCCCCCACTGAGCCTTTGCTGTGCAAATTTGCTGATGGAGGGCAAAAGAAGCGACAGAATCAAAGCAAATACACACAGAATGGAAGGCCGTGGCCAAGAGATGGAGAGGTGAGTGATGCTCAAGAGTCATCATTCAGCTGTTGGGGAGGAGACACCTTCAGGATCTAAGGGTCTGGCTTAAAATGAGGTTCCATGCACAACAAAATGTTATCAAAGAGGGAAACAGAGTGAGTGTTTTATGTTAACATGTCAAGTTGCAGAATGGAGAGGTGTAATTGACCTCAGTGTTGCCATGCAGTTTGCTTTCTGTTCCTAGGTTTGAAGTCAGTGGATATTTACAGATGCACCAACAGTAGTGGCTAGCACTGTACAACTGAAGTTAGCAATGCAATGACAACTTCTTACATTATGATATATATTTAAAAAATAACACCCAGTGGCAGAGTTGTTACCAGTCTTCATGGTGCTTTTTTTAAAGTCAGGCATGGATGGAGTATTGCTTATACAAATTAAAAAAATACACTTTCATTCAAATCATATCCAGTGAAAGAAGGTTCCAATCATTCATAGCAGATCTGAGTTTGGGACCTTTGTTCAATTGTAAGGAATAGTAAGGAAAATTACTAGTTTCCATTATAACAGTGGCTTCCCTGTAAATGTTCAATAAACTGGAACTCCTTTTCCATGTACATATACCAAAGAAAGTATAGGTATGTACCAAGTAAGAATGGCATTTGTTTGATCCTTCAAGTGTTTGTTTATTCCTCTTGAATGTTATGAGATGAAGCCATTTGAAACACTGAAGTAAATTTGGTTGTAGAACAATCTTAGGTATTGGTATGGCTACTAGAGTGAAGTTCTTGTCGTATTTCCATGCCTAAAATCTTTCTTTTCTGTATTATAGGGATACTAAAAAGTTTTACTCCATGCTGAGATGTGGCATACATGAGTTCAAGCCTTTTTAGAGGTTCACATTTTAAATTTACAAAAAAGAGAGAGAGAGAGACAGAAAGAGAGAGATAGGCCATTTGTAACTTCCAAAGGTGATTTCAGATAGGTTGTTGAGTTCTAGCCAGACTGCAGCTTGAATTGGTTAGTTGATACTTTGATACTTTGGTTAGTTGATTAGTTGATACTTTGCAGACCACTAGTCCAGAAGTTCAGACCATGAAGCACCATAAGTGAGCTCCTAAAACAAACAAACAAAAAAAGGCTTATTGAAAGCATATGAGTTGCTCACTTTTGCAGGACAGTTACTGGATATTGATCCAACAAAAATTCCTCCAAAGTATTTTTAGCTTCCAGGGTTAGAGCACCAGCCTGGCAGGCACATTGACATGACAGACTGAAATAGCCTGAAAAGGAACATTATAGTCTGTTATGCCACTGATCCAATAAACTGAGATGTCTCCTTTGGAGACTTTATGGTTTATTGTGTTGAGAAGCTACAGAATACAGTGTACCCACCTAGGTTTTGACCATCCCTTAAAAGTCTCTAAAGACTGGTTTATATGATAGACATTATTTCTATTAGACTAGTGTTTCTCAAAGTTTAAGAAGGTTGAAAATGGGCCACTCCACTCGGTTTATTTAAAGGCTTTGTAGCCACGGAGCCTCATGGCTCCCATTGGCTCCAATTTGCTTCCCACAACTCTCCATGGCTAGAAACTGCAAATGGGAGCCGTGGAGCTTCAGGACTATGAAGTCTTTAGATAAACAAAATGGAGTGGCCCGTTAGCAGCTTTCTCAAAATAGCCACTTTGAGAAATATTGAGATAAATCATTTGTATTTTAAACAGCCTTCATCCTTATTTGTGCAATAGATGCCATTTCAACTTATCGTGTCAACTTTGCTACGCTTCCGTGAGCTCCAGACAATAAGCAGCAAGAGAAAATAAAGTGAAAATTAACTTGCTGCCATTATTCCTACTTCAGCTAAGTGGATGATACATCTGCATGTGCGGGAATAGTTAGAAACAATGGGGCAAGTTAAGGGAAATGTTATATAAATAGGATTTACGTAATATGTTAATCATCTTTAGCTTCAAAAAAATATTCAAAGACAATAGTTTTTACTACTATTCTCCAGTACAACTTTCAAAATACAAAGTTAGGATTATTCAAAATATATATTTGAAACAAACCTGGAAAGACGACAAAGAAATGAAGACAAGAATATTTCCAGATAGACATGTCCTCTGAAAATGTTAATGACTTTTGGTAACAGTTTAATATCTTTTTTGGGAGCTGCCAGCTGAAGTAACTGAGACAATAATGCTTTTAATCTTTTAGTGGAAGTCAGCCATTTATTATATATCTTTGACGTATTCATACATTTTCCACAGCTGCTAAGGAAAATCCTTTTGTGCAGTTAATGTGATTGTTTGAAATGTAATGGAATTTTTCTAACTCTTTAAACTGTGCCTGCAAGCAAGACGCATTGGTCAATTGTTTTACATGCTATGGGCCTCAAATTGAATATCTTTTGGAATCGAATTTGTTACAACTATCATTTGTTTAAGCAAAAGGGGCAGGGAATAGTAAGGAATAATTATCCAGGGAACCGGTGTCCTACTTTGGATGAGGGGTGGGATATTAAAATCTCTCCCGCACTTCTGCTTTTCTTGGTTGCACTAAAGAACCAAAGTAGTGAAATATCATCCCAGAGATACTCACTTGATATTTCCAACCTGGCCACATCTTGTGAGATTTGACTTCCAGCCCACAATATATTTGGCTACAATTCAAATAAATGTTTGAAAGCTTGGTGCTTATGTGAACTGCATCTCTGAAATTTCTGAGGGCTGATTATCATTAACACTGAATGCAGATGAGGGATATTGTTTAGGAGAGCAGACTCCAGAGAAATGATACCAGCACTTTTGTCAGAGGCCTCAACTTTGAGTATGCAAAGTTAGAAACAGACAGCTGTGCACAATACTTTGATGTCGGGAAAAAATGCAGGAGATTTAGTTAAGAAGAAGAAATCACTGCATTGTTATCTCTCTGTCCATTCTGGGCTCAGATCTGTAGCTTTCTTTTATGGAAAAGGAGGAGGTAATTCAGGACTTCCCTGTGCCCCACTGATCCCAGCTGCACTTTCAGCTCCTGGTGGCCATTGAATTGCACCATATAGTTAGACCTTCTCTAGTCTCAGTTTGTTCTCCGAGCCCTGGCAGACTCCTGTGAGCTGGCAGACTGCTCCTGGGGAGCGGTAGAGGGCTGGCTGCCAGTGGCTTGCTGGCTCATGTTTTGGGGCCACTGGGTCAGGGGCAGTGACTGCTGGCTCTGGGCTGGCAGGCATGAAGCTGGCACAGGCACTGTGGACGGAGTCAACCCCTTTAAGGGCTCTGGGGAGGGAGGAGCAAGAGGAGTGTTCTTGGTTGAAGCTGGAGTGGCCACCAGGCACCCTGGGAAGGCTGGAGGCCCCCTATTTCGATAAAGTGTCTACACAGCACTTATTTCGAAATAGCTATTTAATGTTATTCCTCGTGGAATGAGGTTTACCAAATTCGAAATAAGCGCTCTGCTATTACAAATTAATTTCAAAATAGCGGTTTGGCTGTATAGATGCTGGTAAAGTTATTTTGAAATAACAGCTGTTATTTCGAAAAAACTTTGCTGTGTAGACATACCCTAAGTGTGTAGGAATGATGCATTTTATTTCCAGACAATTCTTATTTAAAAAATTCTCCTCTGTGGGAGATAATTTCCAGACCTGACTAGACACATAATGCTATACACATATGCAGCCCATCTGCTCAAAAGACATTTCTTATATTTTAGAGAGCATGTGTGTTAGGCATTAGGACTATTTTGTATGCATTTTTCAGTAAGAGTAATAAAAAGAGAAATTGTAGCTCTAAGGAGAGGACATGGAATGCACAGCATCAGCAGGCAAGGGGAAAACATATATCTGACTTAATGAGTTAAAATCTACATAGTCGTGTTTTAAATCTTCCAGAGGAACACAAGAGGCAGGCATCAGAGGTGATGATTTTGTAAATGATTTGGGTGCCCATTTAGTGTTACTGGGAGTTGTGATCCTAGTCCACATAAGTCCTTTCGAAAATCTCACCACATATGAATTCACTGCCATTGGATTCAGGTCTATAAAAACCTTTAAGACGGATTTCAAATAAATAGATTTTTTTGGATAAAAGGAGAACTGACCTAAAACTTTCTTCAAAATTCAAATCAAAAGTTTGTTCAGTCTTGTTGTTTGGGCCTCAGATTGCCTTCCTATAGAAAAAGCCATGGGTGTCTCTCGTGGGGGCAGGAAAACTCTGCACGGGTCTCCCCTTGTGGGGTTTCTCCTAAATTCTTTTACTAGGGAAGAGTTTGCCCCATTCAAAAAAAGTGAGAGGTCTAGCCCTCAAGTCCTGCAAATTTCTTAAAAACCCCTTGGATCTCAGACAAGCAGCCTGAGACATAGGGCATTTCACAAGGAGTAACGGTAGTTCGAACTAGGAAGCCTAGTTCGAACTACCTAGTTCGTGCCCCGTGTAGCCACGCTGCATGGGGTTCGAACCAGCGGGGTTTTAAAAAAGGCGGCTCCCCGCTTATGCAAATGAAGCCCGGGGAAATTCAAATCCTGGGCTTCATTTGCAAGTGCGGTATGCCTACATTATCCCGCTAGTTCGAACTAGCGGGGTAGTGTAGACATACCCTCTGAGAGGTATGACATGATCCTTATTTTTCATTTGTGTTGATCTCTGCATTTTCTGATGCTGGCTAAATGCAAAAGAAAGTGCCAAATACCACAAGACAAGCTATTTAGCTTTCTATTTAGATTTGCAGTCTTGTTTTTGAAGGCCCAGTAAAGTTTCAGATTGTTCAGCTAGGATTCTCCAGTGAACTTCTGAGCCCTATGAAATTCACTTTTCCTCTTCTGCTAATTTGATTTTAAAATAAGATATTTTCACCTCTGGCATATGCCAACAAGTTCTTCACGATATTTGAAGCCGCACAGGGAGCACACGTGTATTAAAATGAGTGTCTCCAGCATGCATCACTGGGAAATGTCCTGTTTCTTTTGTATACCACTGTATATTTAAAACTTATCACATCTACACTTTATTTTTATTTTATTTTTAAACCATTTCTTTTCTGAATTTGGGAGTATTTCTAAGAATGTGAAACTTTTCAGACAAAACTGCTTTAAATAATCCAAAGAAGGAACACTGCCAAGTTAACTTCCCTGCCAAATAAGCTTATTTTATTAAAATAGTATTTTAAACAAATCTCATTTGAATTGTTGGTCCTCCTCCCCACCACACATACCCACACACACACACACACACACACCCTCTTTTCCTTCTTGAAAAGAGTTTTCCGTTAGAGAATTTGCAGTCAAGTCAAGAAGAATCCTTGTGGCTTTTAGGCCTGCCAGATATCAAGAGCAGGTACAAAAACACTCTAGGAAAAATATGACAATTGTAGTAGCAGAAATGTATTTACTAAACTGTATTTAAAAAAGGCCCAGCCAGGCCCCCACAAATGCAGATCACATCCTTCTTGTGAAGAAACTGGTGGACCGGGTTCTGAGTGGAGAAAAGAACGTTCTAGAAGAGGGAGGTACTCTCAGTGAACTGGTTCCTCAAATATTCCCCACAGAAATTAAAACAACCCCGGCTGTACTATTTTTCCACAGACCTAACTCTGCAGTATGGATTCCCACTTTAAGATGTGGGATACCAAGAGTTGTGGCTCTCAGCTTTTCAAGACCACTGTGTCCTTTTCAGGGGTCTGATTTGTCTCGCCTATCCCCAAGGTTCACCTCACTTAAAAACTATTTGCTTGCAAAATTAAGGATGTTAAATTTAGTTTAATCAACTAGTCGATGGATTTTCCATGTAGTGGTCGATTAGTAGATAAGCAGGGAGCCACAGTGGGGTTAGCTCCCAACCAGGGAGTTAATCCCACTGTGGCTATGCCTTTTAAATGGATTAAGAGCCTGGTGTGCAGCAGTGGGGATCCTGTACAAGCTGGGAATCAGCTGTCTTGGCTTGCACTGTGTCCCTCCTGCTGCACTTTAGCCTTTTAAAGGGTTGAAGAGTCCGTTAGCTCTTAATCCATTTTAAAAGCACAGGCACGACTGGGACTAGGCGTGAGCCAGGAATCAGCTGATTCCCAGCTTGTGCTTGGTCCCCACTGCTCTCCTGCTCCCCATGGATACGGTGCTGTGGGCAACTGGCTTTTAAGCAAGGGGGTGATAGAGGCAGGAAGGCGGGGGGGAGCCACTAGTCAACTAGTTCCTCAAATATCTTATAAGCTTTTGCTTATTGGATAGTCGACTAGTCTCTTACATCCCTATACAAAATCATACATAAAAATACAACAGTGTCACAGCACGCTAGGACTGAAAACTTGCTGATTTTCTCATTTTTACCATATAATTATTAAATCAATCGGTTGGAATATAAGTATTGTCCTTACCCTTCAGTGCATACTATACAGAGCAGTATAAACAAGTCATTGTCTGTATGAAATTTTAGTTTGTATTAACTTCACTAGTGTTTTTTATGTAGCCTGTTCCAAAAATAGGCAAATGTCTAGATGAATTGATGTACCCCCTGGAAGACCTCTGATTACCTCCAGGATTACCTGTACCTTTGGTTGAGAATCACTGGCCCAGAGTAGCTGCCCTTTTGAGAACCCAGTGGGCCAATGCCAATGGCAGAGAGATGGTGTCAAGGGAAGTGAAGAATCCAGATCTGGTGAGGCACAGGGCATCTGGGTATTTATAAAATATACAGAGAGAGTATGAGGAAGCACTCTCCACCCAAAGTTTGTTTGCATATAAAACATATAGATGTCACTATAGATTTGCACATGCAGAGTTAGATGGGGGTAGTCACTTTGTAACTGATGGCATCTCCTGGCATCAGTAATTAGAAAATTACATTATCAAAATATTGAAAATGTCATTCTTTTGAAAACCTCCAAAATTTTTCAAATACCTATTTTCTTGCATGCCTTTGAAACTTCACATTACAGTGTACTTAAAATGAGAGTGAAGACAATGAAAATTAGAGTGAATATTTTATTGATTAATATCCATGGGTCAAAACTAGTTAGTTTTCATACAGCCGGATGTTCATTATGCCAGGGGTTTAACAAACAGTCACTTTTTTAAATTTTTCAAATTCTCCTGTGACAGCTAAGCATGTGGTAGAAAGAATATTTATTTGGGGACTACCTCAGTATCAACCACACACACACAAAAATAAAGATGAACTAATGATTTAATAAATGATTTATGCTCTTTTAGCTTTGCTACAATATGTACAGCAGACCTAAAAGGTTTTAATGTTATTGCTATTTATTTGTAGTGTGGTAGCACCAAGAACAATTACTCAGTGTTCCAGCATACTACTGTGTAAATATAAAAGAAAAGCCCAAAGAACTTGAAATCCAAAAGAGACAAGATGTGACAAAGTGGGTGAGACAGACAATAAATGGGCAAGAGGAGAACAGAATAACAATCACAACAGGATGTTTTAGTCGTCTACACAATTAGTCATCTGCAAAATTACTACATGTAGTGAACTATTAGCTTGTTTTTATTATTTTCCCCTGATTTTTACATTGTAAATGTTAAGACTTGTGTCCTCTGTTTCAATGGAGATCTTCACTGGAAGAACTAGCAATGTGGGTTGGGAACTCTCTTAGGCCTGAAGTGAAAAGGAGGGGTTGTTGAATCTTTAACAAAATAGCCTTTCTTCCAACTGCTCCTGAGGCGTTTGAATTCAAAAGCTGTTAAGGAAAACAGACAGACAGACATTTGAACAGTCTTAAAAAATCTCTTTCCCATGAGTGAATCTGCTTTCACTTCTATGGAGTTTGATATCCTAAGCCTGCTAATTCTCTAATCATCCAAGAAGTTGTTTGTTTGTTATTATTAACAATCATAATAGCCAATGCTACCCTTTGATTTTAATTTAATTTTTGACCTGGTTAGGTATTGAAATTCTGGGATGCCCCAAAATACAGTCACCAAGAAGATCAAAAACCAGGAAAGCCTGGTCCCACCATCAGGCCTCTCTGGTTTGGAAAATCTGAGATTCAAATCTTCAATAACCAAAAAAAGCCCAGCTGACAAATAACTGTCTGGGTTTCAGCTAGTATTTCATCATCAGTGCCACTGCTAATAGACTGAAAGAGACACTTTCCCCTGTAACAGTAATGGATGAAAAAAACTTGGAAGGCAGTTTTCACTACATCACACAGGTGAGGAACAGGAAAATATTGAGGCATGAATTATTTGGCCTTTAGCTCTTTGTTCTCGAGAACATCCTTCCAGTAATGTGCTTCAGCATTAGATAGAAGTCTCATGCTATCGCTTATATAATTCATTTGGTGTTCTCAAAATTCTGCTGATTGTATTATGGAGAAAAAACGATGGATAGTTTTCACAGAGGCTGAAGTTACTCATCAGTTTCTAGCCCTGATGAGTCATGAAACTAGACAGTAAACCTGTCACTGGTGCAGGATAAATATTGGCTTCTCTTGGGCCTCAGGCCAGTGCAATTTTATAGGGAAGAATTACACAATTTGCAGGGAAAGAAGTAAACAATTCCCCATTTTGCAGCTCTTTGAAATGGCAGCTCGTTGTAAGTGTTAGGAGGCGTGGAACGTTAGAAATAGTGTGCTAGGTGTATTGCTATGCAAAATATGTCACTGCAACATGTATTTGTCTTGTCTCTCTCATACAAAGCTTTCACGTAGCGGCAAATGTAATAGTAAAATGTATCATCATTTACAAATTTTGGGTCTCATTCTGATGCACAAATATGCCCTGTACTATTCAGCTTGGAGAATCAGATTCTGGCTTTTTACATTTTTGCTTTTCCAACCAGATAATGTTTACAATATTCTTTATCTATAATGCACGTAAAAGCTAGGAATATTGTAGTGTTAACTTATATGCAAGGGAGTGTCTCTGTGTGGTGGGATGGGTGGATGTTTGTACCTAGAGATCAATCCATAGTTATACCTGTTTGCATAAACTGAACATCTAGCTCATAAAAATGTGTATAAATATCCATGGGGAAAATACCTGTAACCAATGTTCCCTTTAATCCTTTGCATCCATGTGTGGAAATTTTTTAATGTACACCAAGGCATGTGTAAATGTGCAGCAGCAGTAGAAACAAAAATCCTAGCTTTGGGCACTCTGCTAATCAGCTGAGTGGCATTTGAATATCTCCTCTGATCTACCACACATGCACATAGCTCACAGGGTGCACTGCCTGTAGCTATAAAATACATGTGCTTTTTTGCCTCTCAGGTGCACTCTGTGTACCAGTCCATCCCAACTGAGATGCTTTCTAACATCAGTAACTTCTGAGACTGTGCCATATATACGTAGGAGAAAATGTGCCATACATACATAGAAGAAAACTTTTATTTACTCATGTTTGTGTTTTCGCCGTTCCACTTTTCCCTTACTGGAATTTTATTTCCAAATTGCTACTGATCCAGGGCATTGGAGGCACAGAATTAATTTCTGATCCAGAGATAGTTTTAAGGTGCATATCTCATGACCATCAAATTCAACAACCAGTGCCTTATCATTTTAGATCCCTCCTTTGTAGCATTTGTTTGCAGCCTTGACCAAGGATGGTGTGGAATATTAAAAGTTTTTAAATAGAATGATTTATAGAAAACCTCCTAAGTTATTTTTAGAGATTGTAAAACTTTGTTAGAACTAGTTTTTCTGTCCCTCCAAGACTTGTACATGCTAATTAAGTTGTTTTTATTAGTAAAGGGATATTTAAAACAGTGCCAATAACAAATCTAAAACCTATAAAAAAAAGTATTTACAGTGTATCATAGGCAAAATACATTTGGTATACAAGTTCCTGTGAAAACTTTCACGTCCGGGTAATGACTATCCCAAACTATAACCAGAACAGAGAAAGGCATAGTATGGTGTAACCTTTGAGGAATGGAGAAGAAATGAGTGAGTTAAGCGTACTATACTAAAAGTGTGGCAAAACATCTCTTATGCCTTTACTGCCATATATTTTCTTTAGATTTACATATTTAGGGATTCCAAATAAGTATTTTTTTTATATTCAAGACAGACAGATGAACACGTTTGTGGGTGTGTATGTTCACAATGTTCTAGTAGGGTTTCTAGGTGTCCGGTATTGACTCGGACAGTCCAGTATTTTCGCCTCCTGTCCATTAAAAAAAATGCAGAAAATACCGGACACCTACAATGTCTAGTATTTTCTGGGGGGGAGTTTCCCTGCCAGGAGGCGAAAATACCAGACACCTGGCAACCCTACAACACACTCAGCAATAGGACCCGGCCCCCGGTCCTATACCAGGCCCGCGGACTCCCGCCCCTGGACACTCTGCTTACCTGGTTCCACAGGGAAGCTCCCTTCTGGCTTGACTAAGAAAACAAGATGGCCACCAGCAAAAAGCCAATAGACCTGAGCAAGGGGAAGCAAGGCTTTCCCTGGATCTTAGTGCTCAACCTCTCCTCTTCCTATTCCTATTCTGACTCAGCACACACTTAAAGGGGTCATGCTGTTTTAATGCTGTTTTATTTATGTATTTATTTATTTATTTGCTTAATAACTCTTGGGGTCCTTTTTTTTTTCCTCAACAACTTTGGTCTCGCCCTCTTTTTTCCCCCTCAACGGAATTTTTCCCCAGTGTTTTTTTTTGGGGGGGGGGCGGCGGGGGAGAATGTTCGGTATTTTTGGTTAAACCATCTGGCAACCCTATGTTCTAGGCTATTTCCATTGTTTAGACTGAATTTTTCAGTGGTAGGACTCAACCAAACTATGGTTCATTTTTAAATTAAGTTTGAAGGTATTCTTTAACCATTTTTTGCTATGACTCAAGTGAGAAAAATAAACATCACATGTATTTAAAAATTCTAGCCATATATTCATGGAATTGGTCTTCTAGGACAGCTCCCACATATCTTTGTAAATATCTCAATAAAACAGCAACATTTTCAACAAACAGAACAAAACAAAACCTTGCCCCAACATCACAGTCCGATTATAACTCTGGATGCCATCTTAGCACAATTGTGTGATGCTCAGAATTCAAAGCTGTTGTTTTAAAATAAATGCTTTTCTGCTTCTGAAAACACAGCCGGTAACATTGTAGACTGATGTGTACCATCCCCCTTCCCTATCCCTGTGGAGAGCCATGTGGGATGGGGCAGGAGCTCAGATAGTAACAGGGATTTCTACTTGTAATAGTAAGACCTGGCTATGCCATTTGCCCTATTAACAATGTAGAATCTGGAATTCTTTGAAAAAAGATCTGCTGGGCAGCTGAATGTGAGGAACATCTCCCCCCTCTCCTTTATCATCTTCCTCTCCTATGATAGAGCAGTCTCACGTCTCTGGGCAGGACTTTAAAACACAAACTTTTTTAAAACGAATGTCCTCTGTTTAAAGAAAAATCTAAGTGAACATAACGGTCATAAAAGGTATGGAGGTTTTTTAGCCCTGGAGAGTTAAATTGGCATCGCGGGACCGTAAGGAGATTGTGTTTTCTAAACTATCTTGCGAGTCTGCCTCAACCCTGACAAAAAATATCACCTGGAGGAGTGGGGGGAGGGGATAGTTCATTGTCCATCTCTATCCCAACCCTGGTTTTCTGCTGAGCCTGCCAACATGTTTGCTATTGGTAATGTGGACAGTTCTTAACTAGCAGCTGCTTTGACATTGCCAGTTAGTTCCACACAGATCACCATCTGATACTGTAGTAATGAGCGTCTGGATTTGTCCCAGTGATCGACAGTGGAAAGGCAGCCATTAACACATTCTTTATATAACCAGTTACCTAAAAATATTTTAAAATTGCTTTATAAAGAGATCAGCACATTTTTATGTGACTTTGCTTTTCTGTTTGACTGTGAGTCAATATTATTTGTCTCAGGCAATAAACTACAACTGCTGCTGACTGTACAGAGAAATCATACAGTGATCTGATTTTAGAAGGTGTAGTCTTTGAAAGAAAATGTAGTTTTTTTCTAAACTTAATTCTTTCATACCCAGTCTGAGTCTGTTTGGAGTAACTCCATTGATCAAAGTTTGGCTATTGATTTATACTGGTGTAATTAAGAACATGATTTGGCCTAGAATAGTTAGGGAGAGAATAGCAAAAATAGTAGCCCAATCAATGGATTAGGGATATCTCTAGCAAGGAAGGTAACAGGAATTTCCAAACCACTTCGAGATATTTTAGCTTCTTTTGTGGACCCAAGTCAATGTACATCAAAACTGAATGCACATTAAATGGAATTGTAAGAGAGTGTTTAATGTCATTTTGACTACAGCTAGAGTAAAAATCTGTTTTTCCCCCCTAACTATGTGCAGGCTGGCATGGCTTTGACCTATGATCCAACAGCTGCTATACAGAATGGGTAAGTAACATGTGCTTTTCAATTCCTTTTTAAAATTATTTGCAGGACTCTCTTTCCAGTTTTTTCTTCCTGCAATGAAACTCATTCAAAAGCAAATTCATTTAATAATTCTTTTATAAACTATGTCAAGGTGCATTGGCAAGTATGTTTTCATTTTTCTTTTTTATTCTCGGTTGTAATATCTATTTGAACAAGAAGCTTCTTTTCCTAATAATTTCCATCTCCATTTGGCAAACACTGATTTTTTTCCCCTATATTGACTTCATTTTAGTTAAAGTTAAGTGTTGAGGGTGCCCACATGGTTTGAGATAATAAGATTGTTACTTAATTTGTGTCCCTTCTGCTAACTGGATGGCTCTTGCAGCATTGCCTAAAACAAAGACTAAAGACAACGCCTTTGATTAGCTTTCGAGCAAAAGAGATTTGGCCTAGGCTTACAAATATGCTCACAACTTCCGAGACAAATAATTGTAGGTGCAATTCTTCATATGTGCCTGCACATTTCAGTCATTAACTAACCACCTGACTACACCTGCAATTATTTGCTGGGCTTAAATTTTCTAGCTACATGATGATGGTTTTAAAATAGGATGTGTTTGGGATGTGAAGTACTTCACTGTTTGTGTTTAACTAAAGAGATGTTGACAGTAATATTAGCATTCTGCATTATCATCAATTAAAAATGTGGGAGACTTATCCATCGTTAGACCTCACTAAATTCCCATATGTGCACTTTAGTGACTAGCATCTTATACTTGCTGTTCATAAAGGGGAAAATATATGAAACTTTAGAAATTCTTGTTTTGTGTTTCAGTTTCTTAGAGCATAGTTTAAATGTTAAAAAAAGAAGGTTCCAAGTATTCAAGTATTTACAAACAAATGAATGATAATAATTAGAATAAGAGAAGATTAGGCTTGGAAGAAACCTCACAAGGTCACCTAGTCCAACCCCCTGCTCAAAGCAGGAGCAATCTCAACTAAATCATCCCAGCCTGGGCTTCGTCACGTTTTCTTTTTTGACAAAGATTTCATTTTTTACAAGGTTGAACAAAGATTTCGGACTTAAAAAACCTCCAGAGATGGAATTTCCAGCACCTCCCTTGGTAACCTGTTCCAGTGCATCATCCCACCCTCTTAGTGAAATAGTTGCAGCTGACCAGTTCTAGTTCCTCATATTTTCCTTCTTCCCGTTTTAAAAAATGGGTGCTACATTTACTTTTTTTCCATCAACTGGGACCTCTCCTGATCACCATGAGTTTTCAAAGATAATGACCAATGGTTCTACCATCACATCAGCCAACACTCTCAACACCCTTGGATGCATTATGTCTAGCTCTATGAACTTGTGCATGCCCAGTTTTTCTTAATAGCCCTCCTTAACCTATTCTTTCATCTCTGAGGGCTGCTCACCTCCTTCCCATACTGTGCTACCTAGTGCAGCAGTCTAGGACCTTGTCTGTGAAGACTAATGAAAAAAATATTGTGTACTTCAGCTTTTTCCACATTAACTGTCACTAGCTGCATTCCCTGTTCATTACGGATCCCACAGTTTCTCTGGCCGCCTTGTTGCTAACGTATCTGTGGAAATCCTTTCTGTTACCCATCACATCCCTTGCTAGCTGTGACTCCAATTGCACTTTGGCCTTCCTGATTATACCCTGGCACACTCAAGCATTATTTTATACTTCTCCCTAGCTAGTCATGTGTTCAAGTTTCCACTTCTTGTAAGCTTCCTTTCTGTATTTAAGCTCGGCAAAGATTTTTCTGCTAAGCCAAGCTCATTGCCTGCCATATTTGCTGTTCTGAACATTGTTGTTTATCTCTGTGCCCTCAGTATGGCTTCTTTAAATTACAGCCTGCTCCCCTCAACTCCTTTCCCCCTCTTATTAGTCTCCCAGAGGATCCTGCCAATCAGTTCTCTGAGGGAGGCAAAGTCTGCTTTTCTGAATCTGAGAGTCCACATTCTGTTGCTCTCCTTTCTTCCTTTTGTCAGCATCCTGAACTCGATCATCTCATGGTCACTACTGCCCAGGTTCCCATCTACTTCTACTTCTCCTACCATTTCTTCCCTGTTTGTTAGTGACAAATTAAGAGGAGCACGACTCCTAGCTGATTCCTCCAGGACTTGCACAGGAAAGTTTTCCCCAACACCCTTCAAAAACTTCCTGGATTGTCTGTGTGCTGCTGTATTGCTTCCCTAGCAGATGTCAGGGTGATTGATGTTCCCTATGAGAACCAGGACCTATGATCTGGAAACTTCTGTTAGTTGCCTAAAGAAAGCCTTGCCTACCTCATCCTTATGGTCTGGTGGTCTGCAGCAGATGCCTGCCATGACATCACTCTTCTTGCTCTTGCCTACAGTCTTAACTTCCAATCTTAACCCAAAGATTCTCAACAGGCTTTTCTCCAGCTTCATACTGGAGCTCTGAACAACAATACTGCTATCTTACGTACAGTGCAACTCATCCACCTTTTCTTCCTTGCCTCTCTTTCCTGAACGGTTTATACCCATCATAGTTCTTTGACTATGCCAATACTTCAAATTCTTCCTGTTTGTTTCCCTGCTTTGTGTGTTTGTCTACAGGAATCTAAAATAATAAGTCAATTGCCCGACTTTCTCAGTATGAAGCAGGAGAATTCCCCTCTTGCACTTTCCTCCTTGTATTTTCTCCTTGTAACCCATTTCCTCACTTACCTCAGGGCTTAGATCACCATCGCCCAGTAAAGAGAGGAGCCAACAGCCTCCACAGATCCCTGGGCAAGGTCGGGGTGAGGAGCCAGCTCCACATTCCACAAAAAGGTGGGGCTGGGAGCAGCCAGCCCTCCACACCATCCAGAGTGTGGCATGTCCCACTACTCTAGCCCTCAGAGCCGCAGGGAGTATGCAGCATGACCCTCTGGTACTGTTTTAAAGGCCTCAGGGATCCAGCTGCCACTGCTGTCACATTGGTAGCAGTGGCAGCTGGGAGCCCCAAGTCCATTTGAATCACCAGTCCACAGCGCAACTGCCCTCTTTGCCCATGTGCCGTTAATGGGCCTTCCAGCGAATCTAGTTAAAAGGCCTCCTCACCAGGCTAGCAAGCCTGCCTGTGAAGATGTTCTTCCATTTCTTCATTAGGAGGATCCCATCTCTTCCTAGAAATTCTTCTTCTTGGAACAAAGAATCCTTCTTCCCATAGTCAAAGAATCTAAATACCTCTCTCCGACATGACCTGTGCAACCATGCATTTACCTCCACAATTCAGTGGTCCCTACCATGGCCTATTCCTTCAACAGGGAGGATGGACAAGAACACAACCTGTACCTCAAACACTATTATCCTTCTTCCCAGAGCTAAGTAGCCTGCCTTGACTTGCTCATGATCATTTTTGGCAGTATCATTGGACCCCACTTGGAGAAGTAGGAAGGAGTAGCATTCTGATAGCTTGATCAGTCACAGCAGATAGCCAGTCACATCCTGAATTCTAGATCCAGGCAAGCACCACACTTCTCCAGTTCCCCGGTTGGGACAGAAGATGGATGACTTCAGCCCCCTTAGGAGGGAGTCCCTGACCACTCATCTCCTTCTCTTAGGATTGATGGTCAGGGACTCCCACCCCTAGGACAGTGCAGCCCATGCCTTTCTGACTTCTATCCAGAGAGTCTTCATTTTATCTAATGCAATGCAGGGTAAATACTCAGGTGTCTAGACCTTTAACCTGCTTTTTCAACATGGAGATCTGGTTGCACTTTGTACAGACAAAGTTACTTCTATTCTCTGGGAGAAAGACAAACATAGCACAACCTTTGCAGGTCACAACAGTTGATTGATCACTATCCATATTATCTTCCTTCTAAGAGCCTTTTCAGATGTTGTATGTACTGCTCATAGAAGCCTCAAAGCCAAAAAAAAAAATCTATGTGGGAACAACCCCTTTCCCCCCCGATCCCCACACCCCAGTGAACTCCCAGGCAAACTCCCTCTGTTTTTCTGTCCTGTGCCATTCACTCAGCAACACTTTTCAACCTCACTCTACTTTACATCCCTCTGAGGCAGATTTTCATTTTAGGGATGAAGACGATAAAGCGGAGCAAGAAAAAATGACTTACCCAAGACCCTCAAGGGAGGTTTATCAGAATCCTGATTTGCACTTTGACGTTCCTAGTTCTGGTCCTCGGTGGAAATCTCTTTCCTTCTTGACCAAATCCCTTTCTTTCCTGAATTGTTCTCTGTGGTATTGTGCACTTTTCAGCTGGTTGCATAGCGTTGGATATGTTTGAAATAAAATAATCAACGTTCATAACTCAGCAGTGGTATCATCAAAACATTTGGGTTCTATTTAAAAATTATCCCTATGTATCAGTGCCATGAGTGTACTAGCAATTAAAATTTCAATGACCCAGAGTGACTAACATCCTTTTATATTTAATATGATGATTTGTAAAATTCAGTCATTTTACAGTGAAAGTTATTTCAAATTCACACATTATTTGTGTCACGGTGTACCCAATACCATTCAGGAGATGATTTTAGTTTTTTGTTTTTCTGGAAGGAAAAAGGTTTTCTGCAATACAGTGTCTTGTGAAGAATTGCAGTTCTGCAGTTTTTAAAACATATTTATTTGAAAAATATAAAATAAACAACAATGTAAGGCTATTTTTTCATATATTAACAATTGATTCCTGCTCTTGATCTTTCTTTTTTTTCTAGAGGGTCATTAGATTTTCAGTTTAATTAACACAAAAAGGTCTCATTCCAAATGCTCACATGCAGGCTTCCTGACAGGGTTGGGAGGGAGATAACTGCTCCAAGCCCTTTTAAATCACAGCTGGAGCCTCAAATGGTGTGCTCCACGAGATGCTGAAGGGCTGTCAGGGAGAAGTTAGCCCTAGTCCTAGTCCCTCCACCTGAGGCCCTGCCCCTTCCAGGAACATGGAGCCAGGTTCTCCCCCACAATTTTGCCCAGGAGTCCAGCAATTCTGTCAGCCTTCCTTCTCACATTGCAATATTCTGATTGAGTGAAGTGTCATCAGAAGCACTTACTAACAAGTAGAAAACCACAGCTAACTCAAAAGGTATGTCTAGAGTACATGGCTCCGTCGACGAAGCCATGTAAACTAGTTTACCTGGCATAGGCAAAGAAGCAGGGATTTAAATAATCCCTGCTTTATTAAAATAAACATGGCCGCCGCGCTGTGCTGACGATCAGCTGATCCAGCACAGCGCGGCAGTCTAGACGCAGATCTGTTGGCTAGGGAAGCCTTTGCCGACCGATCCCTTATGCCTCGTGAAACGAGGTTTACAGGATCAGTCAGCAAAGGCTTCCCCAGATGACAGATCTGCGTCTAGACTGCCACGCTGTGCTGGATCAGCTGATCGTCGGCCCAGCATGGTGGCCATGTTTATTTTAATGAAGCGTGGATTATTTAAATCCCTGATTCTTTGCCTATGCCGGGTAAATTAGTTTACCGAGTGAATAGTATAGTATATAGTAGGCATTCCATCTTTGGGTACTAGGCACATCATAAAATAAGAGGTCACTGATGTCATCTTAATAACATCATTACCCCATTCAGTGATTTGTTTTTAGCCCAGCCCACAATTCATTCATTACTCTCTATACATCATATGAACTCAGTTCTGTATTATTTTTCACATGCATATTTGTGTATTTTGTTGTAGTGCTGCCATGTGTAAGTGCCATAAAAATTAGCAGATGGGATGGTAGCACCTTGATGTTCAGCTGGTAAAGTGAACAATATGTTCAGGTGTGATGGACTTTATCACACACTGTATGTTAGCACAATTTTTCAGGTAGCCAGTATTCCTATGGCATAATTCTTTAACAATAATGGGAAATGAGCATCAAGTTGAAAATACACTCCAGTACTTGCAAATGCGAGACTTTATACTTATGTTTGTAGCAAGGTTATACAGGCCTATTTATGTTACCCAGGTTGACAAGCATTGGAGCTCTGCCCAAAGCTGGCAAAATCCATCAGACTTCTTGAGAGGTATGGCTTTATTAACTCCACCTGCCTTACAACAGAGGTGGACTAGCCTTCAAAGCCAAGACAACAAAAGCATGAAGACAGAGGAGGGACAGCAAAGCTCAAGGAGGGAGCATAGGATGAGATTTGAGTTACTAATAAAGCTAACCCCAAGAAGCTTGGCTGTACCTGTTAGTAAGTCTGAGAATCCTGCATAAAGCTGCTGAACTGCTGCTGATTAATTTTGGCAGGTGCAATTTACTAATTCCACACAGGCGATGAGGAAGATTGGAGTGACTGTCTAGAGAGAGGTGGCTAGGACAGAGGTGGCCCTGGAAAGCTCATAGAGGAGCTAGAATGCGTGGAAAGAAGTGACTTTTGGACACTAACTCAGGGGCTGTGTATTCTCCTGCTGACAGAAGTGGGATTCAGTCCAGTCACCATTGTAACACAGCGGGCCCCCTGTCTGTCCCTTAGCTGTAGCTCCTTCCCCCTCCCTTAGCTGTAGTCTGAATAAGTTCCCGTTAGGCTATGGCTACACAATAGGGTTTTTCCGGGATACAAGAGAAATGCATCTGCTCTGCCTCATCCAGGGAATACATCTGCTCTTTTCTTTTTTGTGTGTGGAAGAGCTGACATGCTCTTTTGGAAGCCCTGTCTTCCTCCTTCCACGAGGGAGAAAGGCTCTTCCAAAAGAAGAGACTTTTCCAAAATTTGGCCCAGTGTATACGGGCCAACTATCGGAAAAAGGTACGCAAATTGCAGAGCGCAATTTGTGTACCTTTTTCCAATAGATCAGTGTAGGCTAGACATAGCCTTATATAGAATAAAAGTGACTAAGAGAAGAAATGTGGTTAAGCTAGTTCTTGTTTTGCTGAAGTAGTAGAAAAGTCCCAATAAAATTAGATAATTGCTTACGAATCTGCAACTGCTCTAATACATTGATTATATCAATGCTTATGAATATGTAACTTGTCAATGTATGCACGAAGAGCGTGAATGATAATAACCAGTCCCTGAGCAAAACCTATGAACTGGGTATTTATGGAAAGGCCAAAAGAGCTTGTAAACAAGTATAAGACTATAAAAGCTCATCGCGGTCACAAAAGCATGTTTGAAGATCGATGTAAGCAAAGCAGAAGCTTGGGATCAAACCGGAAGAAGTAGAGCGCTCCTGTAGATCTGGCCAGCCTCCAAGGAGCTGTCACCTAGCCAGCAGTCTAGCCACCTGCGAAATCGAAAGTAATCTATGTCGTGCTTGCAGCGTGTCTCTAACCTATCAGCATGAATGCAGTGTGTGTGTGTGAGTACCATCTTACCATTAAGAATCTGTACTAATAAACAAAGCTCAGTGCTGCTCGAGTTCACCCTGTGTCCGAGTTTATTCCTTGGCTGGCCCAAGCAGGCTAACAACCATATGATACTGTAAGGTTAATTACTGTATAATTGTATATTTTCTTTTAAAGTCCATATCAGAAGTAAAAAAAGAGAAGTTGTCATTAAAAGGAATGTTTCCTCCAAAAAGTAAATAGCTCATTCTCTTTTGAGACTATTAAGTTATATGAATTGATTCTCAATTCCATTGCACTTTTTAATGCAGATGGAAACTCCATTAAAATCTATGAAATTACACCGGCATAATACTAGTGTAATGAAGTGAAGACTCAGGCCCTTAGTGTACTATAGCAATGCAATATGAACGTCTAAAGTACTAGTAACAGCACACTGTGGTACTCTATTCCCCTATTGATGTCTGTGTGTCTTATGATCAGGCTTTCTTGAATTGCATTCCTAAAGGCACTTCGATTTTATTTCAGGGAGCAGTAGGCAGTGCTATCTTATCAGTTTTAAAATTCATTATATTTCTCTTACCTGTGTAAATGCATTTTTAAAATAGAATACAATTCTTCTCTTTGCATTATAAACATACTCACTTAAAATGTTGCTGAGGTTTTATTCCTATTTTGAGTGTAAGATTGCTACATGCTGTATCAGTTTAATACTGATATCTATAGAAATAGACAATGGATTCGCAGGGCAATGGGCTTGATGCTCAGATAGGTATTTTCCATATCTGACAGCTGATTCTGTGGCTTAATGCAGTAGAAAATTGCTGCTGTGCTAATGCTTGGTAATACTCTTACATTATAGTAGCCCCAGGATGCTATTCATGAATCTGACTTCTTTCAGTCCTGCCTGTGGACAGGAGGCATGAGCAAAGGGCATTTATTTCTGTGCAAATAAGATCTTACCATTTGCATGTTCTATGTAAAAGGTTGCACATTCTCTCATAGGAGAGTAACCATATTGACATTTTTGGCAATGACATAAATAAAAGAGCATAAGAAAGACCATATTGGGTCAGACTAACGGTCCATCTACCCCAGTGTTCTATCTTCTGACAGTGGCCAATACTAGATGCCTCAGATAACAGAATAGGTAATCATCAAGTGATCCTTTGATGGCCCTCATTCCCAGCTTCTCACAGAGCCTAGGGACACCAATCCTGCTCATCCTAATAGCCATTGATGGACGTATCTTCTGTGAATGTATCTAGCTCTTTTTTTGAACACTGTTATAGGCTTGGTCTTGGCAACATCCTCTGGCAAGGGGTTCCACAGGTTTATTGTGTGTTGTGTGAAGAAGTGTACTTCCTTTTGTTAGTTTTAAACCTGCTACCTATTAATTTAATTTGGTGACCCCCCCTAGTTCTTATGTTATGGAAGGGAGTAAATAACTCTTCCTTATTCAGTTTCTCCACACCAGTCATGATTTTATAGACCTCTATCCTATCCCCCCATAATCTTCTCTTACAAGCTGAAAAGGCCCGGTCTTATTAATCTCTCTTCGTATGGCAGCTGTTCCATGCTCCCTATCATCTTTGTTACCCTTTTCTGAAGCTTTTCCAATGCCAATATATCTTTTTTTGAGAGGGGACAATCACATCTACACACATTATTCAAGATATGGGCATATTATGGATGTATATAGAGGAAATAAGGTATTCTTTTTCTGATTCCCTTGGGAAGAGTCCGATCCCCAAATCTAGCTTGCTTTTTTGATGTGGGCGTGAAATATGTGAGTTATTAGACCACAAACCCTTCCCTCAGAGTACTGCCTGTGGTATATGCCAGTTATCTGGTACCCCTTCTTGTGAACATGGTTCTATTTTCTATTAAGGTGACTTATAAATCTCTTCTTTATAAACGTTTCCTATGGCAATGGGATCTGTGTGAATGGATCCCAGAGCAAACTTTTACATGCAATAAAGTGTGTGCATGCATGTGTTTTCTCTATGCACATAAAATCCACATACAAAAGATCGTTTGAGTGGAAGGAATGGAAGTGCAGCCTCTACTTTGCAGGTGCAGTTTGCAACTACAGAATTTATGCCTGCACTGTTGCACTTGCTGTAGAGTTGAGGGTATGTGCACCTTTCGTGACCTGGTTGCAGGTGGAGTTGCAAGTAATTTTGATTTCCACCCGCACGTAATTTGTGTGAGCAAAAATATGGGTGCAAACTGCATTGGTAGAAAGAGAGGCTATGCCTCAGTCTTTGAGAATCCACCGCAGAACACAGGGGTTGATTACGTCCGAACCTACAGTTCTAATAAAGTACAGTGCTTTCCAATGCCAGTGGATTTGAGAACCAAATACAGTGGTGAGTCTAGAGAGCCCCAAAAGGAATCAAAGCTGGTATCGTTTACCCTCTCTACCAGTTCCCTCCTCCAGTATATACAGTGGCAGCTAGGATTCCTAGATTTCATTAGATGAATGTATTCAAACTCATACTCACCAACATGTAACTTTCACTCAACATCTCCTCTAATTAAGTGTGAAGGAGTTTGTAGTGTCACCAAAACCAAGAGGCCACAGAGAGCAAGAAAAGCAGCTTCCAGTAGGGCATAGCAATGTGTACAACATAGTAGGCTGTTCTTTAAATTTCACTCCTGCCCTTTCTTTGGAATCTTCAGCCTGTATGTTACCTTTGCACATCATACGAGTAAGGGAGTTTGGGTGGGATGTTTGTGAAGCCGCATACTACTCAAAGCACAGGGAGAGAGGTGTCCAAAGGGACTTTAAGCTACCTCCCAGTTCAGGACTGCTGCAACTTGGAACTGCTTTTGGGAAATCTGATGAGGTTCAATAAGGACAAGTGTGGAGTCCTGCACTTGGGATGGAAGAATCCCAAGCATTGTTACAGGCTGGGAACCGACTGGCTAGGTAGCAGTTCAGCAGAAAAGGATTTGGGGATTACAGTGGAAAAGAAGCTGGTTATGAGTCAACAGTGTGCCCCTTTAGCCAAGAAGGCTAATGGCATAGTAGGGTGCATTAGGAAGAGCATTGCCAGCAGATCTAGAGAAGTGATTATTCCCCTTTATTCGGCATTAGTGAAGCAACATCTGGAGTATTGTATCCAATTCTGGGGCCCCCATTACAGAAAGGATGTGCACGTGCTGGAGAGGGTCTAGTGGAGCGCAACCAAAAAGATAACGGGGCTGGAGCACTTGACCTACGAGGAGAGGCTGAGGGATTTGGGCTTTTTTTGTCTGCAGAAGAGAAGAATGAGGGGGGATTTGATAGCAGCCTTCAACTTCCTGAAGGGAGGTTCCAAAGAGGATGGAGAAAGGCTGTTCTCAGCAGTGACGGATGGCAGAACAAGGAGCAATGGTGTCAAGTTACAGTGGGGGAGGTCTACGTTGGATATTAGGAATAACTGTTTCACTAGGAAGGTGATGAAGCACTGGAATGGGTTACTTAGGGAGGTGGTGGAATCTCCATCCCTACAGATTTTTAATTCTTGGCTTGACAAAGCCCAGACTGAGGTGATTAAGTTGAGATTGGTCCTGCTTTGAGCAAGGGGCTGGACTCGATGACCTCTTGAGGTCTCTTCCAGACCTATGATTCTATGAGCTGTCTAATCTATAGCACCCCAAGCCAACCGATCTTTGGGCAGTAGTCCTATTGAGCATTGCCATTGTCCACTATGCCCTCATGACCTCTTGCTCCTAGTTTTGCCCCATGTGTACTGTCTACACCAGAACTTGCAGAAGGTGCTTCGGAAGAGATCCTTCAGCTAACTTGCTCAGTTTCTTCACTGGGAAATTCTTTCCCAGAAGTTCATGAGACTTTTCCATTCCTTTCTACTACAGAGTATGGCCCAGTGTCATTAAAATTACAATAAACATTGAACATCGGTAAACTAGGACTCTCTGGTCTGGTAACATCCATGGTCTGGCAAAACCATGGATGTTCTTGGACCAGAGAGACCCAACAACTAGCAGTCCAGCGGCAGGAAGGCTAGTAGCCTTGTCAGGTCTGGGAGCCCTGCTGGGCCGGGGACAGGGAGCTGGCATTGTCCTCCCTGGTCAGTAAACTCTCTCGTCTGGGACTGGTCAGATCCCAAGGGTCCTGGATCAGGGAGGTCCAACCTGTGCATCTGTAGGACTCTTTCCTATTAAGTTGTTTTTTGGTCAAAACTCTCTCCTTTCTCTTCCATGATACCCTAGTGCATGTGCATTAGGAATTTCTCTGAGTGCCCTGATAATTTGTTTTGCATGATACCAGTTTACAAGCATTCCAGACCAGGGCAGATAAAAGACATTGGCAGGGGAATTGAGAGGCATGTGTTTTTCACATTACCAGAGTGTGTATTCTGAAAGCTTACCTAATATTCACGTAGCTGCACCTCTAAGCTGAAAATGAAATGGTTAGCTGTCTATTGAGTTATAGGCTTAAGCAAACATTTCCTTCAAATGTTGGTAGTATGTGCTTGGATTTATGGAAGAGCTTATTCCAGGGAATCAGCATGAGGGGATCAAATAGGGTGTTGTTTTTCTCCTCTCTTCCACCTGATAGCTCTTACCTTGAATGACAGTATTTCAGCTTCCTAGAGAGTGAAATATCATTCCAAGATTGACAGATAGGATTAGACCAGTAAGAACAAGAATGCATTGTTTTCTCAAAAGGGATCCCCCTTTACATATCTCTTTACTTGTGAGATTTATTTATATTTCTGTTGTGTAGTTCCCTGTGGAGTTTTCTGTAAATTCTGCCTAACAGCCTGGTACTGTTGTTTTCATTTATGAGCTACAGCTTGCCTCACTACATTTGCTAAAAAATAGCAGGACCAAAGTGAAATCCGATTAGCCATTGACTGGGAACACATCACTTGTGGTCAGCAGAGCATTCTAACAGGACTAGAGAAAACATATGCATTGTGCTGCCGTCACAGGTAAATGTATTCAAAAGAGACCTTTGGCTTTACATAACAGCATATGTTCTGTCTCTGCTGTCACAAGAAATGCATCCTCCATCTCCTTCATTATCTCATAAATAGAATACATGGAAAATGTTAAATGGAGACATTTTCAAACCAGCTGTCTGGGCAGCACTTAGGCAATATAGACATTCTTAAAAATGGCAGTTTATTGCTATTTTATCCAGAGTTCGGCCTGCTGCCCTGGCTATTTTAAAGCCATATTTGAAATACTGAAAACAAATCATTTCTTTTAGTCCCCTTTCCTTTTGGACATTTTCTCCCAATGCTCAAAGAAGGGAGACTGTTTTTCCCGTCCCAATTGTTTCTTGATACAGTGATTTATTTTACTCCTCATCCAGAATCTGCAACATTAAATAGACTGACTAATTTTAAATCCTGGTGGTCAAAATGATCATTAAGCCGTGTCCCAGTATAAAAAAAAGATTTGTTTGTTGTTTGTTGTTGCGTGGCTGTTTTGAAATACTACTGTTAATTTTCTTTCCTCGGAGTGGAGGAAAAGGGAGAATACACTCTAATTCACCCCTCTGCCAAAAGTGTTACTGCAAAATCCTGTGCATGTCTCAGGTGATCAGCTTGCATTAGAAATAAAAACAATAAAGCTGTTTAGAGAAGTTAGAAACACAAAGTGATGAGGTAATATCTTTCATGGGTTCAACTTCTGTTGATGAGATATACAAGCTTTTGAGCCACACAGAGCTTTTCTTCAGGACTGGGAAAGAAACTCAGAGGGTATGTCTAGACTACATGGCTGTCGGCAGAGCCATGTAGATTAGTTTACTAGACATACCCAAATGAAGCCACGATTTAAATAATTGCCGCTTCATTTAAATTAAAATGACTGCCTCGCTGAGCCGAACAGCTGTTTGTCGGCTCAGCGTGCTAGTCTGGACGCTTCACGGTCGACATCCTCAAAGGAAACCTGCACAGCTCTTTCAAAAGACGACTCATGCCTACTGATAGTTGAGGTCTCAAGGTACCGGGGGGGGGGGGGGGACATGTTGTCTCTGAGAGGAACCTTGTAGTCCCAGCTCCCTGAGCCAGGGCAGCCAGTTCCATCAGCTCCGTGGCAGAGGGTGAGGCCACAGGAGCAGGGAGCATGTGTCTTTGGGCCAGCGCTGGGGTTGGCCCTGGTCTGAGGAGACCCACAAAAGCTCCTTGGACCTCTAGGGCTCTCACAGATGCCTCATCACAGGAGGCGAGGGGCACAGGTAGTACCCCTAATGCAAGCTGAGCACAGAGACCCTGCTTCCAGCATCTTCCCAAGTGACCCTGCATCAGGCTTGGGGCCATCACACTCTCCTGCCTAGAGTTACCTGCATGAGGCAAGGTGGGGGGAGTGCTACATCCATCCTCTGCTGTGCCTGTGCCCCACCCCAGCAAGTTTCCAGCTCTCAGCCAGGCTGGGCAGGAAGTGAAGGGGACACAATGGAGCTACATCTCATGTTAGTAGAGGGTGCGTGCTGAAGATCACTGCCTCTGTGCTGCCATCTACAAGTCAGCCCACCTGGGGAGGCCATGGTGGCTCTGCCCCTCTGCTCCCTGCCTGTGCCCCAAACAAGCCACATCTCCCCCCTCCCCCAACCTCTGAATATTTCTGGCTTGCTCCCCCGCCAGCAGACTAAGCAGAGCAAGCCCTCCAAGGGTGGCTTAGCATGCAGAAAAATCTGAGGGGGGCCCTAGACTCCATATGCCTCCCCCATGTGTAACCTCTTCTGGGAGCTTAAACCGGGAACTCTGCTACATTCTAAAAATCATGTGGTGAAGAGAGGCACTGGATCTATGGTTTCTTACAACAGTATGTAACCTACTAACCCCTCTTTCTGTGCGATGACTGCAGAGGTGTTGACCATCCATTCTACCTTGAATGGTCTCATAGAATGTATGCTAATTACTTGTGCTGAACTATCAGTTCAACCTTAAATTTTGCTCTGATACTGAGGGTATCTTTCCCAGACATGAAGAAGAGCTTTGTGTGGCTCAAAAGCTTGTCTCTCTCTCCAACAAATGTTGGTCCAATGAAAGACACTGGTCTCACCCTGTCTTCCTAAAGTCCTGTGACTGAAACAGCTACAACTATACTGCATTCAACTAGGGGAGCTGGTGTATACCTTTGATTAATTTCAATGGAAAATATGTATTTACCTTTCCTAGCTGGATATGAAAATCATAACCAGAGTGTCCTGTGACTGCAGCTATCCCTTAATAAGCAAACTGAAGGCATAGGCATAAAATATATTATCCTCAACACCGAATTATTCAGATCTGAGCGGAAGCAGTTACTGTATGCATAAATGAGATCTGTATCATTGTCACTGATATGGTCCAAGAAGTTTTCCTAGACTAGATAGTTGATTTTTCAAAGTACAATCATTGCATTTCAAGTAGCTACTTTCTGTATTTTTGAAGGCGAGTTTTCCAAAGTTCTGTTTTTAATGCTTTTTGGAAGTGAAGAAGAAAAAAAATGATCTTGATAGTGAAATTGAAGGGGGGCCGGGAAGAAAACCAACAAAATCCATAGATGCACAAAGCACATCATCCTTTTTTATTACCATTTTTAGGAGGGCAGGGAGACAGCGAGACAGACAGATAGAATTGTCATTGCCCAATGATGACAGTGGGTCAGTAAGTTGGAATCTGGCTATTAAGAGCTTCAAGAATCTTCCTTTTGTTTTCTGTTTGCAGATTTTATTCCTCACCGTACAGTATTGCAACAAACCGCATGATTCCACAGACATCTATCACGCCATTCATTGCTGCTTCCCCTGTCTCTACATATCAGGTATGTCAGATATGCATGCCTCTCTGTATGTACCCCTCAGTTGATTATGTTTTGGATGTGGACAAAGACAAAATGTATGCAGCAGAAAATTGTATGTGTGCGTGCATGCTTTATTCATGCTTTAAATCAAGGTTTTTTTGGTAGCACTGAAGTTCTGCTTAGTGTAGGCTATCCTGTACTTCCTGGATTCTTTACACTAAGTAATATAAGCCACCATATTTTTACTTATTTTAATCAGTTTTTCAAGTGCTCAGCATTTAGCTTCATTTCCAGTTGACACTATCAAAGGTTTTCAAGCTGAATGAAATATTTTGTCTTTTATGGCTTCTGTTCTTTGGCTGAATTTTAGAGAATGCACCTTTTTAGTCTTTTAGTTTGTATTCATCAGGTTTTCATCTTTTGCTTCCAGATTGTTGCCCCACTGACATCCATTAACAACACATTCCTCTTGAATAGCACTCTGCAAAGCAAGCCATTGGGGGAACACAGTTTTCATACATGCCTTCAGGCTCCCACCCATTGTATATTTTTGGCTTTCTCACCAACTCCTCTCAGGCCAGGTCTACACTAGACCCAGCATCTTAGCTTAAGATATGCAACTCCAGCTGGAGTTGGCTTACCTTAAGCTGAGCTTGGCAACATCTTCAAAGCAGGAGGTTGACAGAAGCAAACACTCCCATCATCTTCGCTTACTCCTGGTGAGAGCAGGAGTATGGGACGCCAGTGGGGGTGCCCTCTCAGTTCAATTTAGTGAGTCTTAACTAAACTTGCTAAATTTAACTCTGGAAGACTGAATGTGGCAGGGGCATGAAAACATGGCCTCAGTCTTCCCAGAATAGTATTACTGTCCCGGCCTCCCTATTCTATATCAAGTTTTCATTAAGAAATCCCTGTTAATGCAGGATGGCTTTTCTGAGTTGATATTAAAACATTGCCATGCACATTTATTTGCAAGCAGTATTTTGGACTGGAACATCTCCAATATATAAGTAGTCATTGTTGATCTGAGAAGCAAGAATACTGGGGTTTTTCCCACATCATAGTGAGGAACGCTTTTGTCAGGCTGTCAGAGTTGAAACCACGCATAAAATGTATCCCTAAAGCTTACTGAGGTAGATCATTTTGATTGTTGTCTGGAGTTGTTTTCTTTCAATATTTTATGGGTGAATTTAATGGTCGTGAAAATGAAACACTTCTGGCATTTCCTTGAATGAGGAACAGTGCAAGTGTTATATGTTCTCTTTCCCATACTGGTCATTTCCAACCTGTATCCTCACTGCTCCTTCAATCCTGGTGCCCGATTCAGAAAATTTCACCAGACTTGCAAAACTACATTTTGAGGTTTTTTTTTGATTTGTTAAGGATTTTTAAATATTAAGAATATGTCTGCAGGACACTACCATTGGTTAAGATACCAAAATTATTTTAGTTTGTACAGTAAGGGAGATTGAAAATCAGAACTCCAGAGGTAAAATGAATTAAACTTGACTCCTTTTCTCAAGCAGATGTTCTGTGACTGAAACAACTTCCAAATGGCAGCACAGAGGCTACAATTTTCAATATCTCTTTAAGGGCCTGGTATCTACTTTTCCAAGCTTTGAATGAGGTTTTTAAAATTACTTTCTGTGGTACAGAAGTCACTTTTGAAACTGGAACTTAAACACTGTGGCAGTAAAGAGCGTTTGAAAATTTTACTTAAAATTTGAGCCTACTGTACCATCCACTGGATATCATACTTTATTGGATAAAACAGGGGAGGTAGTGTGCTCTCTTTCAGACTTCTGAACATGGCCAATACATTGCTGAATGGGACTGGACAGTTTTTATGCTAGTAAGATTACAAGAGATTGACAAATGTTGTCTCCCACTGGGTTCTTCCTATTAGCTTGCTATTTGTTATAATTGTGACAAATGCAAAAGATGCTTGCATCTAACTGCACTGAGAGAAGAGAGCTCTGTTTAAACTGTTTTGTACTAATGTGTTTGATATGCAGGTCCAGAGTACTTCGTGGATGCCTCATCCGCCGTATGTTATGCAACCAACAGTAAGTGGATATTTCCCGTATCCTACTAAACCTGCATGTATCAGATCCCTATCTCTGCTGGACAGCACTAGTTTATTGGAAAGGTCATAAGAACAATCAGATGCCCCATTAGAATCTGGTTCTTTAAGAAATCATATGTGTATTCAGCATAAAGAGAAAAATTGGATCATATATATTGTCTCATTTTGTAGATTTTATTTAGGGAATAAAAAACCCTTGAGTGTAGGCTCTGAATCATTACTTTAGGGACTGAGAGATAACTGCACTCTTGGATATTTTGAGTTGCTTGGTTGAACACATCTGCTATTCTTCCCCTATATGTTTATCCATTCAAAAAATGCTTTCTAGCTGACATATATACTTGAAAGGATCTTTACTGCATCACTAACATATTCCAAACATTACAAGATGTAAAGCACATCTGTCTTAGATTCTCTGCAGAATTTGGGTTTACTCCCTGACTTGATCGGTCAACTCATATTTGTTCTGTCTTGGAAAGTTTGCTTCATGCTTCATCAAATGCAGTAAAGCACTCAAGTACATGTAGCATCATTCATTAAAAATAAGTGGTTCTGCAAGTTTAGTTCTGCTCACAAAGTTCTTTCAGCAGTGTTGTTTAAATGCCAGGGAAGTATTAGGCAGAGGCAACACACTGAATACATTTGTACAGATTGCCTGGATTGTGGAGTGGTTTGTTTGTTTGTTTGTTTGTTTGTTGTATTTGGCCAACTTACTGGATATTGATTGATGTGAAACTGTTGCTTATTCGCACTCAAACATGTTTTCCACATTCACATCCACATCAATTTTGAGTAATTGATTTAGCAAGGTAAATGTAACATTAAGAGCAGAGCATTGGGTTTTTACAATATCTGTGCTTTCCCACCCATGCAAGTATTTTGACTATATAATAATAACCATCATCATTATATTTATTTGGTACCTATCTGGTGAAGTATGAGGCTTTGGAATGAGTTTTGCTCTCTGTGAAATCAAGGTAGCTTTTTTCACTAGCTGGAGTTAGGCATACGGTAATATGGATATAACTATCTTACCTTTGGACCATAATCCTGATTTGAAACATTCTTACTCATTCTTCATTGTTGTTTTCCTGAGGAGAGTCTAAGGGTATGTCTAGACTACATGGCTCCGTCGACGGAGCCATGTAGATGAGTTTACTAGACATAGGAAAATGAAGCAGCGATTTAAATAATCGCCACTTCATTTACATCAAAATGGCCGCCACACTGTGCCGATCAGCTGTTTGGCGGCACAGCAGGGCAGTCTGGATGTGCCGCATTTGACAAGGGAAGCCTTTGTCGACTGCTCCGGTATGCCTCGTGAATGAGGTTTACCGGAGCGGTCGACAAAGGCTTCCCTTGTCAACCGCGGCGCGCCCAGACGGCCCCGCTGTGCCACCAAACAGCTGATCGGCACAGTGTGGCGGCCATTTTGATGTAAATGAAGTGGTGATTATTTAAATCGCCGCTTCATTTTCCTATGTCTAGTAAACTCATCAACATGGCTCCGTCGACGGAGCCATGTAGTCTAGACATACTCTTACAGATTTTTCAGGCTGTGTAGTGGTCTGATCATGTGATCAAATACCTATTCAAAACTCAAATGAAACAACTAAATTTATATTTGCATCCAGATCTAGATGCAATTATGTCTCCTTGAGGGAAAAGAGCACATAAAGCTCCCTCCTTGCCTGCATTTACACTACAGGAAGACATGTTGTAGTGAGAGTTTTTAAATGTACAGTGAAATCTGTTTTTGACACTTCAGACATAATTGCAGAGCTTACAAAATGTTAGACTCCCAGACAACAGTGAGGACAAGTAACTTTTTCAACATGAAAAATTAATCCACTTAACAATTAATATTTGGGTATTGGGTGTGGGTGTAGTAGTTAGTTGTGTTCGGAGAGGTCAGTTTGGTAGAGGGCTCTCTTCAATACAGTGATTCAAGGAGTTAAGGATGGCTGTCATTCCAAGGGTGGCAGAGTTAAGTCTGTTGTATTAGTGTCTATCACGTAGAATAGTTGTGGTAATAGTAAGCTGTCCTGGCATTTGTGTCATTCTTATTATGTCTATTACAATCCTAGTGACTTCAGACTATTTTTTATGGATCAATTTCATAGGTAGGTGTTTGTTTTTTTTTAAATGCTTATCTGGGGCAGGTATTGGATAAGCAGGAGCTAGACCATGTCAGTAGAAGTACAGGGGGCTATTGGTCAACAATGACATGTAGGACTGCCCAATAAAAATTTCACCCAAAGCCCAAATCCAGTGGCTTATTTATTAAAATATTATTATAAAAACTCAAACACTACATAGACCATTCAAAGCACATACAAAGTAGCATACTCTGAAATGTCACACCAACTGGCAACCTACATTAACAGAAGAAAAAAGTGTTTATGCTCTACTTTAAGCCCACTATAGTTGCAAATTTGTCACCTCCATAAAGTTAAAAACAACAAAATGGAGAACATCTGACTAAGTGAGGATTTCAAATTCTTTAGTGAATTAGCGACACTGGTGACTTTCTGACCCAATTAGCTATTTCTCTCTCCTATTTGGTTTAATATGTGACATTGTTATCCAAAATGTCACTACTTTACTTGACAACATTTTATAGGATGACTGACTGCCATGCGTGTGTACTCTACATGATTTTATAATGTCACATTAGAAGCTAGTGCTGATAAATTTTATATTTCCCTTGCTACGGAATGTAGGAACATTCTGTTACGGCTGTATTATTCTTTGTGAGTAAACATAAACTCTTTTAAGGAGATGTTTGAGGCAGTTCTAATGCTGATGGTAAATACTTTGTGTTAATTAAAACATTCAGTAAATGATGTCACTGGATGATTAATTTTTCATTCTCAGAAGAAAAATCAGATTTAGCATACTGTTTATACTTAATCATGATGTAGTGCTCTTCGTGATAGCAGAGCCAGATTCTGTTGTAGTGAAGATAAAGGAGATTCTTTATTCAGGATGCTATACATGCATACACAGTCCAGCTTTCTCCTAGGTTCTCAAGCTCACAGATTGAAAAAAACAGCTGTGCTGCATAATATAACAACCCAAAGAATATCTAGCTTGCAACTAAGCCATCACGGAATGGGTTGTTGACTACATGCAATGCTAGCCAACTGTTTACATGGAAACATGCCAGGAATATATTTCGAGTCATTACCAACCAAATAAGAGTGAAGTGTGACTTTATTTTGAAGGATAATGGGAAGAAATATTATTTCAAATAACATGTATTATACATGAATTCTATTAGCTGTGTAATTAGCTGCATAGAAATGAATATAAAATAGATTCAACCACTTCTGCTGATTTAAAATAATTAACACAAATAATATTCACATGCTGACCAAATAAAGTCATGCCAAAGAAATACCCACATCTGTGTACCCCCAAAACCCACGTGAACTTGCAAACTGGAGCATGCCTAAGTGCTTTAGAAAATGGGATTTTGGCTCCTGAATCAATTAGGTATTTTTAAAATGTTTACCCTTCGGATCCTAAGCAACTTAGAAACTTTTTTAAATTTTACCCTATGTAAATATAATCTTCTCAATTAGATGGCTGAATTGATTGCACTGTAGTCAACCCGCAAATGTATCTCAAATATTCAAGATGCATTTGTTTGTCCCCTTTCCCGTATGTCCTATCTACATGTACCCACTCTGGAGGAAAACACGCTCCGATAGCATTGTGACAAGGGGATGTTGGAGTCCTCTTGACACAACAGTTAATAAATTCATCCCAAAAACTCTGAGTTCTGTTTGATCAAGCACAAATTTCTTCTTAATCTGTTCACCCATTCCTGTCAGGGAAAATCATGTACAGTACTCCACTGCTACCTTGGAATAAGAATTGAGGGAGAGAGATGGCAGGATCCAAATATGAATGGGAAGTGAGTTATCCTGTGGATTTAGAGACTTTGCCATATTAGCATGTTTGGTTGTCTGACTTCTTGCCATCCTTGAATGCTCACTGGTAGCTCACTGAAAACTTTTGTAAAACATTATTTTTAAAATCAACTAATAGTCCTGTCACACATTAGAGACTAACAAATATATATGCATAGCTTCATGAGCTTTCATCGGCACAATCCACTTCTTCAAATGAGCTGGTGCTTATTTTTAAAGACAACTCAGACACACAGAGAGAGAGATTTTTGTATTTTTTTAATTACCTATGACATTAGCATATAATTGTTATGATCAGAATATTTGTTTTTAAAAGCTCTTGTGCTCCTATTGCTTGTTCTTCACTGAGGGCCCAATTTGTAGAGAAGCAGCATAAATATACACTCTGTGCCTGCATCTGTTTTTACATTCAAGAGCCTTCATATGTGCATGAAAATCTAATAAATAGGGCCAAATGTGCATTATAGTTTCTATACAATAACTGCAGAAGGAATTAACCAAGGGAAGCATGCTTCCTACTGCATTGGGAGGAATCACAGCAACACATCCCTATGTTTGCTCTCCAGTCGGATGTGCAGTTGTAGCTGAGAAAGGCATAACAATGCTAGTTTTAATTTACCTAGTGCAGTTACAAAGAGCAGTAAGGATGTGTTAGCTTGGACTAGCAATACAAATATATATAGAGGATCCAAGTAGCTTGTACAGCACTGACCACCCAATGCCACGTCTTTACTGCTGTACTAACTAAACTAAATCTAGTTCAGGTGTGTCTACCCAAAGTACAATCCCACTTCCTATTACAGTGTAGACAACCACACAGGGAAAGCCGTTCAGGTAGGGTGGTTTCCATTCTGATGTTGCATTTCCAGTAGACACTCTGGATAGTCTTGTCTAGTCCACAACTCCTACCCCCAAAGAAAGGAGAGTAACCCAATGTTCCATAAAGTAATCTTATTGAATTTTTCAGTCCCTCTTGCCTTGTCCTTTGGGAGAGAAAATCTGATTTTCATTTTTTACACTTCTGTCTTTACTCAGGCAAAGTTGCCACTTCACTAAGAATGCATTGTTAGTAAAGAGTTCAAGATGTCATCTTTTTCTTGCAATATATGGATATAGATTAAAATATACAAACTCTGCCGCAAAAACATCATTTTTTATTTTCTCACTAGCAATACCCTAAATACCACAGTACCTTTTCAGTGTTTAGATTCCTAATTCCTTGAACAAAGAAAGCTTAGTTCTTATACATGCTCATAAATAATCTCACTTAACTATATTTTCTTTACCTCCACATTTGTTATGCTATCTTTTCAGTAACCTGAACCAGGAGTCCATTCTGTGTTAGACTGTGTGAATGTAAAGAAACAAAGTGTGTCCTCTGTCGCCCATTTCTGTTGTAGGAATGTGATAGTTCAGCTACATGATATGAAAAATAAACAGGAAACAAGCCTTAGAAATTGGAATCTCCAGCTAGTCTTTTAACTTTTAGCTGTGTGGTTTTTTTTATTAGAGCCTTTGAACATGAACTTACTTGAACTTATAAGGCTAAGGAGTTGAGAGTTTGAAATGACTAACAATATACCAGTGCCTAAGCTCTACTGAGCCGTTTTAATTCTAGTGTTTCCCAAGGCAGAAAAATCAAGGACGGCCAATTCTGTAACTCTAATAATCAAGAAAGTAATTGGCAGTATTCCTTTGGGACTAGCATGAGGTCATGTCTACATACCCCTCGCCCAAATAGAAAATTTTCCCTAGACTACCAGTGCATAATCACAAGATGACCTGAGCATGCATTTACAGAATCTGTCTAATCTCAGGTGTTAGTGCCAATCACCATAGTATTGAAGCTCAGAAGTGACTGCTGTGGATAGGGTAAAATAGAAAAGCAATAGATTTCAACCAACTTTTTATCTCAGTAAGAGGACATAGGTGTAAGCAGCTTATCCATGTCACACATGAGGTGCAAGAGTTGGGGCTGGAATAATAATGTATTACTGATCATTCAACTTTTATCTGAAATCATATAACACAAACAAAAGTTGCAATAGTTATTTATTTTGATGATGTTCACAAGCATCTCCTCTCAAATTCCTTTCCTGAAGCCACTTTGTGTAGCTGAATGTCTTTGTGATGTAACCAGTATATAAAATCTTCCCCTGGAAACCTATGCCTTGACATATACAGGCAGTCCCCGAGTTACGCGGATCCGACTTACGTCGGATCTGCAGTTACGAACGGGGATTTTCTCGCCCCAGAGGACTGGAGCGGCGGGACGCCTGGTCCCGCCGCCCGCCTCCTCCGCGGCGAGAAAAGCTGCTCCCCGTCCCCCTGGTCTGCTGCGGGAACCAGCAAACCAGGGAGACGCTGAGCAAAGCGGCGCAGGACCCGGGGCCGGACCCGCGGCGCTTCCAGATCAGCTGGAAGCGCTGCGGGTGCGGCCCCGGGTCCTGTGCGGCTTTGCTCAGCGTCTCCCTGGTCTGCTGGGGGGGACGCAGCTAGTGCCCCCCCCAGCAGACCAGGGAGATGTGGAGCAAAGCCCGGGGCCTGTGGTAGAGCAGGTGGGGTGCTGCCGGTTGGTCCCGCAGCACCGCTCCTTGGCGCTACTGGACCAACCCGGCAGCACCCCAGCTACTCTGCCCCAGGAGTCCTGATTCAGCCGCTGCGGATCAGTTTCAGCAATGGCTGAATCAGGACGCCTGGGGCAGAGCAGCTGGGGTGCTGCTGGGTTGGTCCAGTAGCGCCGAGGAGTGGCCGCGCTACTGGACCAACGCAGCAGCACCCGAGCTGCTCTGCCCCAGGCGTCCCCAAGTTAGCTTCTGCTGAAACTGACCAGCGGCTGACTACAGGAAGCCCGAGGCAGAGTTGCTCTGCCCCGGGCTTCCTGGAATCAGCTGCTGATCAGTTTCAGCAGCAGCTGACTTGGGGACGCCTGGGGTTCTTAAGTTGAATCTGTATGTAAGTAAGAACTGGTGTCCAGATTCAGCGGCTGAATCTGGATGCCAGTTCCGACTTACATACAGATTCAACTTAAGAACAAACCTACAGTCCCTATCTTGTACGTAACCCGGGGACTGCCTGTAGTCAGTGAGCAGAAGAGACACAGAATATTTCCCCTTGTATTTTTCTATATATTCTTATCCGTAAAACCCTTATTTATTCTATTAGTATTATATTTTCCTAAAATCATTCCAGAGGCAATGTACATTTTAAATGGATGGACCATCGGTTAGCTTATTGGCATATCTGTTTTGCAATTAATTTAAGTTAATGGGAACATCTGTATACAAAATACACATGTATATACATTTTTTAATTCAAATCTATAAACTTGAATACAAAAGATATTTAAAGACACTAATTTTGATAGGATACTTGTGACATTTTGGATTCAGGAATTTCTGTTTTAGGATAAATAATGCTCATTGAGTGCTGATTTCTATTTAACAGAAGAGAAGGAACCTTAATCATCAGCCTCAGGCTCACGAGAATAGTTTTAATACAACTATTTAAAATGAGCAGAATATATAAAAGGGTGTTTTTAAAAGCTTTGAATGCAAAAGATATGTACTTTTAAGTGAAATTTCTCATTTTGTGGGTGGACAAGAATTAAATGGTACTTTTTGAAGCTCTGCCTGGGTTTTGAGTGTTAGAATTAATCCTGGGCAAATGGATTAATGAGTAGGTGGAAGATGATGGGATCAACAGAGTGATAAATCACATAGACGTGATACAAGCTGATCACGTTTTGCTTCCGCTTATCACATCATTGATACTGCATCATGGGAGATGTGTGTCTGTGAAGGTGATATTGTAAATTTGAGAAGCCTTGACGTGTTTTATTTTCTACTCCACTGTCATGGGGAGCTCTTTTGAAGACTACTCTTTTCCAGCAGCCCCTTCTGGCCAACTAACAAACTTTATAGAATCAGTCTTTTCTTGCCCAGTTGAGCCAGATTTCAGGTTGCTCCCTGGCTCCTCTGCCTGCTGAAGTCTCTGATGTTATCGGGTTATCTTTACCCTTGTTAGTCCTGTATGGTGTGGACATCACATCCCAACCTTTATAAGTCATCATTCATCACTTACCACATCTCCTGCCTCCTGCCACAAAATCTATCATCTTAAGATTGATGCAAACATTTCCAACCCCGGGAGCAGCAGCATCTGTGGTAACACTGGTATGATGCTAGTTGAAATGTATGCAGGTTTCGAGGCGATATCCAAGTAATAGGCTAGGCAGAGAGCAGTTGGAAGCCAGGCTGCAGAGCAGCAATGGAACTGTTGCACCGGCTGGGGGAGGGGATCCCTACAGCGGCCAACTCTACAGAACAAAGAGAAGCCTGGACTCGGTCTGTGGGCTTCCCAAATCCTCGCTCTTTCTGCAATGAATGCTCTGCAGCACATTACTTCCATTGCCAGAAGGGCCCTGTGCAAATCTGGAGAACAGGACACAATTTGAACTTAAAAGAGCAATACATAAGAAGAGCCATACAGCATGACCAAGGTTTTGCTGGAGAGGAATACTATGGCACCTAAACAGGAGTTTCAAGGACTGGACTGGATAATGTCAATCTCTTTCAGACTCATACATTTATTGATAAAATTGTGAAATATTAATTCCTGCTAGAGAGGCTTCACAGCAGTTTCAGCACGGGTATGCGTAAGTGACGTAATTCGTTGTTTTAGAATTAAGTTCAGTATTGTAAATTTCACAGCATTATTTTTTTGAACATGGAATCATTCCAGGATTTCAATCTGAGAGGACTCCATTGTGAATTACAAATAAATCCCTGAGTCAGAGTGTTCACATTACTGGTTTATTTGTGCCTAGAAGCCACAGATTGGGAGCCCATTTGTGGTAGGAGTTCCCTGCTTTCATGTTGATGAGAGTGGATTGAGCCCTGTTATAGTTGGTGGTCCTGAATTCTAGTCTAATTTCTGCTACTGATATGCTAGATGACACTTGAGGAAATAATTTCACTTCTCTGCTCTTGTTTCATTTTTTTCTGACTCATTTAGTGGACACTTCATGGTTGTGACTGTCCCTTACTCTATTTTGTACAGTCTCTACCAGAACTAGGCCCTGGTCTTGTCATCCAGCTATTACCACAGAATAGATAATAATCTGCTAACAACAAATTAAAAAGTGTCCCTGCCTAACATATACTGGGCATGATTCTTCTTTAACAAGGTGTAAATCAGGAATAACTCCACTGAAATAAATAGAGTCACACAGATGTGACACTGGAATGAGAAGATAATCATCAGGGACACAATGAATAAATTTAATGAACCGTATGTTTAGTTCCTCAAAAAAAAAAGTCCACAAAATCACACTTCCAGAGGCTAATATACATAAGTAGAGAAAATTATCTAGTCTTTCTAATAATACTTGTGTATAGTTAAGAGAAAATATAGGTATGGTTTTTAACAATTAATTTAATTACATCCTAACTGATAATATAATAACTGTTTCTCTAGTAGGGGAAATGGGTGAAGTGATATAATAGTAGGCACCCCATTAATTATAAACTGTTGAGTAATCTCAATAGTTTATAATTATAATTTTACTAGTAATTCCTGACAGTATTATCTTTTTATATACTTTGTAAACATTCCCTGTGGTTCAACAGGCTACCAGCTGGGAAACTTGAAACAAAAATCCCTGTATAAATTTTCCCACATTTTTCCAATTGCGACTGGTTTGTTATTGAAGATTTGATGGGGCTAGCAGCCTTAGGCATTGCTTTGTGATTGTTTTTCTTTGATTTTGTTTAATTTTTTGTTAAATAACTTTTTTTAGGACAAACATGACTTTTTAAAGTATGAATAATTATTATGGAGTTTGCAAAACATAGACAAATTCATACCAGATCTTGCTTACCTTATTTAAGCATTCATAATCCCATTACAATTAGTAGGACCATTTACTTAATTAAAGCATTCAGATTGTAACCTCATGGGTTGATTCCCCTCTCAACGCTGGTGTAAATTAGGATTAAGTCCATTTAAGAAAACAGTGTTGTTTAATGTTATCATAGTTCAGTGATAACTGCACTATAGTTAAGACTGCATTACGGAGTTCAGTTTTAACAGGAGCTTTAATACTTTATTTTGTAAAATCTCATTGAAATGGCAACAAAAAACCCCAAGTAGAATATAAACTTTAAGTAATTTTGGAAATGTTGATGGTGATTAGATTGATACACAGAATAATAAGTGTTTTTAAATCACCTTTTGGTGCACAGCAGGTGGTTCTACAATGGATATTTAGTGCATGGCTGGCTAAGTACTGCAGAAAGGGATTGAGGGGTTATAGTGGACCAGCTAAATATGAGTCGTCAGTGTCATAGTCAAAAAAAGCAAATGTGATTCTGGGATGCATTAGCAGGAGTGTTGTTAGCAAAACACAAGAAGTAGTTTCTCCATTCTACTCTATGATGATTAAGCCTCAACTGGAGTAGTGTGTCTACTTCTGGACACCACATTTCAAGAAATTGGAGAAGGTCCAGGGAAAATTAAAATATATATATTATTAAAGGAAACATGACCTGTGGAAGAAGACTGAAATAACTTGGCTTTTTTAGCTTAGAAAAGAGAAAACTGAGAAGGGGACATGCTAGCAGTTTTCAAGTACCTAAAAGGGTGTTACAAAGAGGAGGGAGAAAAATTGTTCTCCTTGACATCTGAGGACAGGCTTAAATTGCAGCAAGGGAGGTTTATGTTGGACATTAGGAAAAACTTCTTAACTGTTAGGGTGGTTAAACACTGGAATAAATTTCCTAGGGAGACTGTGGAATTTCCATCACTGGAGATATTTAAGAGCAGTTTGGATAGCCATCTATCAGGGATGATCTAGATGGTACTTCGTCCTTCCATGAGGGCAGGGTACTGGACTTGATGACCTCTCGAGGTCGCTTCCGGTTCTAGTATTCTATGATTCTCTAAGCATGAGGCAGCTTTACACTCCAGTTTGCTGTACAGTAAGTGTTACTATAGACAAGCCTTGTTTTTTTTCTGGAAATGAGTGTTACATAGAGAAGGTGGGTGAGGTAATATCTTTTATTGGACCAATGTCTGTTGGTGAAAGACACAAGTTACACAGAGCTTTTCTTCAGGTCTGTGTAAGTGTGGGGGAGGGAGGCTGCTCCTGCGATAGTCTGAGGGGGTCCCCCACAGGCAGGCTCAATGCCCCTTTTCTAAAGGGGTGTGTGGTCCCTAATAAACCATTCCCTCCTTCTACAGTAAATATGGCCACATGGGTCTGGTCCCAAAGTCCTCGGCCCTCGCTTCAGGGTAAATACTGTCCAAACGCCTAGCCCAAAAGTACTGTCCCCTCTCTCAAAGGGAATATGGCCGGGTAGGCCTTGTCCCAGAAAACACTGTTCCCTCTTTTAGGGTATATATGGCCCAGCAGGCCTAGTCCAAAAAGTTCTGTGATCTCCCTCTGGAAGGCTCTCTGGCCTGGAGGCCTACGCCTCTGGTGAATCTCCCCTGGCTATCAAGGAAGTGAGCATTGTGGGACAGAGAGGTAGGGGGGACCCAGGCACTCCTGCTCCTCCGGGTCCCAACTCAGGGCCCTGTTGGCAGTGGACGCTTCCACTGCCTGCTCAGAGGGGGGTCCCGCCGAAACACGCTGAGCTCCTCAAAGGACAAACCTCTGTCCTGGGCCTCTTCCTACCGTTCCTGGTGTTGGGGTTGTGGCCGCTTCGGCCTGGACTGTGGCTCCTGGGGCTGCTGTGGCTGCAGCGGCTGCTGCCTGGGCTACGGCTCCCAGGGCTATGGTGGCTGTTGCCTGGGTGGCCTCAGGGAATGCTCAGGAACTCCGTCCTGAGCTCCTTCCCTGCTAGCAGTCCACGCATACTGAGCTGCTCCCCTGACATTTATACAGCTCCAGCAGTTGGAGCATGCCCAGTCTGGAAAGAAGGACGGGACTTCCTCTGCCCACAGATTGTTAGCCCTCCTCCCCTTCAGTGCGGGGCATATCCGCCCCGTCACAGTAAGCTTGAAAACTTGTGTCTCTCACAAGCAGAGGTTGGTCTCTCTCTAATTGCCTGGGACCAACGGGACTACAACACTGCATGACTGGCACAGAGTCCTTGACAGATGTTCCACCCAGATGTTAGATTGTGCTATCAACACTAAACATGGGGGGTTGCTCTATGTGCCTTCCTCTCAGCAACATTTAAATGGGATACGGTATTAGTCACATAGGAATTGCTGTTGCATGTTACAGGCTCTCACATGCTTAAGGAGGGTCAATGTAGTCAGGAGCAGGTTCAATGTGGTTTCTTCCTTTGATTCCAAGGCAGGAAATTATCCACAGAGAAACCCCCGAGCTGAATGAAAAACTAGGAAATTAACTAAGAAAAGCAATGTTTATTAGCAGTTCAGGTTGTGTCAAGACACATCCCATTCACCTAAAACCTTCAAATCAAGGAAAAAAATAAATTACGGGGAAAGATGGGGGAAGGGTTCCACTTTGATGTTGCCTATAACTCTGCCAATAATACACTTCAGCATTCCACTAGTTTTTCATGTCCCACTCCAGCAGGTACTCAAATGCAGTATATACTCCAGCTTCAGCCAACTTGCAGTCTAACAGAAAATCTTGTGAAATCATACAAGGTCATTGTTAGCAATCGTCAGCACATGTCAGTTCATGCTTTTGGGAAATTGTTATGCCTTAACATAGCTTAACAAGTTTTGTGTTCGAGTACAAATTTGATGAAGTTGGGATTTCTTGGACTGAAAACTTTGTCTAGCTGGATTAGTTCCAGACAATCTTTTACATCCCTTTCAGACCATAACCCAGATAGGAGATGGAGATGTGGACCCTTGCACAGATAAGATGGGCTCTGCTTTATCTGTTAGCCAAGGGAAAAGAAGAAAACTGCATCCATCCCAGAAGAAACAATGAGGAGAGAGTGCCTCAAGCACCATCTCAATAGTTCTGTTTTCTTTGTATCACCCTAACACAGTGGTTCTCAGCCTTTTCTAGTATACGGACCCCTTTTCAATATATTACAATTTCATAGACTTCTCCCCCGCTTTTGCCCACACTGCTTCTTCAGCTCCCACCCCCTATATCCTCTGCCCATCAACAGAGGATATGGTGCAAGAACAGAATTTCGGGAGGGTAGAGGGGGTAGTAGCTGTACATTCCAGGACATGGCTTGCTTTTCATCCCATTCTCTGGACGCTAGGGGGGTGAGAGGAAAGTGCTTGCATTCTGTGCATGCCTATGACACCTGACTGGTGTGTGAGGCATGCACAGAATGCAAGCACTTTCCCCTCACTCCCTTAGCATCTGGAGAATGGGATGAAAAGCAAGCCATGTCCCAGAGCACACAGATGCTGCTCCACTACCCTCCCGAAATTCTACCCTTGAAGGCAGCTCCTGCTCCCGCACTCCATCCTAGGCCAGGCACGGAGCCCTGAGAGAGAGGGGGAAAAAAGAAAAGGAAAAGAAAAGGATCGGTCCTATCCTTACTTTTAAACTTTCCACTGAAGCCTTGCAGTACCATCGTGGACCACTAGGGGTCTGCGGGCCACAGGTTGGGAAACACTGCCCTAATACACCAGTATATTTGTAGTTTTAGACCCCCTTTCTACTGCTTTGTGCTACAGAATGTGCAATGTAAGCATACAGTGACTACTGTTATGCACTGCAAAGTATGAGAACATTCCTCATGTAATCCTCCCCTGCCCCTTTAGGCCAATCAAAGGCAACACATAGCCTGGCACCTTATTAATTGTGATTTTCCCCCACAACAAAGCCAATTTAGCACTTTTGTTTTAATAGGATTCTTACAGATGGAAACTAATGAGAAGTTACTCCATTAAGTACCCAAGAGGATAGATGCCCAAAATGTGGCACCAATGTGGCATCGTTGCGTTCTAAAACACAGCAGTTTTCTTTTAAAAATTGCAGTTTACCTTTGTTAAGTACTTTATTTTGAAAAAGTCTTCTACTCTAGCAGCAGGATTTAATGGTGTTTGCTAGAGTAGCAGCACAGCACAAGCAAGTAATGATGATTAGTCAACAGGCAGCTTGAGCAATGGTGCAACAGTGGGTTAAAAAAGGAGGCAGGTACCAGTAAATGATAAAAACCCGAAGGGTCTCTTGATAGGTAGTCCATCTAGCCACAGGTAATCAGAGATGACATACACTGGAAGGCTAGTGACGTGGAGTACATGATAATGCTATCATGCTATGTTAGCTGCACCAACTTGGATTTACCAAACTCTGGCTCAGCAAAACTCCTGTTCATCCAAAATTTCTTTATGGACTTCGGATTGCAGTGTGTTAGTCGGGGTAGTTGGCCAACAGACTTTAAAATCTTTATTCTGGAGCTGAAAGACTTTGAATGCATCCTTCAGATTGCTGAATCCGTTCCACTTGTTAATATGATACTCTGTTTTTCTTCAAGAGTTCTGGATCTCTGAAACAGAAACACTTATTTATGCTACTGTGGCATCTTCTCAAATCTGAAATTCACTATGTGTTGTAAACCCTTAGTTATGGGCAGTTAATTCATGCTCCCAGAAAAGGGGAGGGGGGTCAGTCTCTTAGTTTCATTGTACAATCTTAGTGGATCCAGAAATGAAACTTTTGTGAACAGCTGTCTTCTTTGAGATGGTGGTCTGAAAGTAATTCACACGCCCAGTGAATTTGAAATTGAAGCTTATGGTCACCAGCATATCAATAATTTCTTCCTATAGGAATGGAGACAGTAGTTGGTCCCTTTTTTACTACATTCAGAACACACAAATATTGCTTTCAGATATAGATAGTGAGAGAATAGCTGTACCATGCCACACACATTTTGGACTGTGATGGAGTAATCCTAGTTGATTTTATAGCATCTTCAGACAGTCTGTTCTTCATTACGATGGGATATTTTATTTGGTCACTTTCAAGAAAGTAGTAATTGTCTTATTACTGACCCACAATTTTTTCCACCAATACTTTTTAATCTTGATGCACAGCTATTAATGGGAAATGGTTCCACTACAGAGCAATTCAAATTGATTTTGTTTCTAGTTTAAAAATATATTACAGCAGATCCACAGTATATGGAAATGCTCAGGGGTGTTGAGGTGAACTGGCCTGATGGTGTATGCAGCTTCTAATGGGAACTCGGTACATTTAGGGGAGTGGTGATTGATTAGTTGGTACTCTGGCTAATTGATATGGCACAGAGTTAGTCAGATGCTCTCAGCTCCATCCAAATCACACATGACACTGCTTTGCTGTGTCTTAATACTGACTGGATAATTCACATGATAAAAGCAGCACTGCATAGATGAGACTGCCGGAGTTTAATGTATTGACCTTCAGCATCAGTTGCATTCCTTCAAACAAAGCTTCCTGCTGGCAAAGCATTACTCCTCTGCTGGAAATTTTTTTAAAGGATATTCTCAGGTCTTGTTTGGTTTTTTATGGGCTTGAATGCGGTCACAGAGATCCTGTGAGATCAGAAGAATGGAATGAACATGGCCACAGATGTCACTTGAGCTATTTCCACAGCTGGACGTACACCAGCCAGAGTGGGCGGTTTCTTGCAGATGAATTAGTCTGCTGAACTATGTGATGCAAAACATCTGTTACAATGAGAACAAACAAAAACGATGTGCCTTTGAAGATTGTGATTTGATGGGAGTCACTTGCAATGGCTCTGAATGAGACAGTTGTCAGCAGCAAAACATTTTTGTGCTTGCTGTTGCATGAACTGAAGCAAACATAAGTGTTAAAGCCATCTAATCAAAGACCTGCTTTTGCTGAATGATCTTACTTTGAGTTCTAATATGTTGGTGGGGAGGGGAGAACTTAATGATTTCTATACCTTGATCCCTTTTAAATGCAGTAGTTTAATTCCAGCTGAGTGGCTATACAAGCTTAGAAACAACATTATTGCAACTACTGTTCTCCTACCACTCTTTTCTCCATACAGGCACACTGTTTTGTTTCCAGCTGTTTTGAAGTATGATAGACAGTTTTCATTGCCAGTGCTACTTGATGGCAAACAAAATCCTAAAAATGTTTTCACTTGGAAGGTCATCTACTTGATCTCTGGTCAGAGCAGGAACTTGCCCTTTGGTGAAAAAATAGCAGAAATGATCTAAATATTCCCACAGAATTTTGTTCTGAGGCTTTTTTTTTAAGTTCTTGCAGATAACATGAAAATATCAATAGCAAGCATCTCAGAAATATACAACATGCTAAACAACAGGATGATATCCTGGCTCTGTGAAAGTCAATATTAAAATGCACATTGATTTCAGTGGTGCAAGGTTTTTACCCCAAATATCTGTAACATGCACTAAACTAAGGTCTGTGTTTTACTCTAAGTGTTGGGCTGCGGAGTTTGTGTCAACTGAAGTTGTACAGTACCACATACTGGTATGTTGGACGTATCTGGCATCTAGTCTTGCTTTTATGTTTCAAGTACTTCTATTTACACATCTCTCCATTTCAGGAGCTACTTACGGGGCTGACAAAAGATCATGTCTTCTTGTGATATTTCAGTTTCTAGAGAGTGGAATTAATGCAAGAAGACCAGATTTCATGGATTTTTTCTGTCATAATTGGGTTCCCTTTTTTTTTTTCATAGATTCCAAAGTCAGAGGATGTGAACATCTAATTTAACCACCTGTGTAACATAGGGCATCAAACTTCTGCAAAATAATTCCTAGAACAGATCTTTTGGGGGGGAAAATTCCAGTCTTAATTTAAAAATTGACAGTGATGGAGAATCACTGTTCCTGTGGTTAATTACTCTGACATTTAACATGTATGCCTTATTTCCAGTCTGAATGTGTCTAGCTTCAGCTCAATTCAAAAAGTACAAATATGAAGACCAAGATGCTGTTGCTTATCTGAGTTTATCTGAGCATCTATTTTTAATTTTTTTCTGTGTTTTGACCTTTAAGACACAAAAAGTTTTACTTGGTTCTAGTAGAGCCATATTCGCAGCCCTATCACACACACGATTGTAAATGGGTAATTGCTATGTTGAAATTATTTTAAGCGTTTTCTCCCATTCCCCTATAGCTCTTAGGTAAACAAAGTGAGGCCCTCATCCATTTCTGTCTTTCTCTTTCACTTCCCCTTGGCTGTTTTCTGTACCTTTTTCTTCCCACGCTGTCCCTTGCTCCTTGCTAGGATTTGCAGACACATAGATATTGGCCAGTTTGATTATTCCAGCAGCCCACAGTATGAATTATTCTCCCAGAGCACAGAGATCTTCTTACCAATGGCTCCTTCATGCAGTGGATTTCATCCTTAAGCTACAGTAGACTGATGCCCCCAAAATCTGCACAATGGCTAGTTATCTAGTCTGAACCTAATACTGCCTCCATTGTATACCCTGCATTAGTGATTGTCACCTTCATTTTTGCTTTGTAGCCTACATTATAAGAGATGGTCTCACTTCAGTACCTTAGCATATTAATAGGCAACTCTTCATCAATCATCCCTGTAATATGAAGAATAGCCTTCCATTGGCTATTCTTTTGGTAGGAAAAGACCTGGAGAATTCTGAAATTGCTATTTTCTGGCATGGCATTGTCAGCAATGTTGAACAACTTGGGGTAAAGGCCAATAATAATTCCATGTTCCAATGAAAACAAAAAAAGACATTTTTGTTCCATAGAGAACAGGGTACCCCTAAAATATTCAGACAACTTAAAGAAAAAGTATCTGCTGGTCCAGAGCACTGTCTCTGACATGAATCAGAATTTCTTTAAGTCACTCTTTCCATGGAGGACAAAATCATTTGCCCCATGAATGAATAAAGCATCTCTTCACTCGTCACGGGTCAGGACGTGACTAAAGGTTGGACCTCCCTGGCACTCTCAGGACCTAAGCGGAGTTTGCCAGATCAGGAAAGCCAACAGCATCTCTCCAGGTTTCCAGCCCTGGCCGCTGGCCTCCATTCCCAGCCCAGACCACTGATATCTACTCCTGGCCTTCGCCATGGCTGTGCTCCCCACCATACTGACTCCACTGCCACCATCCCCAGCCAGGGCTGTGCTCCTTGCTGCTGGACTTGCTGCTACCATCCAGGACTTTTCTCCGGACCCAAGCCGATGCCTGTTCCCAGCCAGGCGCTCTAATCCAGCAATATCTGTGGTCCTGCCAGATCTCGAATGTTACCAAGCCAGAGAGTACTGGATTTCAGAGGTTCAACCTGTACTGTGAGTGTGCACTTGCATGCACTCATAGGTGTATATAATAGCTGCTAGTAAACAATGTTGCATAACTAAGCTATATTTGAAAACATGTGGAAACAACTGTAGAGCACATAGACAAAATTTACTAGGGAAATTACTCCTAGTATCATATAATAATCCTTTCATGTTATGGAATTAAAGTAGTGAATTCAAAGGTCATTTATTTAGATAGCCTTGGCTGAAATTTTCAAAAGAGATACTTAAGATAACACAACATACTTATGCAGCTAACAGGGCCAGCTCTAGGCACCAGCAAATAAAGCACGTGCTTGGGGCGGCACATTTCCAGGGGTGGCATTTGCAGGTAAGCAGCTGCCCCCAGCAATGCCCGGCCTTGCCCCGCCAATTTTAAAGGGCTGCAGGAGCTCGGCTCTGGCTGTGTGTCCCCAGGAGCTGTCTGCGGAGCGCGGTACGGCCAGGCTCTGCCCCGCCCCGCCGGCTCCAGTCCTGCCGTGGCCCCAGCCCCCTTCGCCGGTGAGAGACCGCTCCGTGCTAGCCACCTGGCTCACTGCGCCCCACACCCTGATCCTCTGCATCCTGGTTCCCCTGCTCTCCCTGTTCCCTGTGACTCTCTGGCTCCGTGCTGCCATTGCACCCTGCACCCTGCACCCCCCAATCCCTGCATCCCTATGGCTCTGTGCCGCTCATTCCCTGTGCTGCCCCTGCATCCTGGTCCCCACGCTCCTCTGGCTCTGTGCCCCGCAGCCTCTTTTCTCTGTGCCCACATTCCCCACACTGCCCCTGCACTCTGGTCCCCATGCTCCTCCCATTCCCTGTGTCCCATTCTCCGTGCCTCCCCTGCACCCTGCACCCCCCAATATCTGTGACCCTCTGGCTCTGTGCCTCCCATTCCCCATGGTGAACCCTGCTTCCCCTGTTCCCCATGCCTCTCTGGCTCTGCGCTGTCTCTGCACCCTGTTCCCCCTGTGCGTCGGTAGTGAGGAGTGCTTGTCCATAGGGAGGGGCTGGACAGGGCAGGGAAAAGGCTGTTGTGACCCAGCAGTGAGTGAAAGGGGAGGGGGAGTTTATTTGAAGTGCCTTTGCCTTTATGGAAAAGAAATAATTAAAATTATATTTACTATTTGTAGGGCTAAAATGCCGGGACAAAAACAAAACACTGCAAAGTGCAAACATGTGTAAAAGCCAACAAAAAACGGGGGGGGGGGAGTTTTGCTTGGGGAGGCAAAAACCTAGAGCCGGCCCTGGCAGTTAAATAGGCACTGTGATTTTTCCGATGTGCTGACACTTTCCCCTCCCAGTCACATGTAGTGTGGAGAAGTGGGTACTGAGCATTCAAAAATCCAATTACATATTTCAGTGCCTTTCTGTGGATTTAGTTCTTTAAGTTTATGCATACACCCCTGAAAGTTTTGACTTGTGTTTTTCATGTGGGCAGGAGGATAGTAAAGCAAATAGTACTTGGTTTCAAGAAAAGTGAAACAGTAAGGTACTTTCATTCCATACACGTATGTAGCTGTGCAAGCTAACAAAGTCATTTTTTAACTATTTTGCATCTAGTGTAGTAGTGTCATCTGTTTACATTCCTTTGTAATCAGTGGAACCTGTAGACTAGATGTGACATGTTCAGTAACACAGCAGGTGAGTGCTGCTGGGATCATTCATCAACAGTTAATATTTTTTAATAAATAAACACAGTGCTCTTGAAAGGTACCATAGTGATAGCCCCGATGAATGATGCCCTGTGTTCTCAGAACAGTAAGCAGGGGCAGTGACCATGCACGTTTCTCTACACTGGCCCATCAGTGTGATTCAGCCCAGAACTGGAGGGACTAATCTGAGGTGAGCGGGATATTTTAATTCCACACTTATTCAATCATGGTGAGGCTGCTGAGCAGGCCCGTTGCAGTGATGTTTTTGGGCTGGTGGGTGACCATCTGTTGATCACTGATGCCTCGACATAACTGAACAGTTGTAAGATTGTAATGGCTTTCAGTCACTGGCAACTTCAGCAGCATTCAGACCCACTGACCTAGAGCTGAAAGGCTCTCTTTGCTAGTTCTAGTCCTCTTTGCTATTCTGTTCCCCCACATGCTTCCAAGTGCTTTAACACGTTACAGCTGTGCTCTCTGCTATACAATAGTTAAGGGGGCTGCCAGCATTTTCCAGTATTAACTCATATTTTTAAGTGTAATAGCAACTCAGCTGTTAAAATTTGCTCCAGGCTGAAACCTTGTCAGGAAGATCTCAGACCAAGAGTGACTTTATATGAACAACATTTGGAACATACAAGCAATTACATCATTTTTAGTTAGTACAGGTGTATAAAATAAGCAGCTAGCCTGCACAGAATCAGGCCCAGAGTCTTTTTTGGGTTTGAATACAGAAAGGATACAGAGTCAAAGTTCAGACTAAATGTTGAAGCTGAGTCTAGATTTAATTGTGGGTTTAAATAATTTCACGTTTGCACCTTGTCAGAACTAGGTTATGCCATCAACTCATTTTTTACACTTAGCCATATGCATGGAGCGGTGAAACCCAGCAGAACTGTTTGTGACAGGAACTACTAGCTGAATATCACTGTAATTTAATAGAGGAAATTGCATTCCCTTCCTTGTGGAACTGATCCTAAAGACACCCAGAATGCTGTTTCCGATGTATGGGAAATATGTGTTGGTCACATGGAAGAAGATCCTTCTATAATTTTTAGGACCTTTGCAGTTCAAAAAACTCCAGAGGATATAAAAAAGAAAGGCAGCTGTAGAAGAAATCTAGTCCTATTCCACAATATGCATAACATAAATAGAACAATGGAAGCCAAGCATAACATCCTGTCATACACCCAATATTAATGTAAGGCTGGCCAGAAAACAACAATTCTGTTTGGCAAAACATTTGGAGGTTTCAAAATTTGCTTTTGTTCTGAGACCTTTCAGAAAGTCTTATGAAATGGAAGCTTCGAGTTGCCCAGATTCAGCAGAGGGACTTGAACCTGAGTCTTTCATGTGTTAGGCTGTGGCCTAACCACCAACCTATTATGAGTCTCTTCATCACCAGAAAAAACTTACTGGCTAACCTAGAGAGGAGGCTTTAATCTAGGTTCGAGGGGTACTGGTGACCAAAGCCCACAGGTAAGTCTTAAGTATGGAGACCTGGGAGATGGGTCAGAAATTGAGGGGACATGGGATATAATAGCAGGCATCTTAGATATCTTTATACTAATGTGAGAAGTATGGGGAATAATCAAGAAGAGATTTAAGTGCTAGTGAATAAATACAACTATGACATGGTTGGCAGCACAGAGACGTTGTGGGATAATGTGCATGACTGAAATATTGGTATAGAAGGGTACAACATTCTTAGGAAAGACAGGCAGAGAAAAAGGGAGGAAATGTTGCATTATGTTGTAAGCATGTATGCACTTGGATTGAGATGGACATAGGAGACAGACTTGTTGAAAGTCTCTGGGTAAGGATAAAAGGGGTAAAAACAAGGGTGATGTCATGATAGGGGTTTACTACAGACCTCCTAATCAGTTAGAAGACATCTATTGGGGAAAATAACACATCATAGGAAAGATAGAAAGTATGGCAAGCGGCCGCTTGGCTTAACCAGAAGACCTTGAATGAAAAAATCAAAAAGAAGTTCTACAAAAAGTGGAAATTAGATCAAATTTCAGTGGATGAATACAAACACATAACATAAGTATGGAGGGGCAAAAATAGAAAGGCACAACATGATCTCACATTAGCTAGAAACATAAAGGATAACAAGAAAACAAAATTATCTACACAAATTGGAGAAATGGTCTGAGGTAAATGGGATGAAATTCATCAAGGACAAATGCAAAGTACTCAACTTAAGAAGGAACATTCATTTTCACACATACAAAAAGGAAGGTAGATTCCTAGGAAGGAGTACTCAGAAGGGGATCTAGTGGTCACAGTGGACCACAAGCTAAATATGAGTCAACAGTGTGACCCTGTTGAAAAAAAGCAAAAAAATAAGCCTAGACATGAGAAGTAATTATTTCCCTCTACTGTGCTGATTAGACCTCAGTTGGAGGTACATGTCCAGTTGTGGGCATCACAATTCAGAAAAGATGTGGAGAAATTGGAGAAGGTCCAGAGAAGAGCAACAAAAAGGATTAAAGGTCTAGAGCAGGGTTTCCCAACCTATGGGTTGGGACCCAAATATGTGTTGCCATTACATTTCAAAAGGGTTGCCAAGTGTCTCCCCAGGTGGCTCTGACCTCCCTCCTCCTCCCGTTTTTGAATTGTCTTATCACCAGGTTTTCCTGAATTGTCAAAATGGGTCTGCAAAAGGTTGGGGACTGCTGGTCTAGAACATTTGACCTATAAGGAAAGATTGAAAACACTGGGGCTATGTCTACACACGTGGCTTCTTGCGCCATAAATATGCAAATGAGGCTAACCGTGGAATATTGCCGAGCCTCATTTGCATACCTAATGAGCCACCATTTTTGCCGAAGAGGCTCTTGTGCCAGAAGGAGCTATCCACTCTGCCCCTTCTTGTGCAAGAAAAAACCTCTTGTGCAATGCCATTCTTCCTGAAAAGTAATTGGCATAACAGCCTTGCGGAAGAGGGTTTTTCTTGCGCAAGAAGGGGCAGTGTAGGCAGCTTCTTCTGGTGCAAGAGCCTCTTCTGCAAAAATGGCGGCTCATTAGGTATGCAAATGAGGCTCAGAGATATTCCACGCTTAGCCTTATTTGCATATTTTTGGTGCAAGAAGCCGCAAGTATAGACATAGCCTGGGTTTACTTAGTCTGGAAAAGAGAAGTCTGAGAGGGTACATGATAACATTCAAGAAACTTAAAGGTTGTTCAGTGAGGAGAGAGAAAAAATATTCTCCTTAAACTTTGATGATACAACAAGAAGCAATGGGCTTAAATTGCAGGAAGGGAGGTTTAGGGTGGACATCAGGAAGAAACTTCCTAAGTATCAGGGTGGTTAAGCAATGGAATTTCTATCACGGAAGTTTTTATAAAAGCAGGTTAGATAAACCTCTTTCAGGGATGGTTCAGATGGGCTGTGTCTAAACTACATTCCTCTTTCGTAAGAGAAATGTAAAGGAGGCTGATTGAAAATTCAAATGAAGCTTAGATTTACAAATCTCATGCTTCATTTGCATAATCATGTGAGAGCGTTTTTTCAAAAAAGAATCCACTGTCTAGACGGAGTTCTTTGGGGAGGGGGAAAGACCCTTTTTTGAAAGAACCTGTACAGCTTACTTTTTCAGGAGTACGGTTTCTTTTTCAAAAATGCACTCTCACGCAATTATGCAAATGGAGCACGAGATTTGTAAATCTGCGCTTCATCTGAATTTTCGATCAGCTTCATTTACATTCCTTTTTCAAAAGAGGAATGTAGTTTAGAGTGCCCATGATGTTTGGTCCTGCCATGAGTGTGGGGATTGGACTTGATGACCTCTTGAGGTTCCTTCCAGTTCTTTGAGTCTATGACTCTATGATAATTGTCATCAAAATCGATTTGGTTTTGTGAATGTTTTGATGATCTAGAATTTTTCAATAGAAAGTTTCACCAAAATTTTTTTGTCCAGTCTACCTATCAGATTTTCTTCCATAATTACCTTTGGACTAAATCTTCCCTATTCTATAAGTGTTACATAAACGAGAGTCAGAGAGAAGGATGTGCTGTGATTGGTTAAAAGCACAGGCCTGGGGTTCAGCAGTTTCTGGTCTGATACCAAGATCCATGCATCTTGCAGCATTGTACACATTCTGCCTTTGTGACATTTTTCTTGTCTTCACTGTGGCTAGACATGTTGTGACCATCTTTGTGCACCTGTCTGGGTCAAGAAAGGAGAAGGGAATGGAATTGCTAGTGTAAAAACAGTTCTTTGTTGCAGATTAGCATGAAGAGGTATTGTTTCAGCGAAAACTGCTTGGAAGCAGAAGGGGGTAAAGGTACAGAATAGAAAATCCAGTGCTGCAGACTTCTCCCATTGGGTTTAAAATCCAGTGCGTTCACTGAATGAATGCATTCTCATGAGTATGGTTTTGGTTTATTAGCCCATGTTTTGCTTTGCATATAAGGCCTGCAGTCCTCTGGTTAAATTTTGACATATTGGATGTCATAAACATCTTTCAGTTTGCTCCAAAATCTCCATCTCTGTGCCAGTTTTATTTACCACTGTGCCAGCCTCTCCTGGATTTATAGAAGTGCTGCCTGTTCCCTCATTAGTGAACTTCCTCCTAATTAGTGCCTGGGGCCCTGGTCTACAGCCCCTAAAGCCCCTGAGTTCCTGATCAGCCCTTCCTGGGGAAGTGGGGAGGTAGGTGGCTTGCATGCTGCCATTCCTTCCCCACTCTCCCCTCATTGCAGCCATCTTACTACGAGTGACAGGAACCTCTGGCTCCCCACTGCCCTCCCCACAGCTCCCCTTGGTCAGGAATCACAGCCAGTAGGAGCTATGGGGGGGGGCAGTACCTGCCAACAACCATGGTTCAGCGCAGCTGGTGCTGAGCTGTCTGTACTCTCCCAAATGGGAGTTGCCCCAGGTCAGTGCCTTGCACCCCAACCTCCCTAAAGCCCCTCCTGCACCCTAGATCCCTCCCAGATCCTGCACCCCAGCCCCGAGCCCCAACCCAGAGCCTGCTCCAATATGCTAGCTCCCTTCTATACCCCCCTGCACCCTAATTCCTGCCCAGACTCTGCATCCTCATCCCAACCCCCTGCCCTCAGCCCCCTCCTGCACTCCAAAACCATTGGCCCCAACCTGGAGTCGCTACCTCAGGCTCCTTATTCCCAGTCCCGACCCTGAGCCCGCACTGCCAGTCAGAGCCCTCACCCGATCCCCCCCACCCACCCTCCTGCCTCAACCAGAAACTGCCTCCTGTACACTGAATTTTTTTATCCCACCTTGGAGCCTGTGGGGCCTGTGGCGGGTTTACGGGTGCGAGCGTCTCGCGCCCCCCCCTTTTGGCTCCGCACCGAGCTGAGGGCGGTGGGGCTCCGCGGACCCACCGCCTTCGTATGCCCTCCTCGTCCCTGTCCCCAGGGTTTGTCAGCAGGGTCTGCTGGGGGTGCGATCACCTCTCGGCCCTTGATGGCAGAGAGGGTTCGGCGAACCCCGAGTCCGGGCCCTCTTCTCCCGCCTGGGATAGGGGGTGGGTTCTGGCGTAGGCGGGAAAAGGGGAGGGGGTTCTGGTCCTTGGGTGGTTCCTCCTACGGTCCCGTACACCCAGGTCCTCGCTCTCGAGGATTGCAGGGAGGATGGGGGAGTGGGGGACCCGGGCCCTCCCTCACCACCGGGTCCCAGCCCGAGGCCCTAAGTGGAGCTTGGCGTCTACACGTCGCCCTCCACGGTGGACGGGGCGGCAGCCCTCAACGCATCTGCCCACAGGCGCCAAAAGGGCCCTGCCTCGGGCTCCTTCCACTCCCTGCTGGCCCGCCCCGGAGACGGGGCAGGTCGGGGTTCACTCACCACGCCGGAGTCTCCGGGTCTGTCCCAGTGCGAGCCGCCAGTTGCCGACGCCGTCCTTCCTGGTCGCCCGGGGGGCCGGGAACTTGGTGCCCCTGGAAGCCAGGGCCGCCACCTCCTTGTTCCTACCCCCCCCTTGCAGCCCGGCCGCCACCTTTATTGGCGCCGGGGAGTGACGTCCGGGCGCTCCGCCCCGTCCGCGGGCGCCACCGCCCCCGCGCTCACCCCAGCATGAGCCCGTGCCCTGTTTGGGGGCGCAAGCCGGGGCGGGCGGGCTGGCCACTTCGGCTCGGTCCGCGCTCTCCCCCGCTTCCGGCGGGGTGCCCCGGTTTGGGCTTCCCGCTGCCCTGGCTCCGGGGCCGCGGCGCCGGTCGGCGCGCCGCTTGCGGCGTGTGGTTTTTCCGGCGTGAGGGGGAGTCCCGGCCCCTTCTCTAGTGCGGACCCCGCCGGGTCCGTCACAGGGCCCATAAGACATCATAGCCTGGGCATGCAGAAGAGTTAATCTGGCTCATCCCTCCACTCAGCCTAAATCCGCTCCCCTCCCCCCCCCCAATCATTTACAATATTCTTCTTGGGCATTCATGGCCTAATTCAGTTCTCTGCAGGCCAGTCTGGGAAGCATACCCAGGCCTACTGGTGGGGAGGGCTAAGGGGTCCACTGTCCCAGGGTCCAGCAATTCAAAAGGTCCTGGGGCTCCTGACTGCCTCCACTAGGGTTGCCAGGTGTCCAGTATTTACTCGGACAGTCTGGTATTTTCACCTCCTGTCCGGTAAAAAAATTGCAGAGAAAACCAGACACCTAAAATTTCCGGTATTTTCTGTATTTTTCCCTGGCCAGGAGGCGAAAATGCCGGGCACCTGGCAACCCTACAAACACTCAGCACCCGGCCTTCCCTACCCTCAACCTCCCCACCTCCCCCCGCCGGCTCCCAACCCCCCCAACCTCCTGACCCCAGCCCCCATGCTTACCTGGTTCCCCAAGGCTGATGGCACAAAATGGTTGCTGGCCAAAAGACCAATGTTTTCCCCTGGGTCTTAGTGCTCAACCTCTCTCCGGTTCTTATCCCTGCACTCACTCTTAAAGGGGACGTGCTGTTTTATTTTAATTTTTTTTTGCTCAACAAGTTTGGTCTCCCCCCTCTTTTTTTCCCTTCAACAGAATTTTTTTCCATTTTTTTTTGGGGGGGGGGGAGGGTGTGTGTGGTATTTTTGTTTCAACCATCTGGCAACCCTAGCCACCACTACTGTGGCAGTGGCAGTGGCTGTACCAGTCCCTTTAAATCACCACCAGAGACCCAGGGGGTGAACTCCAGTCATCACTCCCAGCCTTGCCACTTCTATTTGAGGCCTCCTCTTCTGGGAGCACAGAGCCACTCCCCTTACCCCCAACCCCCACCCATCCCGACAAACACACACACACACCTGGCCCAGCGGCCTGGCAGTTCTGAAGCTCAGATCTGACTACGATCAGAATCTGAATTCACCCATTTTCAGGATTAAAATAGGAGAAGGCATAAGGTACAGGGACCGTAGGACATGGATCCAGATCTGATTTTGAACATTCCCAAATGTGGGGTGTTTTGAATCTAAAGTTGCAGTGTGGTCTCACCTCTAGTTTTCCACTAGTCTGACAAGCTTGAAAACCTCAACAAATTAGCAGTTTGTAACCAAATAGCATAAACTGTTGGATATTTACTATAAAATGATCCTTTGGTAATCCTCCTGGGGCTTCCTAGCGGAAATGGTCACACACAAAGATATGGAGAATTAATCTCTCTCATCTGCTACTAGACACTAGACTACAGTTGAAAGGAAAATAATCCCAAACCAGAGGGATGGTTCCAAAAATATGGGAGGTGGTTGTTATGGAAAAAATAACACATCAATTATATACGCCACAAAACAGACAGAGGATAAATAGAATTCGACATTTGGTTACCATTTATTCAAGTCAGACAAAACACAGTCATCTGCACAAAAACCCTAGAGCATCTTTCCAGTTTTTTTTGAATATTAACATTTGATAGACATGCCTGGTTTGATAAATATGAGTAGAGTTGATAGTTTCACTCAGTTTAATGCATACACCAGAAACAGCACATCCTCAATAATGTAAAGAGGCTCACTTTGTAATATGATAATACCCTGTTAATAGGAAGATGTGATGTTTCTATTACTGCATAATGTTTTCTCTAAGCAAAAAAATAAATAACTCATAATGTTTATTAGTTTGGCTCTGTTATTATGGCAATAATTTGTAAACATGTTAGAACTTCTTGAATAAACAGGTAAGGGTATGTGCGTGTATGTGTATCCCTCAATAAAATAAACAATAAACTAAGCAAATGCTCACTATACATTTTAATAACTTTCCAGCCAGTAATAATGTTTCTAACCCAACGTCCATCTCACAACACCAGGAAAAAGCTGACAACATTAGCATAGCTCATTACTCCAGAAATCTAGCACTAACTAGCCATCCTGGCTCACCTTTTTAAATATGCATCATCCAACTACTGTTAAGTCACTTATTGTTCAAAGTGGATGCATTTCAGTGGGCCAATAAAATACTGCAGTGCCTTTTGATATTGCAAATTGCTTAAATACAGTCAGTTTTGTTAATTTAATAGAAGAGTATTTAGCTTTCTTCTAGTGATTTTTCTATGACATCACAGAGAGAAATGTATACAGGCAGTCCCCGGGTTACGTACAAGATAGGGACTATAGGTTTGTTCTTAAGTTGAATTTGTATGTAAGTCGGAACTGGCTCCAGATTCAGCCGCTGCTGAAACTGATCAGAGGCTGACTACAGGAAGCCCTAGGCAGAGTTGCTCTGCCCCCGGCTTCCTGGAATCAGCCGCTGATCAGTTTCAACAGCGGCTGAATCTGGACTCCTGGGACAGAACAGCTGGGGCACTGCCGGGTAGGTCCCCGCAGGACCCACCCGGCAGCACCCCAGCTGCTCTACCCCAGGCGTCCCGCAACAAAAGCCTGGTCTGCTGGGGCGGGGGGGCGCACTAGCTGCGCCCCCTCCCCCCCAGCAGACCAGGGAGACCTGAGCAAAGCTGCGGAGGCGCAGTGGTCCCGCCGCCTCTGCGGCTTTGCTCCAGTCTCCCTGCTGTGCTGGGGCGGGGGAGTGCAGGCGGCGGGAGACAGGAACAAAGCCGCAGAGGCAGGGGACCCCGCCACCTGTGCGGCTTTGCTCCGGGGCAAAGGAGCAAAGCCGCACGGGCAGCGGGGTCCCGCTGCCTGTGCAGCTTTGCTCGGGTCTCCCTGCTGTGCTGGGGAGTCCCCCCCAGCACACCAGGGAGACCCAGAGCAGCTTTTCTCGCCCCGGAGGATGCGGTGGTGGGACCGCTGCGCTCTGGGCGGTCCCGCCACCCGCGAGCTCCGGGGCGAGAAAAGCCCCATTCGTAAGTGCGGATCCGACATAAGTTGGATCCGCGTAAGTCGGGGACTGCCTGTATATTAGTCAGTCTGTAAATGATAAATTAACAAAAAGATCTCAGACAAATATATTCACTTTTATATGAAAGATGTGTCCATAGGCCATGGACCCTGTATTTTGAATAAAGCTCAGAGGAATTCTGGTTCATAATTCAGTAGAATTACGCTAGGTTTGAGGCATAATAGCAAAAATCATAATGTGCCCTCATGGAATGGGTGGTTAAATGATAGTGCTAACAACTTGTTTTAGCCTCTGTTTTCATGTTTATTCTCCATATAACATGTGGTCTGACAGGAGATACTCCTTTATCTCTGAAGCCAGCTTTTCTCCAGACTTTATGAATGACATTTTTCTATAATAATTTACTGTGTATTCCAATAACTGCTGTATAGTAAATTTATTTGCCAATACCCATATCCAATTTCTTGTACTCCTATTTGCTAGATGTTGCAGGATTTACTGTGTGTGCCTAACCCATCTTTGGGGGGGACTAAGGTACAAATACCTCTTTCATATTTGTTCTTCAAACTCAAAAACTGCACAGTCATATATTCTTTGATTCCAAGTCCAGACAGGACCATTTTGGTCATCTAATCTGATTGTTTAACACGGGCATAGAATTTAGCCAATTACACACACACACAATGAGGATATATCTACACAGCAGCATTATTTCAGAATAATTGATGTTATTCCGAAATAACATAATGCATATCTACACTACAAACCTTTATTTCGAAATAATGTTGAACTGGGGGACTTCTTATTCCGATTCCTGTAACCCTCATTTTACGATGAGTAAGGGAAGTCAAAGGAAAAGTGTTCTTCCTTCAACTTCCTACTATGTAGAGAGCACCAAAAGCTGAGTTAAGCTGTTTCGACTTCAGCTAAGCAATTGATTTAGTTGCATAGATTATTCCGACTTTAGCCCTGCTGCATACTCCCTGAGAGAGAATAAAAGAGAGCAATACATTAACAAAGAGAATATATTGTTTAAAAATTGTGAATAAAAGTAAGTTCTTACTGCTTTGGTATCAGAAGTAACACTGAGAACCTCAGTGGGCGCTCTGTATTTTTCTGAATCTGCCAAGGGTTCATTATTATTTAACTATAGTCTCTGTTTCTAGTAATGCTAATCCAATATTCGCAGTATTGCCTAACAGGCTCCTTGTCAAAAATATCTTGCCAATTTTAAAAGGGCACTATATTGCCAGATGTTTTAGGCATTGAAAGTGCATTTTAAATGGTTGTGCCAATGGTTCTTTGAGTGCTCATCTGATGATTCGTTCCTCATAATTTTAATTTCTCTGAGAAAGCTGAGAGACTTGAAAGAGTCATTATCTATCTTCTCAATGGATACGTAGTGAGTGCTGTCAAAGAAAGAGATAAAGGGTGAATTAGCTTCTTAGCTGAGGGGATATATAATATTCGAAACAATTAATGAACTGTCCAATCAACTTTTGATATGTCCACTTAAAAATAGATTTTCCCGATAATGTTAGCTGAGACTGTAGGAGCCATGAGCTGCTCCTGGGTATCTTGCTAGCATACCTGTAACATTGTACTTGATCTCACGGTCTGCTGCATATTTTTTAACTGAATGACATGTGTTTGTGATGAGGTATTGGTCTATTGGACAGACAGAAAGTGTGCTGTGATATAAAAAAATGTTCATGACATACCATGGTCTGAATTTTTACTATATAGGCTCTGTGTGTTGAATACATGGAGTATACATGTGTCCTAAGTACAGAGAGAGTAGTGTTACGATACACATGAGAACACTGTTTATGCATTGGTAGGTGTCTAATACTGTGATATTTCTGGTGGTTATTAGTTTAGAGTGATTCTAATGCAAGGAATACCTAGACTAGAATTATCTGGAAAACCAAAGGTGTCACATATGACTTCAAAGCTTTAGACTTTCCAAATCCCCTTTCAGACCATCACCGGGAAGTAGAATTGTTTGTCAATCTGCTATCAGGAGTGCTTGCTCCTTTGACAAAATCAGACAGCTAATCCTTTGTCCTTTTCCATTATTTGAAGGACATAAATGCTTTTCCTTGTTTGATTTTGTTATCAAACAAAAAACATTTTAGTTCCACCCACCAATCTTCCCAGCCCACAGGAGGTTGATTTCCATGATAAGTTGAAGTATGCAGTTTTATCTGAAGTACTTTAATAGCAGTTGTGATTGGGTTCCCAGGCAAGACTGTGAAGAAAAATCCATAAATCTCACTGAATTACCAATCATGGTTTAAAGATGTTGAAATTGCCTTTAAAAATTGCTAAGTAAGTCTCTTTCAGTGTGTGACACATAGGACAAGTATAACAGTGATAGTCTACTCCATACTGATGTTGGAAATTCCCTGCAGAAACTGTCCAAATCTAATCCGCAGAGACAACAATGCAAATCTAAGTAACTGGCAGGCACCAGCAACTATATTAGGCAAAGACGGGGATAAAAACTTTATCATTAATTCACTTGTGGGTTTACTTTGAAGTTAGACTTGTTGGCCTTCAATAGACTTACAGTGTATTAGGGTGTTTTTCTGTATAGTTTACAAACTGAATAAATTCAGACATCCAAAGAAGTTAAGATGGAAAAAATATGTTCTTTTTAGCCTTGCCACTAGCCAAGTGGGGCCCATGAGAGGACACATACTATACATTGTGAGTAAACTAAATTACCTTTCATGCGAATGGCAACAACTGACATGAGATATTGCTTCCTTCTAAGCTAAATAAGTTAGATACAAATGGATTTGACATTGTGCTTTATGAAATGCATTATGGTTTGGAGACCTGATGTTGCCTTAACAACCAGATAGTATTTCCTTAATTAAGGATAATTTTTCCCTATAAGATCAGAAGAGGATTCTGCAAACTCTGGTGAATTAATGGACTGGCAAATGCATATAATTCCCTGCTCTAGGTAACTGTCAGCTTCAGGCTCTTTAACTTATCACTCTCTGATAAATTATGATCAGAAAACTACAGATCCTTGTGTTTTCCCCACCCCTATTTTGAGTATGCTGGACCAGGGTTTCTCAACCAGAAACTCAAGAGAAGTCGGGGGGTACATCAACACAACTGAAATTTGGATAAAACTGAATTTTCATTTTAAGTTTTACAGCGTTTTATTATTTTTGTACTTTTTACACCAGGGGCAGGCAATAATTTTTTGCCAGGGCCACTTCAGAAATTTTTTAAATGGCCCTGGGCCACACTGGAAGGGGGTGGGGCCAGGGTACTTCCCTGCTTCCCCACCCACAGACTATGATTGGTCTGGCGGTATGGGTGTGCCTTTGCTCCCCTCCTCTCCGATGTTCTCCCCAGGTGCCAGTGCCCCTGGAGGTGGGAGGAGAGTTTGTGCACTTCCCCTTCTGCCCCCAGGCCAATCAGGACTTGGGGGCATAGGAGCGTGCAAAGTTTCCTCCCATCCTGACAGGAGCGTGTTGTGCTTCTAAGCACTGCGTGCTCCTCGCAGGGTTGGTGTAGGTTGGAGGAAACTTTGCATGTTCCACCGGTCCCAGGCCAATCAGGGATCGGGGGTAAGGGAGCGCGCAAAGTCTCCTCAAGCCCTGCTGCACGCTCCTGGCAGGTAGGATTGCCAGATGGTCTCCCAAAAAAATACCGAACACACAGGCTAAAAATTTGTTGAGCAAAAAATCGCGGCCCCACCTCCCAGCCACTCCCCCCCGCCAGGCTTCCGTCCAGCACCCAGCTGGAAAAACAGAAAATACCGGACATTGCACATGTCTGGTATTTTCTGATTTTTTTTTTACTGGACAGAGGGGCAAAAACCGGACTGTCCGGTAGAATACCAGACACCTGGCAACCCTACTGGCAGGGCTGAGGAAACTTTGTGTGCTTCCCCCCATCTCCAGACCCTAATTGGCCTGGAGGTGGGGGAGTGGCAGGGCCTCCGCTGGCCAGATCAACGTGTATGGCGGGCTGCATATGGCCCACAAAGGCTCTTTTGCCCACCCCTGTTTTACACCCCAAAATTTCATCGCTCACCTGGCTACGATTAAGTTGTTTAAAAATGTGTGTTGCAATGGTAGAAAACAAATTTGTGTGTCTGAAAACTGTAAATAATGGGGGTACTTATAACTTTTTTTTAAAGGGGTACTTTATTTAAAAAAAAGGTTGAGAAACACTATGCTGGACATTGGAAGCTTTGAGATGATAATGTTTATATTTCTAGTCATCAGAAGATTAAACAAAAAATAAATATCTACAAGTATATTTCTTTTTGTGGGATACATATTTTCCCCTTTATTTTGTAGTTTTAATAATTTATTCACAATAACTGTGTTTTGCTCACTGAAAAGAAATGTTTTCTACTTGACTTTTCCACTGCATGTCTGGCACTTTTATTTACAATACTGAATCACAAAACTTTCCTTGCTGCAGTCCGTCCTTGATTGCCAGGCTCCTGAATTTATTCACTGGAATAGTGATCAGTCTGCCACCTCAATAATCAAACCAAGTTCCTCCAACTATGCCTTTTGCAACAGAAGTATTAGAAAGGTGAGCTAGGCTTTTGCTGTCCTTGGGAACCTCCCAGATTAATTGCTGCTACTACTGTTGGGAGTCTGTTCTTTCAGTGTACCAGACAGTGCTTTAATTGATCAGCCACACACATATGCTGTGAGAACGCACATGTGCATTTTTGCATGTCCTATCATAGTCAGGAGCTGAAATCATCCATCACTGATGTCTCTGAGGAAACAGGCTGTCTCCAGGGCAAAGGAGAAAACTGCTTGCAAAGATGCCTAGGATCATTTTTTTCTCTGTTAAAGTCAGTTCAAGCTTTAGTGTTTTGACACATAAAAATTACCTGATTCTGGCTCTTGACCATAATTGCATATTTTCATGAATTTTTATTATAACCAAATAGCATATTTGAAATTCAGGGACACATGTACTAAGATACCAAATCCAGGAGCAGGCCTAAAATCCCAGGCTACGGGAAGCAGAGTACTGGGCCAAAATGCAGTTTCCTGGGGCATGGTACTACCCCACTCTTGCGTTGAATCTCATATGAACTGTTGAAAAAGTTTATCTTACACCCAAAAGGTTTTCTAAGGGTCAATTCTCTGACACTTGTTAGAATAATAAGAAAATGGATTACAATTAGAACTATAAGTAGAACAGGGTGAAGGAAAAGAATATCATTTTAAAATTTGAGGAGAAGATGAAGATCTTATGAAGAAAATATTCATGATGGAGATTTGTAGAAATACTGATTTTAAGAGAGATCTTGCAACCAAAGGCTATGTCTACACTATGCGCTTATTTTGAAATAAACTATTTCAGAGTAATAACTCCCGGAACAGCTATTTCAAAATTACGTGTCCACACTACAAATGCCCATTGAAATATCGCAGATCTATATAGAAGTATCCCATACACACTGATTTGAGGCTGAATCGCATTTAAGGCCCCCTAGAAGCACTTCAAGCAAGGGCATCAGGAAAGCAGTCGCTTCCTAGAGCTGCTGCCTGATGCTATCTGAGGCTCATGCTCAATGGGACTCCCTTCTACAGCCGTGTCTCAGGCTCTTCATCTTTATCTGCCTCCTTGAGGGACAGTGAAGCCTTTTCACTGCCTGCTCTGGTTGCCCTTATGGACACCACAGTGTTCCAGCCATGGAGCCAGACCTGCTGCAATGTACTTGCTAGCACTTAGGCCTCTAGTCTGCAGGCTGCCCACGTGACACTGCAGGAACAGGACCTACAGCTCACTGCAGGGCACCTCCTCACCTCTTTTCACATGCTGCTCGTGCAACACAGCCCCTCCCACTTTCCCCTGCACACCACACACTGTCTCCTGGAGCAGTGGGACAACCAACAGTAGCTCCAGAACTTCTGCATGCGGAAGGACACCTTCCTGGATCTGTGCGAGTGGCTTGCCCCTGTCCTCAAGCAATGGGACACCCACATGAGACCCACCACCCTCCTCCAGAAACGAGTCGCCCTCACACTTTGGAAGCTTGCCACACCGGACAGCTATCGCTCTGTGGAGAATCAGTTCAGCATGGCGAGATAGACCATTGGGGCCATGCTTATGCAAGTATGACTCTCTTACTGTTCTCCCAGGAGGGTGCTGAACTGCTGGAATGGGGCTCCCTTGGGACACTGCCTCTCTGAAGGTTTTGCAGTCCTACCTTCTCAAAGCCCTGATGGAGCTGCTGAATTTGGGGGTTGCTCCTGCTGTGGAAGGGACTTAGGCTCGGGGAATTCCTGAGGGCTCTGGCAACCCTGTGATTCTCTGTTTGTATCCTCTTACAGGTGATGAGAGCCATCAACACCATCCTGCTGTGTAGGGTCGTCATCATGGCTGGCTTTGCTGCCATGGGCCTTAACTGTCCAGGGGGTATTGATGGCACCCTCATCCCTGCCAGGGCCCCCGATAACCAGACCTCCAAGTATATCAACCGAATGGAGTAGTTTTTAGTAGTCCTGCAGGCCCTCATGGATCACAGAGGCCAGTTCACCAACATCCACGTCAGGTGGTCGGGGAAGGCATCTTTAGAAATTCCAGTCTGTTCCAGAAGATGCACACTGGCACATTTTTCCCTGACTGCACCATTAGGGTCAGGGGCCGTGGACATGACGAGGTGTATCATGCAGGATGCAGCCTACCTCTTTCTCCCCTGGCTAATGAAGCCCTACACTGGATACCTGGACCCCCCACCAGGGAATGTTTCTATGTCAGGCTCAGCAGGGCCTGCATTGTGGTGGAGGGTGCCTTTGGGCATTTGTCGGGAGGTTCCTGCCTGGACCTTGGAGAGCGGAATGTTCCCCAGGTGGTGTCGGCCTTCTGTGTCCTGCACAGCCTGTGTGAGAACAAGGGGGAAAGGTTCTTGCCAGGCTGGGGGGCAGAGGCTTGCAAGGACCTTTGAGCAGTCATGCAACATTGCCATCCAGCAAGCCCATCAGGAGGCTGTATGCATCAAGAGGCCATGAGGGAGAGTTTCAGACAAAGACACCTGTGACACTCTCTCCTGGGCCTCCCCACATAGGGCCTATGTATTGCCCCTCTGTGCTTTTCCTATCTTTTCCCTTGGCCTCCCTTCACACCTTTCCTTTTCCCTCCCCTCCCGCACAGAAACAATAAACCACAGTTTTGTTTTGAAAGAATAAACTGGTTTTTTTTAATTTGGGGGTCAATATAACTGGGAAGGGACTGGTGAAAGAACCAGAGAGTGGGGAAGAGAGGGCTCAATTCTTTACCTTTCATGCGCACCTGCTCCTGGGTGCGCACGTGGCTCTCCTGGCCCAGGCTGTCGGCCTTAGATATTAGCATCCCTGTGCCTGGTGTGGTGTGGTTAGTCTCCTCTCCCCAGACCTCAGTAGGATCCAGGATCTCTGCACCAGACCAGGATGGTGCTCTCCTCTTCTGCCCCGAGCAGGGGCTTCGGAGCGGGCTGCCCGCTTGTTAGCAGCCCTGTGGGGCTCAGTGGGAGCACTGGGTTCAGCCATTGCTGCACACAAAGGTGGTGCTGCGTGGCATAGGGCTGGCAGGGCCTTCCTTCTTCCACAAGACCTTTCTCCTATGGCTGCAGCTTTAAAGCCTGCAGAGGAAGGGGAACTATAGAGTTCTGGTAGGTGTGGACAGAGTGGCCACCAGGACAGCTTTGAGAAGCCCTGGAGGTCAATTATCCCAAATTAACCACAGCTTCCCCATCTACCCACACCCTATTTTGAAATAACTATTTTGAAATGGGTGTTATTCCTTGTAAAATGAAGGTTTATTATTCCGGAATAAGAAGCCCATTATTTTGAAATCATTTCATGAGTTATTTCAATATAAAGATGTTAAGTAGACATGCCCAAAGTGAATAGTGACACTATTGCAGTTAATTTGAATGAATTCTTCTGTTGTCATTTCATCTCAGCTAACGTTAAAGGCAGTAGAGAAAATAAGAAGCACAAATAAGAAGGATTTGAAACTTACACACTAACAAGCCCATTGATGTATACAAGAATTCATAGTAGGACATCACAGTTATTCTTTGGAACATTATTTTTGCTCCATTTCTCTAGTGACTTAATGCACATGAATATGGTCTGGTATGTAACATAAAGCACGTGTGTGTATCCTACCTGCTGTAGTATCTTACAAAAGGGACCATTTGAACCAGAGCCCTGTTGATCATTGTGTCTAAGCGATTCATACATACATATCCAGGAATTGGTAAGATTTTCAAATAAGACATATGCAAAGAAAAAAAATGTTGTGAAGGAAAAAAAATGTTGTGCAGCTGAAAATATGGAAGACCTCACCTCTGGTCTCAGCCTTACAAAGGATTCCCAAGCATGAAAACTATACGTGAGGCAATCTCTTGAGAACCAGTGGCAATGGCTTTTAGAATTTATCAGCTTTTTTATCCTTAATGCTGACTTCCCCTGTATAGATTTGGGTCAAAAATATTTTGATGAAGAAAAGGGACAAACGTCTCACATAAATGTTCATGAAAAAATGTCCTGCTTTTTACTGGTTTTACTAGTGGGTCTGCATACAGTTTTACAGTGTATACAAACACACTTCAAGGAAAATCCACACTGTCCCAGTCGTTCTTCCAGGGTTCGATTTAGCGATATACTGAAGACCCGCTAATTCAAACTCAAAGGGTGCCCATGTCAGCACTGGTACTCCTGCTCCTCACGAGGAATAAGGGAAGCTGATGTGAGTGTTTGCTCCTGTCAGCATCCTGCTGTGTGGACGGTGATTTAAGATACTTTGACTCCAACTATGTAATTTACATAGTTGAAGTTGCGTATCTTAAGTTGACCTTCCCATTTAGTGTAGACCAGGCCTCAGAGTATACTGATTCATATTGAGAGATTGCTGGAAATATCTGAAATTATTTACCCTTGCTCAGTTATTCTTATGGCCAATCCTGTGCTCAACCAAATATGCGTGCCCTGTTCATCCTTACTAAGGAACATGAGGAATGCGATACATTCAGCCATTGGCAGAGAAAGAGGGAGCAAAGCACTCCATTCTTGAGACACCTCATCTAGCCCACACAGGGAGTCCAGTTTTGCATTTGGTAGCACTGGAGAGAGCCACAAGCAGCCTTGGACAAAGCCATGAGTATACTGACGTGGGATCTTTGATTGCTGAGAGAGCAAACGCTGATGAAAATTACAGAGCAGCTCTATCTAACAATTCTGTTTGGCATTCTCTCTCTTTTGTTTAGGGTCTTATTCTTGCCTCCTCTTATCTCCTGTTTGTTATTGATCTTTTTGGTGCCATGCAGTGCCAGTGGTGCATTTAAAACCTGTGTAAATGTATTTTTCAAAATAGGTGTTGCTCCCATAATGATTGTCAACAACTAGTCTTGCTTAATCAGCTGGAAAATGTCACAAACAAGAGTTCTTAAGGGAGTCTGAAAAACCCAAATTAATTGCCACTGTAGGTTAAATGTATCAGATACCAAAGGTTTTAAAAGCCAGGGGAAAATGGGGACATATGTGTGGTGTCTCTGAGTCAGATTGTTCCATACAGGATATGGAAAATGTAAATGACAGGCATTTTGCCATGTACAGAAGCATTCACCATAGACAGAACATATGTGTGTGTTAGAAGCAATGAAGCCAAAAATGACATTTAATTATAACTGGCATAGTATACCCTCACTAGTCATATATATATATATTTTTTTTTTCTTGGTTATCAATAGGAACACATTGTACGTCTCATGACACATAGATTAGTCTCTTTGTAAGATTAGTATTAAGCAGTCGCCAAATTCATTCATTTGAAAAACACTGAAGACTTTTTTTTAAAATGTTGAGGTGGAAATGATGTGTATTTGCAGGGTGCTGTGATAACACCAACAATGGACCACACCATGTCAATGCAGCCAGCAAGCATGATGGGCCCTCTGACCCAACAGATGAATCACCTTTCTTTGGGCACAACAGGAACGGTAAGTTTTGAGAATATGTTACGTCGTTTCTATTTTACAAAATGTGTTATTAATGTCTGAGTTCTCAAGGTCATTTCCTCTCATTTGAGTGTCCAATATTTCATTCTTTTTCTTTTAATATTTCCATGGCTCCTTTTTTGGCTTATTAATTTTTAACAGTTACATAGAAGATCTATTATATCCTTTATGTGAATTTTTCATAATATTTCATATCATGGCACTCCAGGCCTGTTTAACTCATAGGGAAAAAATTAACCATCTTTAACATAGTATAGTAGTTCATTCTATGAGTCTTGCTGTCATTTCTCTGGTGTATGGTGTATTTGTTTCTTCCTTATACTGTTATTTTACATACTTTATTGTGTCATCTATCCTTCCAGATCTGGTTCAAGTGAATTCCAACCTCAGTGGGTTTTTTCCCCTATTTTTGTTGATATATCAGACTTCATTCATCTTTCAGGATGCCTGAATATGCTGGTTCCTCAGTCTTTGCCATCTGTTTTATATGTTTCAGCCAATAAACAAAGCAAATAAAGATATGGTCTCAGTGGTTTTCTCACTATTATTATTTTCATTGGGCACAGGAACCTAAGGGAGGCGATTGTGGCTAGTAAGAATTTCTGTAAAGAAGTGAAGCTTGAGAAGATTCTTTAGTTTATTTAGACCAGCCTTTATGATTCCCTTGGGTGTGAACCATGGCAACTCCAGCCAAGCTAAGAAAAAGAATGCTACTCTGATTATCTCAGTTGAACCACATTTTGTGAACAATCTAAGATGTGAACTAAAAATTTCTGCTGTGCTCATATTTTTAAATTCCTCCTTTAAAAGTTTGCAACAAGGGGCTACAGTCGCAGGATATCTTTCAACCAGCTTGTTTTCAACAAACCAGCCAAAAAGTCATAAACAGTTCTGCTTCGTGTCGGAAGCAATCCGTCTCAATTTAATCTTAAGAGATTCCAATATGGAAAAAAAATTATTTAGAAGTCTTCTAGACATTTACTTCCTTAGACGAGCCATTTTCTGACCAGCGTAAAATACCTTTCAGCCAAAAAGCTGCCCTGGATGTGCCCAAATAAAGAATTTGCTCTAAACCTGATTGCAAGCCGCTGGTGCACGAAGGACTGTATGTTTCCAAAATGCTGGTGTTCAGCCCCTTCTGCAGCCAGCTCCACACAAGGGGGGAAGATTGCCCATAGTGTGGATTTGGCTGCGGTTGGGGTTGCAACCCTGCATTTTGGAAACATACAGTCCTCACCCAGAAGAGAACAGCAACCCTGGAGTGACTAGCATCCCCTGTGTACTACAGAAAGTATCTTTTCACTGAGTCCAAGTAGTGTAAAGGCTTGTAGGCATTGGCTCTTTGGGTGCTTAGGGGTTCAAGCACTCATGGGCTACGTCTACACTGGCCCCTTTTCCGGAAGGGGCATGTTAATTTCAGCCATCATAGTAGGGAAATGCGTGGGGGATTTAAATATCCCCCGCGGCATTTAAATAAAAATGTCCGCCGCTTTTTTCCGGCTTTTAGAAAAGCCGGAAAAGAGCGTCTACACTGGCCCTGATCCTCCGGAAAAAGCGCCCTTTTCCAGAGGATCTTATTCCTCCTTCAAAGTAGGAATAAGATCCTCCGGAAAAGGGCGCTTTTTCCGGAGGATCGGGGCCAGTGTAGATGCTCTTTTCCGGCTTTTAGAAAAGCCGGAAAAGAGCGTCTACACTGGCCCCGATCCTCCGGAAAAAGCGCCCTTTTCCGGAGGATCTTATTCCTCCTTCAAAGTATTCCTTATTCCTCCTTCTAAAAGCCGGAAAAAAGCGGCGGACATTTTTATTTAAATGCCGCGGGGGATATTTAAATCCCCCGCACATTTCCCTACTACGATGGCTGAAATTAACATGCCCCTTCCGGAAAAGGGGCCAATGTAGACGAGCCCATGGAGAACAAACAGGATGTTCTGAACTCACAGGGCTAGCTGGGGCTGCTACTCAGGTGGCCTTGGGGCTGGCTACCAACCAGCTCGTTTCACGAGTCATAAGGGATCGGTTGGCAAAGGCTTCCCCAACTGACAGATCCACGTGTAGACTGCCGCGCTGTGTCAGATCAGCTGATCGTCGGCACAGCGTGGCGGTCATGTTTATTTTAATGAAGCGGGGATCATTTAAATCCCCACTTCTTTGACTATGCCGAATAAATTAATTTACATGGCTCTATTGACGGAGCCATGTAGTCTAGACACACCCTAGCAGTGAACAACAGCAAGTTTTATTGGCTCAGGAAAGATCCTCCATATTCTTGAGTGCCATCTATTACCATCTTAGGGTATGTCTACACTACCCCGCTAGTTCGAACTAGGAGGGTAATGTAGGCATACCGCACTTGCAAATGAAGCCCGGGATTTGAATTTCCCGGGCTTCATTTGCATAAGCGGGGAGCCGCCATTTTTAAAACCCCGCTGGTTCGAACCCCGTGCAGCACGGCTACACGGGGCTCGAACAAGGTAGTTCGGACTAAGCTTCCTATTCCGAACTACCGGTACACCTAGGAAGCCTAGTCCGAACTACCTAGTTCGAGCCCCATGTAGCCGCGCTGCACGGGGTTCGAACCAGCGGGGTTTTAAAAATGGCGGCTCCCCGCTTATGCAAATGAAGCCCGGGAAATTCAAATCCCAGGCTTCATTTGCAAGTGCGGTATGCCTACATTACCCTGCTAATTCGAACTAGGAGGGTAGTGTAGACATACCCATATGTAGTAATGATCAACTATTTACATATATTTAGCGCTCTCTCTTATACAGAGTACTCCTGCAACAAAACGTATTGCATGTAAAGCCACTGAGGTGGCAGGCCAGGAGAGTGACTGGAAATCTCTATTTACTCAGATCCATTGGTTCCTGTATCCTTCTCCTGGAAAGTACAGCTACAGCAAATTGTCCAGCCCATAGGCTGGTGTAATTCTGGGAGGATGAGACTAATTACGGCAGCTCCAAAGAAGCTTTATATCATGACCTTGAGTTGTGAATGTAGATTCCCCCCTCGCCTCCCCTCACTTGCCATGCTCTGCACTTTATGCACATACAACCTCAATACTCATTGAAAATATAGTTTACAGCAACAGGGGTGCTGGCAGCATCTGCAGGCTCCAGGGCAAGGGGGGGCTGCGTACTTCTGGAAGGGGTGGAGAATCTGGCAGAAGAGGCAGTCAGCCCTCTGCGATACTTGGAGCATGTCATGGCAGCCCCCCAGACCAAAGAACTTCCTGGAGTGTGTAGCACAGCACTCTGGCAGCGATTTAAAGCTTCCGGGGCTCCAGCCACAGTAGCAGCAGCAGAGGCCTGGAGTCCTGGGCCCCTTTGAATCTCCTGAGGCAACTGCCTTCTTCCTTTCTTCCTTCCCTCCTCCAATCAGGAGGCCTGAATATAGTGACAAATGGGATGGTAGCACATCTCTGCCTGGAATCAGGAGTTTCACAGGAAATATGCCAGAGAACAGAATTCAGCTATCTCTTCACTCAAAAATAGCAGGAAACATTTGCATAGGTGTGCTGACTGTGCAAGTAAAGGAAACTTGAGTGTAAATAATATCACAATTGTGACAGAACCGAGACAACCCTAAAAATTCTGATTAAGGCTGACAATTCCTCCTCAGCGCCTGCTGTTACAATAAAAAGGAAGGCGCAAAGGCTTAACCTAAGGAGAGAGCCAGTTTTAACCCTGAATTTCGCTCTCCATTACCAGTTTATAATAAGTATGACATATATTCTAGTAAGCCTTGATTTCCTTATATGCATCCACAAGTAGCTTTTTTCTTCAAATGGTATTTTACTGATATAGCGCAGGGAGTGCATCTGCTCTGTATGGAAACACTGAAAGAATAGCATACGTGAGCATTTAATAATATATGGATGCTGGAATTGTTCCATCATCATCCTGTCACTCAAAATGTTTCTAACACTGTCATTGATCTGATGTCTGTTTTGCAGTTCAATGCAAGTCGTGATTGATAGCTTGGGTGGAAAACAATATAAAAACCCTTTAGAAAAACAAAGCTGTGCAGCCTGATCACAGCTTTCAGTCCCTACTGCTGGGCTCCTTTTACATTGGCAGTGACACTTGCAGCCATCAGCGGCACACATCTGCTATTTGAATGGAAAAGAATATTTGCTGTCTATGTCCCCTCTAAATCTCATTCCTGAAGGAGGCTTTATCGTCGGTACCCTGTTGCTTTTATTTTCAATTTGCATTTAAGGTGATGCTTTGGTTCCACTTATATCCCACATTCTGAGGCAGATTCCCTCGCCCCTCATTGGCAGATGTGCTTTTCTGGACATTTTTTTTTCTCTTTTGAAATTACTTCAGTGTAGCCCTATTTTATTTCAAACTTTTTGGGTCCATGCCAAGGGGAGAGTGAGTGGAAGCCAGATTTTAGACTGAAACTGCTTGCTCAACTGTGCTTTTTAATTGTTCTTCACACTCACAACTGGGCCATGTTAGCTTTGGCTTGCTTATTTAAAAGAAAATAGGAGAAACTTGCAGCACAAGCTCTTGATTCTTCTTTATAAATTGTACTTTTTACATTGTTCTGGATACCTCTGTATAAAATAATCAGTTGTGTATAAAAATTATACTAGTTTATCTCAGGGCTCTGATGATATTGCAAACCATCCTAACTCTGCTTTCATGGTTTACAATGTCACCCGAAATCCCTTGATGGAATAATAGGCATGTTATTCTGGTACATCATTTCTTATCTCTTATTTTGTTAGCTATTTCTGTTGCCACTAGAGCTTGATGATATCTCTAGAGCCTCTCAATGGAACAAGCTTGTTACAAGTTTCTTATCTGTTATTTCCTTTGGATACTTATATGGTCACTGGAGGTTTACAATGTCACCAAAAGCTCTCAATAGAATAAATGGCTTGTTTGTTTTATTAATCTTCAGTTCTTCTCGCTCTTGCTTTGGCCATGCAAAGTATATGATGTCACCAAATTCCACTAATGTTCAGAACTTCATTCCAAAATGATCTTGTCTGTTATTTTAATCATACATCATGTGGATTTCTAGGAGCAACATTTCTTTACAGTCTTAATCTTGAATCTCCCTGTTTTTGTTTTACTCTCTCCGTTATTGGCTTGGAGAGTACAAAACTGGGCCAACAGCAAATGAAGTTAAAGTATGGTGCAAGCTGATACTAAGTAGATCACCCTTATCCTTTTTCTCAACCTAGGTCCTGGGCAAATGAAAAAGATTAGCTGCATATTGCAGTTTGGGGAAACAGATTCTTTCAAAGATAAATTAAACTCTTTGGCAAAGACTAGGATAATCTCTGTAAGTGTAACCATTCTGCTTCATTACATGAGTGTAATGTAAAATAACACACAGTATAGTCTCAGAAGGATAGCTATGTTAGTCTGTATCTTTAAAAACAGCGAGTAGTCCTGTGGCACCTTATGGTATATGGACACTAGGTGCGTTAATTCGAGCTAGGTAGGCAAATCAGGCAACGGGAGTTGCAAATGAAGCCCAGGATTTAAATATCCCGGGCTTTATTTTCATGTTCCCATCCGGCCACCATTTTTAAATCTCCCTTAGTTCGAACAAACTGCCTGCGGCTACACGCAGCAGTTTAAAGTTAATCCGAACTAAGGGGGATTTAAAAATGGCGGCCAGACGGGGACATGCAAATAAAGCCCGGGATATTTAAATCCCGGGCTTCATTTGCAACTCCCGTTGCCTGATTTGCCTACCTAGCTCGAATTAACGAGCTAGTGTAGACATACCCTTAGAGACTAACAAATATATTATTAGATCATGAGCTTTCATGAGTAAAACCCACTTCATCAGGTGAGTTGGAGTGGAAAATACAGTATCCAAGGCAAAATCAGTTACTTATCAAGTGTAGGACCTGTGTTAATGAATCTAAGGAAGTAGGCTGGATGTATCCCATTTATAGCTATAGATGTGAAAATGTGAATATCTAAGGTTGGGGAAATTGAGTCTGGAGTGCATTAACTACTTAATATCTTTACTCAAACCCAAGTTTGACACTGTTAACCTGGGCTTGAAAAAAAATATTAACTGGTTAATGCACTATATTTGTTACTTACTAAGCCCTGGTCTACACTAGGGAGTTATTTCAAAATAACCCCCCTTTTTTCGAAATAGTAAGTAGAGCATCCACAATACCAAGTCTTTTATTTTGAAATAACGGGCTAGCTATTTGGAAATCTGTATGCCTACTTTCCTTGGGGAATCATGCTTATTTCAAGTTATTTTGGGAGTTATTTTGAATTTAGTTATTTTGAAATGATTTCCTAGTATAGACATGCCCTAAGGTGCCACAGGACTCCTTGTTGTTTTTAAATAGTATAGTGTTCATCTGTTCTACAGTTTTAAGTAAAAGAGAGGATAGTCAATGAAATTGAAAGTCACCAAATTTAATATCAAAATAACTTTGATTCAGCAGCTAATCAATCTCTAGAATTTGCTGCTACCAGGTATTAGTAAGACAGATAGGTGAGCAAGGTGTTTAAAATGGAATTACAGTCCCAACTACTAAGTAAAAAAAACCTAAAGAGGATGTAATTTCTTATGGTTCAGAATATGATCAGTAGCTGGGAATTGCAAGGAAAGCCATTTTTAAATTAGAACTGAATAACTAATTCATTGCATGATTTTCATCTCCCTTTTTTCTTCTAAAGTATTGAACACTTTAAGTTCCCATTGGCTGCAAGCTGCTTCTATTCAGATGCCTAAATCTGGGTTCAGAAACTGATATTTAGCCACACAGGTTTGAAAAGGTTGGCCATGGGTCACATGATATATTTCTGCTCCTTTACTGGCTGAGTTGAATTCTTAAAATACAATTCCTGGTGTGACCTCCTGCATTTATGAACTAAGCATTCACTTTCTAAGAACATTCTGTGCTATAGTATTTGCCTACAATGTGCTTTGTTTCTGCAAATACTCCTTCCAGGAAATTTAGTAACTAAACTATTCAGAGAAAGGGAAAATAAAAGAGTCACAAACACAGATGGTGGAGATTCAGTTTTTGATTCAAGAAAACATTAACAGAATATTCTGGAGTATTTCTTGAGTAGTAAATTACTGCCATCTGCACAAATGAACAGATATTTTGTTAAAACTCTTTCCCTGCCTGTGATGCATCAGCTAATAGCCATTATTGGATGCAGGATTAGTCCGATCTAAAGCCTCTTCTCACGAACGGACACTAGCCTCTAGATGTTTGTGCTAAGAAGTTAAATTGATGTATAGAGAAATGATAATGCAAATGCAAATCAAAACATTAAAGTAGTGGCTAAAATGTAAGACATTGCTATACATTTTATTTTCATCACCCTGCAAATCTGGTGCTATATGAGCCAAATGTGTTCAACAGACTTCAGTAGTCTGTGAACCTGAGTGCTCAGAGACTGGTTTTACCTCTATGTCTTTGCTGTCACGCTATGCTTTGTTGTTAGAAGTGGCACTAGTAGAAATATGAAGGGCCATTGAGACTATAATTCAAAGCATTCTCTTAAAAACATGTACATCACTTAGAAATAGGCATTTACCTCTCAGTAAAACTCCATTATATCAAAACACAGAATGAATACTGAAATGTGTAAACTGTATTGTGCCCAGCACTAATTTACAACATATCCTGAAAAGGGTCACCAGTTTCAGTACATGATCTTCAGCCATATTCTCTGAAATTGTTATTGTTGTATTTATTACTGTAGTGCCTCAGGGACAACCAGGAGTGAGGCCCATCGTGCTAGGCACAGTACACACACAGCGTATTAGACAGTCCCTGCCCCAAGAACTTACAATCTGAATAGATCAGACACACACAGGGTAGGGGAAAGGGATAAAATGTACAAGCAGTGTGTGATTATATGATGGCCTCCACATATTATATTTGTAATTGCCTCAATTCGGTTGTTTTAAATTTTTGTGTGGGGTATAGCAACGAGGGAAATCGCTAAACAGAAAGCCAAAGGAAGGAGATGTAGGTAAGGGGGACAGGGCAATAGAAAAAGAGAGGAAGACAGGCCCATATGTAGGAATTTCTGTGTGAGGAGGAGGTGCTTCTTTTGTAAATGTGGAACTCAAGGGTGTGAATGCATCCCTCATGGTCTCCCACGTAAGTGGGGAAATCAACTCCAGCCTTTTCCTGGCTAGACAGATCATGGGGGAGGGAGGCTCCAGCAGTGCACCAGTCCTGTCTTCCCCTGGCTGGCCGGAGCATGCTTATTTGGGGGATGATGGAGGGGGTATGCTTTTGCACCCTTCGTATCCTCACCCTCCTCCCCGCATACAGGCCTGGAGAAGAACCCACACACACACACACACACACACACACAGTCATTGAGCTGTGAACATGTTAACAAGCCCTGAAATCCCTGACTGGATTCTGCCTTTGAGAGCAAAAAGTAAGACAGTAAATGCAAGGGAGATAGCGGCTGGGCTGCTTTCCAGGTTGTGCTTTCATGACGTTAGATGTTTCTGGAGTTGAACTGTTTATATTAGGGGTCTCAAACTCCTGGCCCACAGGCCAGTCCCAACTGGAGCGACTGAGCAATCTGGCCCAGGACTGCTGACGGGCCAGAAGAGCCTGTTCACTACTGGTCCACAAGCCCCACCCCTTCCTGCCATTGCCCCACCCTCTCCCCCTCATGGCACCCCATCCCCCAAGCACACAGCTTTGGGGATCACCAGAGATGGAGGGCCTGGCAATGGCAGTGGTCATACCACACTGTCCACAGCGGCAGGAGTCACAGGGGGTGTTGAATGGAGCGAGTGCTCCTACTCAGTGTGCTCCATTTCCCTCACAGCTCCTGCTGCTGCAGGGGAGAGTGACTGCTGCTGCCTGGTGCCATGCCCCCCTGGTGATACCCAAAGCTGCATGCTCGGGGGATAGGGACAGGGGGTCTTTTTATCTCTGACTTCTGTTCTTCCTCTAAAAGAATTAATGTGATTCAAGTTTGAAACTAAGAAATAAGAAGGAGAGGGGTTTTTTTTTTCTTTCATTTAAGCATTCTAATGTCAAGAGATTATATACCATTTAAAATGTTTTCAGAGCACAACATACTAAATATCAGAACTATAAATCAAAACATTGATTTGTTTTGTTTCACTAGGTGAGTGGGTATTTACAGTTCACTGCAATGATTCTTTCAGTGGATGATGTGTACATTTCATCAGGTCCACTGATAAAGGGGGTAAAATGTCTTGGGGCCCAGTGATTCAAAAGGGCCCAGGGCTCAGGAGCAGTGACCAGCACCCCAAGCCCTTTAAATCACCACAGGAGACCTATGCGGCACACTCCAAAGCCTCAGGTTGGGCCTCAGCCCGTCTGCCTCAGCCCCACCCCTTCTGCCAGAGGTCCCGCTCCTTCTGGGAGCACTGAGACACCTTGTCTGTCGGTTCCACTACATTTCAGTTGGAGATGTGTTTTTGCCCATGTGCATGTTCTGAACAGAAAGATTTGAATTGTATCCCCAGTGGCTTCTCATGAGGAAAGCTTAGTTTCCAAGCAAAACAAGACTACACAGAAACACTAGTTTATTGATACTGTGACATTCCTGAAACTGGGACAGTGCCGTACAATGGAAGATACCTACAGGTTGTACTGTCAGCAGAACTGAAAAGGAATGATGTTGGCATCATCTCTATTTCTCATGTTTTTTAAATCATAGTAACAAAAATGAGATGGTCTGGACGTAGGTTAACTATCCAGCACATAGTACCTGAACCACAAACAATAGACCATTGAATTCCACTAGTGTTTATTGCAGCATAACGATAACCATTTTATGTGGCCAAAATACTGGTGGTCAAATGTTTAATTTTTTTCTAAAGGAAATTGCTAGACTATAATATGCATTTGAGGTGCATTTGTATGGCCTGCTTTGCTCCTGATGACTTAAGTCACCAGGAAGTTATCATTCTGTCCAGGATCAAGTAATTTGGAATGGAAGGCTAGAGTACATGGAGTTTCCATGGCTGTTCCCCTGAATTATCTAGTAAGGCTGAAGTCTTACCAAATAGTAGTTTATGCTGCTATGCTGAGCATGTTGGAATTTCTGTTTGAAATGCTTAACAATGAGCTTTGCTTAAGTGGTTTACGCTGTCATAGGGAGTCATTGAGGGCAATAATCTCTATGCCCTCTGATGATATTTTACTATTTGTCATTTATGTGAGATTCAGCCTGGGTTATGTGGTTTTGGAATCCTCATGGTCCTAAAAGAGGCACATTGGAAATACCATTTCAGCCAACTATTACTATAGAAAAGCTCAGGGGGCATATTTTATTAAACTGTACTCCGGGGGTTGAGAGCAGCTGCGCCAAGTGAATTTCAGAGTTGGCTCAACTGAGTTGTTTTTCTAGCAAGGGAAACAAACTTTTGAATATGGCAGTTTTATGTCATGTGACTAGCCTTGGATGAGGTTAGGGTATGAGCCTTCTTCAACTTCCCAATGTTCAGCGGGAATGGAATCTCTTTGAATTTTCCACTGGTCACTGAATGCAGTATGGAAAGAGAAAGGTAGGAGGAAGGACCGTTGACTTCACCCTTCATCAGACACCCACAAAGGGGCCATGGACTGTTTGGCCTTAGATTATTAATCACAACAGCAGCAATATTTCATGTTTTGACAACATCCAGCTGAGATCAGGTACCTGAATATCCAAATTACCGACTACATTGCAGTCTCTATTTCCTGTTTCCTTATGCTGGACAAGTTTCTCTTGAAGCTTTTCCTCCCCACAATTTCATCTTTCCATTCTCTGAATTAGTCTCACCGCCCTCCTTTGGACTCTTTCCCAGTGAAGCTTAAGGTTGACTATGGTTTGGTAATGTATCCTTTTTTATCCTAACTTTATTTAACACTGGAGCACTGGCTACCACTCTCACCTTGCATGTTGTTACATACTTTTACCCCACCGCCTACCCAGTCTTTCTGTCCTGTCTCTTCCAATGAAATGGCACTGTATGGAGCCCAGTGACCTGCTTATCTCCCCCATTCCATCATCACGCAAGTTGCTATTGGCAAAAATGCCCCCAACTGACTGTCCCTAGGATTGATCTGCTGTGGAGTGACTTAGCTTTCTTAGGAGAAGATTGTTGAGTCTGGAGTTTACTTCTTTGGCAGTAAAGAAGTGTCACAATTTTAGTCTTTCAGGCACAATTTTCCACTGTAAACATTTTCCAGGAAAATTGATTCAAATTTTCTGCCACCTATAAATTTTGGTGGTAATTAGGGTATAGTGCAAAACATAGCTGTTAAATTAACATTTTAATGACATCATCTTCATTTATGCTTGGCAAGTTTGGGTAACTGATTAATAGAAAATAAATAAATTCTATTCACAGTATGTTGGCTGAACAAACAGATTTCTTTTGCTTTATTTCTATACTATTCATCTGTGTGACTATAGCTGGGCAAGGACAGTATCCTTCCTGAGATTCCTTGGCCTGTTGCTTAAAACCAAATCTAAAGGAGTTGGAGATTGTCACGGGGCAATCCTTCCTTCCCCCTCTCCGAGGGGTAGAGTCCTGTGCAACCGGGCTATCTGACCCCGCGGCACGCCCCGCATAACCGGTAAACCACCGGTAGTATGGCCCCACCCTTTGGGGCTGGAGGGTCTGATCGCCAGAGGCAGTAAGTCAAAGTTAATCACCAGTCCTTTAAAGTAGGGCTGGATGGCCTAATGGCTGGAGTCAATAACCCAAAGTCAATTCCTGGTCCTTTAAGGCAGAGTTGGATGGCCCAATGGCCAAAGTCAGTGTTAAAGTCAATCACTGGCCCTTTAAGGCAGGCTGGACGTCCCACTTGCCAAGTCACAGGGGTGGGGCTGCACCCTGGTAGGGAGACCTGGGCCCACCCTACTCTATCAGGGCCCGGCTCAGGGTGTGGTAGAATGGTCCACCACTCCCTCAGCGGGGAATCCAACTGAAATGTGCTGAGGATCTCTGGGTGGGAGAGGCCACTCCTGCACCCTCCCTGGGCCACTTCCTATCTGCTAGGATGGGCCGTTTTCCCATGTGGTAGCGGGGGTCCTCTGGCTCCTCGAGGGCTGCGCCTCCCTGGTAGTCTGCAGTGGTTACATCCCAAGCAGCGTTGGGGCCTCCGCTGTTCTCCCCTCAGGCAGCTGGCGGTCTGCAGTTCTAAACTGGGGTCCTCCTCTGGCAATCAGCCCAGACTCAGCCTCCCTCCAGGCTTTTATACCTGGGCTGCAGTCTGAGCATGCCCAGCAGGGTTGCATGGGCAGGGCTACTTCAGCCAGGTGGGCCTGATTAGGCTCAGCTTTCACAGTGCAGGGTTGGTACACCCGGTCACAGAAATCAAAAACGAATGATAAGAGACTTTAAAGTAATTAATTTGCAACAGAAGACAAGGAATAAAATGATGTATTTGAAGATTTATAAATCCACTTTCATTAATTTTCTGGTAAATGTAATGACCAGTGTTATATTTTTATGTGTTTCCAAGGAGAAAAATATGAGCTGGTGCCCTGTGGCAATTATTTGAGTGTAATTTTTAAAACAAGGAATTGGATTATATTGTATATTCTATTGGATATTGACACCAAGAGGTAATAATGTACGATTGCAATTATAAGTGTTGTTACTACTGCCTGCTTCAGTGTATCTCATAAAAGATTGCCGTTCCATTCTTCTCAGCATGAAGAGCATATTTAATTAGCTCCCTCCTGAATAGTTACAATTTTTAAATAAAAATTAGAAAATTAGGAATAGAATCTTAAAGAGTAAACCAGACAGTGAGTGCTGGGTTGGTGCAGTGGCATAAAGACGTAGTGCTTCTGGACCATAATTATTCCTTGGAGACCTTTGCAGAAAGAGCTGTGCCCATTGTAAACTGAGACACTGCAACAACTACACTTCATTTTAATCCCTTCCTGTGTGATCAGTTCTGTTTAGCTAGCTATGGGATTTTTATAGAAACTTTGTGTTCAAACAGAACCAACACACGTTGTCTGGGGATAATCTTTTAACAGTCTGTCCTAATTTTCTAATTTTTAGTCAAAAGTAGTCATTATGCATAAGGGAGCCTACAATAAATGTTCTTCCTACTAAGAAGAATGTGACCTCAGTCTTTTGTGAGATATACCAAAGTATGCAGTAGTAGCAGCACGTTACAATTTATATTGTCAGAATTCAAACATTAACTAAATAACACTTATAACACCAGTTAGGTATCTTGAGGAAAACACGCTGCATACCATGGACTGTTTCATAATGTATGGGTAATAGATCCTACTGCACACCAGCAGAGTGGTTCTGTGCAGACCTTATAACATACAAAAGATATTTAAGGGCAGAGCCAGATTTTCAGCTGATATGAATTAATGTACTTCCAATTAAGTCAACGGTGATTACCAATTTATGCCAGTTGCAGAGCCTGTCCCTTGTTTAAAAGGAGTGGAAATTTATTCCAGTTAGATTTGACTTGATCTTTTACCTTCTCTGTGTACCAGGAGTTGATACAAATAGGTATCAAATATTTGTTGTTAACTCATAATATCAAGGGATCCTGACTGAAATTCCAAATGTTTAAAAGTAGTAAATTGTGGTAAGCATTAACATGTTTTAAACACAAGCATCAAAATTCACCATGAATCTCATATATTTTTACATTTTTATTTCCTGAAGTCACTAATCATACTGGTAGTGCAGTTCTTTGGTGGCTATATTTTTCTTTCTTTTTTTTCTGCTCCATTTTCCACTTCAGTTTCCTTGTATTCTCTCATATGATTTTTCACTGTAAGCAAAAAAGTTCCAGTCCTGAGGCCAGAATGACAGTTAAGCAAGCAGCTGCTGTCTCAGTTTGCACAATTATAATTCCTTGTAGGCTGGAAGGGGATGTTACTGCAGTACAGGTTGGCTGACTCACTTCCCCAGAGGCAAAATTCATCACCTCTGAAATCAGCCAGTAACTGTTCAAACTCCTTCCTACATCCCCATGAACAGCCAGTCTCATGCCTTTTAAACATTAACCCTATTGATTTCTATTTCAGCGGAAGCTTAGGTATACAACATAACATACACAGGTCGTTAGAGGTTCTTTTTTGTAAGGTGAATCTTATAACTCCTGAGCCCTAAAAGGTATTGATGTACAGTCATTTCTTCAGTAGAAAAGTGGCCACTTTGTCATACTGTTTGTCACATTTTTAGAGGATTGTCTGTAGCACAATTATGACCTTTTTGAATGCAAATATTTTCCCAGCAGTTTATCTTGTTTTTGAATGTAGGTTTTACATAGAAAACAGAAAAGGGGACATTTTGCAATTACACTGCTGTCAGTATAAAATGAGGATGTTTGAGCCTCTCGGTCAGTTGGTGTGCCATATGGCTAATGCACCAAAGCCAAAGAATGCATTCAAGAACCAGAAGGTACAACCAATCCCAGAAATAGATCCTGCAAGATCCCTGTGGGAAGAGCAATCCGCTAACTAGGCAGTGGTTTTAGAACAGAACAGAATGTTTTGACCCACCCTGATTGCTTGACCATATGTGCTGAAGTACAAATGTGTAGTGTTTGTCCTTTCTCACATGAATGGAGAAGAGATACCTCAAATTCTTTCTGATAACTGTTGTTAGGCTGTGCAGGATCTTTTACATTTAAAGCTCAAATGAAAGTTACAGACAATTGAATATCAGTACGATAGCAGTAGGTGGGCTTTTTCATGCTTATTTTTCTCAGACTATCTCTGATGTTCATGTAGTACCATTCATAAGAATTAACAGAGTCTGTACTTTCAGGGTCACCTCTGATTCAGGTAGGGATAAAGATTTTCCCAAAATTTGAAATGCAGCATGTTTGGTTTTTTTTTAAATATTTCTTTTGCTTTTTTTCACACCAACCACGGAAGTAGCAGGCTGCCTCCCCCCTCCTCCCCAAACAAGTTGATCTCCTAAGAATTACATCTTATTGACCAACAAATTAGAAAAGTTGAGCAGAGAGTTGAGGAAGGAAAACCAGATAAGTTAATACTGAGGCAGTCTCAGAGGAGGATCCTTCCTTTACATACCTCATTATTGTATTGATAGGACATGATGACAGCCTCTAAATCATTAGATTTTGGCTTCCATAGGGATGACGCTATATTTGACACTTAGCAACTATTTATGGTATTAATTGCAATTAGTGTAGTATAAATTGCATGTGTACTATGACTACAGTTTATTGTGGATATGTGCTTAAAGGATCTCGTCCTACCTTAGAATGTGCACCTTTGACTTCATTGACTTCACTTATGACTTGAGACATATATCCTACAATATCTTCAGGCTTGAAATGGAAAGTCCTTTAGGTCTGCAAGCTTCAATATTTCAATATTTCAACCATTTATAATTTGTAAAAGATGCTACACATTGGTAAAGCTGTAAATTCCACAGATAGAATTGACTTTATTATACCATCCAGTCTATCTACCTCTAGAGGAGTACTCCTTATGGTACATTTTTGATTGAATCTCCTTTAAAATTAACAGATCGGTCATCTACAAAATCCTATTTTACTTCAGTTGAAACCATTTATGAGTGTTCAGAACTGGAAAAAAGAATCCATAAAACCATTCATCATTTTTCTCACTTAAAAAAACCTCCTTGTTACATTTTAACTCACCATTGTGCTGAGATTTAGCTATGTTTTTATTTTAGAGCAAATTTTCAGAACCCCCTTTTTTTATCCTGCTCCATTCCAAGCAGTGGAAACACAGATGAACTGTTTGACTATTCATCTCATTCATCTGAAGAAGTGGGTTGTGCCCACGAAAGCTCATGAAACCATCTACATGTTTTGTTAGTCTCTAAGGTGCTGCAAGGCTATTCATTTTTTTTAAAGTTTTTCCATTTGACTTTTGTAATTCTGGTAGGAGTCACTGTAATACTTTGTTTGAATGAGAGTTGACAGTACTCTTAGAAATACGACAATACTACTGCCCTTGATCAGTGCTTGCCATTTGAAAGTTTTCATTTTGGTAATTACATTTTTCCCAGATAGTAGCCATAGTCATTGATCATACTAATATCATTATAACTGATTCTCCTAAGTCACCTTTTACAGACACTTTCTGTCTTTCCATACATTATTCCTCTGTAGACACAGGATAAAATTTCAGTATTTTTTTGTCTACCTCTCGTCTGATTGATTACCAATGCCACATACTTCCCTTTGTATGCCCTGGTAATATACACATCACATTCCTTCCCTCAGGGATCTTAATCAGAACAAGTAATGGCCTTTAGCTTTTCTCATTAGCAAAATGGAAAAGCACCATACCCAATCCATTAGAAATACACCATTGTAATAAGAGCTTATAGAAAAATGGCAGTGTGCCAGCAGACATGGAGTCAGTGTACCTTAAAGGATTTTCAGCAAAAAATGTCACCCTTTCTGTCTGGCAAGCAGACATTTTGAGCCATAACTTATTGCATCTGTCTGTCAACCATTTAGCTTGTACCCCTTAAGTGCTGCGTGGAGAGGTCATAAGGATGAAATATGGGTGTTTGTAAGTGTGTTAATTTCTTCCCCATTGTTACTTTGTTGATTTTCTGCTTTTCAACTTCCTTCATCCGGTTTTTTTTTCTAATTTTCCTCAAAAACTGGCAGCCTGAATAAAACTGCAAGAAGAGCACCCTTGTTGCCTACTCTTCTTTCAAACATTTACCTGAGAGCTGCTTTTCTTGTGCTTTTTCACTTTTTCCCCCCTCAAAAATTATTTACAAACAATACACTGGTCTTTGAATGTGGAGAGAAGACTGATTAATTTTTTTCTTCTGAATTGAATTCCTTTCCACTCAGCCCTGACTTTGTTAGGTGTTGCTTTACATTAAAATGCCTACCATTGATATTTGTGTTATCCAGAACAACACAGGGAGTTTAGGCATGAATTGGTACAGATTTGTGATTATCTATCATTTGAATGTATATGTGCCGGATCTGTTTCCTTTGGAGCTCTACCACACAGGGAGCAGCCTTGGAATGCTGCTTGGAACACCAAAGCACATCTGTTTCACTGGCCCTTTCAATCATTGTTAATATAATTCCTGGGGAAATAAGTACTAAGCACACCCATAAAGCTATATTAAATAAAGCATTATGGAGAAAGGTTGCTTGCTTTTTTTAAAAAATGTTCTTGTTCTCTAGGCCTTAGCCTACCAGTATTAAGAGGCATTCAGCACTAAAGTCAGCATGAAAGATCACTCCTCTCACGTTTCATCAGTACTAGCTGCTTATCACATTTTCCTGGCAGAATGAGACATCTCACCACAATGCACAGAAAGCAGGAGCTGCTTGCCTGATTAGCATATAATACACAGGACATGCAGTGCTCAAAATGAGGTGGACACAGTAGAAGAATCCTTGTAAAATTGCAGTGTAAATCTGGGCAGGGAAATGGAGCACAATGATAATATGATAAAAGAGAAAGGCTTATGGCACAAGACAGATAATCCAAACCGTTGAAATAATAATTGTCTGTTTGTTTCATTCTCTTTTCTTTGGCATATTATTTGATTGTTTCAGTTTCTTGAATCTTCCCCTTCTCCCGCAGTTCAGGGGGAAAAGTAAGAGCTATTTAATTTGTGAAGTGTCTGATGTTTTGTCACTGGTACTAAAAAAGGCAGAGGCTCGATCCTGTAACCCTCTGTTTCAGCACTGAATACCTGGTGATATAATACAGCAGGCTTACAAACTGACAATACATTTAAATCCATTTAATGGGAACCCTGAAAAACAGCATTTCCATTTCTTTGTAAAATTGCCATAGCATAGACACACTTCAGTAACGGGATGAATTAGATCCAGAAGCCATCTGTGAGAGCCTCAGTGTCCTGTCACACTCAGTCTCAAGGCAAGTTAATGTACCTTAGGCCGAGTTACTGCAGGGTCTCCACTATGGGGGATCTATGGGAGAAAATCTCCCACCAACTTCCCTTACACTTCTCATTCTTGTGGCATACTGGAGTCAACAAGGGTATGTCTACACTACCACCCTAGTTCGAACTAGGGTGGTTAATGTAGGCAACAGGAGTTGCAAATGAAGCCCGGGATTTGAATTTCCCGGGCTTCATTTGCATAAAGCCGGGCGCCACCATTCTTAAATGTCCGCTAGTGTGAGAGAAGGGTACCATGTGTGAGAGAAGGGTACCATGCCATTTATCCCTTCACAGTGGATAAATAGCACCCTGTAGGCCCGTGATCACCAACCAGTAGATCATGAGCTACCGGTAGATCTCACGGGCTCTAAGAGTAGCTCTTGAGCCCTCTCTCAACTGCGTGCCTGCGCAGTACATTTACATTAGATTTCCTCATTTGAGGAGCAGCTACTCACTGAGCAACAGCACAGGTGAGTAGCTGCGAGGAATGGTGGGAGCTGGGAGGTCGGGAGGGCTGCAACACCCCAGCAAGCTGATTGTGGCTTTCACTGCTGGAGCTAGGTGCAGCCTCCCTGGGCTGAGCGCAGGCAGCCGGGCTGGAGGGAAGAGAAGCAGCTGCCCAGCCAACTGGCATTAGCTCTCAGCCAGGGTGCACCACACTCCACGTGGGCTGGCTCAGAGGAGAAGCTGCCTGGCCTGCTGGCTGTGGTATTCAGCCCAGAGGAGGCTGAACCGCGCTCCAGCTGTTGGGCGACTTCCCCTCTGCGCCTGCCCACGTGGAGCTTGGTGGCACCCTGGCTGAGCACCATGGCCAGCTGGCCGGGCAGCCGCTTTTCTTCGCTCCAGCCCGGCTGCCCTGCGGTAAATCCAGAGGGAGCATGGGTCGGAGGCTTCCCTCCATGGCTGGTGTAGGGAACTCCCTGCCCCCAACCTTGTTCCCTCTCCTCTGCCCTAAACTTGTCCCCCGCCCTCCTAGCCCCCTCTTCCTTGCCCCCCCGACCCTGCTGCAGAAACCTGCCCACCCCTGCAGAAACCAGTTCCTTCTGGCACCCTGTCTCCTACTACAGAAACCTGTCCCCCTGCTCCCCTCTGCAGAAACCTGTCCCCCCCAGCACCCTGTCCCCTGATGCAGAAACCTGTCCTGGCACCCTGCCACCTCTCCCCTGCCCCCACTGGCACCCTGTTCCCTGCTCCAGAACCCACTAGCACCCCTCCCCAGTACTGTGCCCCTGCTCCCAAATGACTTTTCTATGGGTCAGTGACCCCTGACTCAAGGCAGGTTCCCTGCCATTCTCATAAATAAAGACAATGCAGAAACTTTTTGTGTTTAACATAGTATTCTATTTAAAAATGAAGCCTGGCCAACAAACCCCCAATTGGGGCCATGCCCCCATCTGGCCACAACCACTCCTGCATTCCCCCTTCCCCAGACCCTAGATCTGAGCCTATCAAACACTGGAACCTCCTGCCCTCAGCCCCTCACATACCCCAACCCAAATTCCTGCACCTTCACATCCGCAAGCCTGTGGCTTGCTTAGTATCCCAGCACTGCCCAGCCTGGAGCTCCCTCCCCGAGCCAGTGCCCTCTTCTCCACCTCCTCCTGCATCCAGATTTACTCCTAGAGCTTGCACCTCTCACCCCTTCCCACACCCAAATCCCTCATTCCCACCCCAGAGCCTACACATCCTGTCTCAACACAGCAAGGGTCCAGCTAGACTGCAGGAGTTTTTCAGGATTCTGGAGATATCCCAGAAAAACTCTTCTGCATCCAGGGTTGCGTTTGTTCTTCCGCTTTTTTAGTGGAAGAGCAAACAGGCTCTTTTGGTCACCCCTATATTCCTCTTTCCACAAGGAAAAAGGCGGCTTCCAAAAGAAGGGTTTTTTTTCTGAAATTTGGTCCAGTGTAGACAGGCCAAATGTTGGAAAAACCTCTTCCTACAGAAGAATTAAAAAAAAATAATCAGCAGTATAAGGATTGGGGATAGCAAGTGATGGAGAGGAGGAGAATAGAGGGGGCGGGGCTTCAAGGAAGGGGCGGGGCGGTAGATCTTGGCTTGGTCTGTCATTTAAAAAGTGATCGTGGGTGTAAAAAGGTTGGAGACCACTGCTGTAGGCTTTTAATCAGTCCTCATTTTGGGAGAACCACTATTGCTTTTGGTCTGCATTTTCCCTTAGTTGTACTGACTGTGGACTGCAGGATTTTGAAGTACAGAGAAAAAAACTCAAAAATGTCCTCTCCTGCCCCTACGCAACACTCAAACTGATGATCATGTAAATTTATGAAGGATGTTAGCTGAACTTATTTCTGTTTCTGTGAAAAAGAATATTTTGTGTTGTAATATGCTAAAAATATAATACTTTTAAAATTTAATGTCAGATTCATTTTTCATTGAAGGTACCTTTACCCTCTCTCTGTGATCATATATTAATATAATGGATCTGACTAAAATATTAGAAATACAAGGTTCCTTTATAAGGCTCTTCTTTATGAGATGATCCAGCAAAAAGCCTTAAAACTGCTTTAAAAAATAAAATAAAAATTCTTTATTGCAACTTACAGAAGTATATGAATTCTAGGAATCTTATAGGGACAAATGGCTGAGCAACACTGATTTTTCAACTCCTGTATGGCATCCCCAAGTTCTTAGTGGTATGTGCCAGTGGTTCACTGCATCATATCTTTCATCTGTGTATGCTTCAATTAAATTATAAATACTAGCACTTGTATGATCTTTTTCTGCCTTTCCTTTTCTGAGTCTAGTTATCAGCTTTTAATTGCATTTCAACATCTGTATCAGTGTTAAACCCTCGAACTGTCCATACTCAAGGATGTTGTTAAAAGAAAAATGGAAAGGTATATGATTCTGGAGTAGTCGTTATGTGACAACTCTGAATGTTTCTTTCACATTGTCTTAACAACAGAGTCCTCCAAACTACTTGAAAATTCACTTATTGGAGTTATAATGGTTTACATTTTTGAAGACTAGATTCTTGGAGATAGCCTCTGTAAGACACTTTCATGAAGTGTTAGCATCTAGAAGGCACCCTGCTCTTTGTCTAGAAAGAACAGTAACATGCTACAGAAATAAGCAGAGAATTCATATCTGCCATCTCAAAAAACTCAGGTTTGGGTTATTTCTTGTGAGGCATTTTTAACGAACACTTACCTTTGAAATATTTTAATAGTCTTGGCCTCCACCTGCTCGTAACCTTCAGGGATTAATATAAACATTTTTAGTTATATAGAAATGTATAGAAATGATTATATGAAAATATCCTGAAATGGGAATTGAGAGAGGTTTCTTTTGTCACAAAATATGTTGGAGGCAATTCAGATGAATCATTTCTTCACTCTCTTCAGTGTACCAGGTCTGAAGCAAAAATCTGAGGGATGACAGAAGTTCCATGATAACTGGCCCTCACTGAGCAAATCAAATGTGTCTTGGGCCTTGTCTACACACTAAACCTATGTATACACTACAGGACAAAGTCGAATTAAGATACACAACTTAAGCTACATTAATTGCGTTGCTGAAGTCAAAGACGCTTAACTCGGCTTTTGATGCTCTCTATGCTGCAGGAAGTCGAAGGAAGAACACTTCTCCTGCGACTTCCCTTACTCCTTGTAAGGGAAGTCGCAGGAACCAGAGTGCCTCTCTCACTTTGAATTAGCTGTCTTAACTAGACCGCAAATTCAAACCCTGGAAGATTGACAGCGACAGCTTCCATCTTCCTCTGTAGTGTAGACATTCCCAAAGTTACTATATTTCAGCTAAGGTGTGAATCTTCAGCCATGCAGAAATGTCCCATGTAGACATTGCTACAGACCATACTTGTATGTTTGAAAATCGATCCATTAAACTCCTCAGACAATGTGATGTATGCAAAAAGCAGTTTTCAAACTGTTCACATGTGCATCACAGCAATGGAGACTCAGTCAGTCTCTTTCTCTACACAATCACCTAAGTGCTCTACCCACCCTGGACAGTGTGTCACAGATGGGATGTGCAAGGGAACATCAGAATAAATACATTGAAAATGTAAGCCAATAGTTTCAGAGTTGGAACCATAAAGAAATCTTCTATAGTTTTATTGAGGTTCCTAAGTATAATATGAATGATGACTTCATAAATATGAATTATTCCTATGAAATGTCTTGTTTTGTTATAAAGAAACAAGATACTTTTCCACGACACTGATGGATTTTACTGGGTGCATTTTTTCTCTCAGTGTATATGTATCTGTGCATGTTAATTGATATACTCTCTGAAAATGATTTTAAACTTTCAAGGTAAAATCTTCTTTTATTCCATCCTTTCAATTCCTTACATTGGCTAGAATGGGTGTTTCCATTTTTTTGTGTGACTTCTGTGTTTCTTGATGCATTCTTGGAGTGTCATTTACATTTACTGCAGTTTTCACAAATGTTGTGCTTCATATATAAGTGAATATGCAGTTCATAGTTATGAGTAGCAATCTGGCTGAATTCACTTTCATCTGGATTAAATATATCCTTTATCTGAAAAGTCCTGTTCATTCTGCTGTAGTAGCAGGCCTGATCTTGGAAAATTAAAAAGATGTATTATATAAGGGGTGTCTTAGCTCATCAGCACTATTTTTCTGACATCTTTTCATTGCACTCTTTTCCAAAAGTAAAGATTTGTGAAGGACACATAGAGCTCATGAAGAGAAAAGGAGATTAGTTTGGAAGTAGAGTTGTTGCAGTATTCCTCTATCTTCATCTAACTTGCTCAGAGAATTAGGTACTCTCTCAACAGGAAGGTTGAAAGGGAAGTGGTAGTTGGTGTTTGTAAATTTTCTGGTCTTAACAGGCAGCAGGGAAGGGAGCTGAAATCTTCTAAATATGGCTACTTTTTTTCTTAAACAATGAAGACACAGCCTAGTGACTGGGCTCTATTGAATGAAGGATGCTGTTCTTGTCTGTGCTGTGATAATTTTATGTCACAAAATCATATTGTATTTAAGACCACTATGATAGCTATGGAGAAAAATACTGAAATAGATGCAGAAATCACAATTTTAATAGGGAATTATATAGATTTGAGCCCCAACATTTAAAAAAATCCAAACCTCTTTGTGTTAAATCAGAAACTATGGTTGCTGGGAGCTGTATTCCATTGAACTACAACTCCATCTTGCCAGAATCTAACTGGAAGAATGCAGTGAGACAATAATCTAATCCATCAGGGAACTGGGAACTCCTGAATGAGAAAGTAGGACCCAGGGGCAAATGCCCCAAACTGAAAGAGTTTTATTCAGTTCTGTGTTTTGTTAAAGTTCCACAGAACTCAGGGTATCTGTAGTTTTTCCTCCATGGGCGGGGGCGAGATTCTAGGGTGAGAAGGTGGTTTTCCCCAGAGGGAGAAATTTATGGTTAAAATGTATCCAGCAACGGCATGACTTCCATCAGTTTCTCCAGTGATACAAATGTTTTCACGTAGCTCTATTGGTGATGCAGTGTCTAGACTTCTTGGACCGTAAGCAAGAGCTGGCATTAATTCTGTGGATCCTAAAATGCTAACTATTATCAGTGTGCTCCAGCACACACAAGATGTGGATTTCATCCCAGCACAGATATTCACTAAGTATGAGATGTGAAACTCTTGCTCACATGAGTCATACTGGTTAGCATTTATTCATATGAGTGGTCCCATTTAAATGTACTTCAGCAGGAGTGTTCTCAAGCAAGTGCTTGCCGAAATGAGAATAGCTTCCTCCATTTGTTTCTGAGTTCAGCTCAAAAGAATCTGAGTATTGTGGTAAGCATGTAAATTGTTGCTGTAAGATTTTCACGGGATTCACAGTACTTTCTGATCCTTAAATAATTGTTAAAAAAGACCCACAGCTATGAAAGAACTAAGAAAGGGTTTTTCACACTTTTAAAGGCTTCATCCTACAATTCATCTTCACGTGTGCAGGCCTATTAACCATTGTAAGTCTACTCATATGAGTGAATACTACTCAGTGAGAATAAAACTTACAGTCTATATCTAGCATATAATTAAACCTATTAATTGGTGTTTTCCAGATTCCTTTGATGTTGTGATGTCCGAACCAGGGAAATTTGATTGGGATTTTATGCCATTTTTATCCCTGTTCAGCATTCATTATATAGCACATCCTGAGATTTATTGTGGTCAAGAGAGTTAATTTTTTATATCCCTGGGGCTTCTTCTCTTTGCATTATATTATCTTAAAATCAGAAGCACCCTGACTGCAAACATTTCAAACAAACCAATAGATCACAGTCTCAAAAGTGTGTAAAACTGGGTGGTTTAAAAGTTACATATTTCTTTACATTTACTTAGACTGTTGTGACTTTGTTCTCTATAGTTTGTGTCCTCAGACAGAAATAAAACGCTAGAAGAAAGTGTGAAATGAATCAATTAAAGCTTAATTGGTGTCCATAATAAACAAGGCTTGATATTAGACAGTCAGACATCATGAGGTGTGCATTGCACTAGAATATTGCAAACTCTAGGGACAGTATGTGAAAACAATAACAGTTTAAAGGTAAATGAGAAGAATTAGCACTGCCAACACCATTTCTTTTTCTTGGTAGAAATTGTCAGTCATTAGCTACAGTCAGAAAAATGATTATGCCAAACAGATCCTATTTTACTGTTCCCTATGTCTTAGAATCACTATTCATTTTGCTGTCAAAAAGCCAACTCAGTTGTGGGAAAGTGAACAATAGTTTATTCTGACTTGTTCATCTTCAGCAAAATGGCTAACTACATTTCAGCTACAGAACTTCCATTTCTGATGATAACAAGTGAGAAAAAGAAGCATGATTTGATTTTTAGATCCTGTTTCTATTTTGGCAGCAATGAAACTTAATTTTCATTTTGGTTAAGGCATCTGTTCACTTGTAAGCTGAGCAAATGTGTGTGTATGTATCTCTCATCCCACTCCCTGCAGTAAAATATGTGAAGAGTGGTTTAAAGTAGAGGAAATCTCTGGGCAGATCTCCTAGCAGAAGTTTCCCCTCCACCAGTGCCCAATCCCAAATTACATTCATTTCTAGGGAATCATGGGAAACCAGCCACACTGAGGTCCTGTGACTCTGGTATAGCTCTGGCCTCTGGAACCCACTGATGCTGGATCATCAGGTGTGATCAGATGTTTGGCTGCATGTGTGTGTTCTTCCTGTGTGCTGTCCCAGTTCTGCACAGACAACTGGCACAGCAAACCGTCCAATGACCACAAGATCCATTAAGGTATGAAGACACCCAGCCAGGTTTACTGTCAATTAAGCATGGGGATAGAACCTGATAGACTCTATGAGGATATTAAGACATTTAAGCCTGTGATAAGGCATTCAGCTCAGTCAGTGGTGGAACTTTCCATTGGCCCCCAAGATGACCAAAGATACACATCAGGAGGGGACAGGAGTCAGTGTATTTCTATTGTTCTTGGTGAATGTATCAATATTTGATTACTCATTATGAATGTGTTACTCATTATTTGGTCCCTGTAAACCCTGCTGGTGCACACTAAATGTTCCCTACTGTGCTTCAGTGTAGTACTGTTTAAAACAGCACTGTGTTAAAGCACACTAGTGTAAACCAGTAGGATCTACATGGGCCAATTAATGAGCAACACATTAGTGCAATTTAGAAATTGCACCCCCAGACAGCACATTACCTCTGCTGTGCAGACACACCCTAACATACATTGATGCATCTGTTTGCGAGATTGGCACTTAACACTTATGAGGCTAAATTTTCTGCCAGTTAAATCAGCAGTAAATGTTGGATCACTTTGTTTTTCTATTGAGCTTAAGGCAGTTTACAATAAAAGTAAGTATTATGACCCTTTTTCAGAAGGAGAAAATCAAATATTGAGACAAAGGGACTTGCCAAAGGTCACTCAATGTGTCAGCAGCAGATCTGGAAATAGTCTCCTACGTTGCTTGTATCCCAAAGGGCTGTACATTTAGAACTAATGAACGTAAACATCATTTCATGCATAACTCCATAGTTGTCCTCTGGAACTCCCTGCTGAAGGTTATTGAAACAAATAAAGTGGCCTGATGTTAAAGGTGGTTTAATAATGTTGTAATGTTCCCTAAGACTTCATTTAGCTATGTGTGTGTGGGCAAACTAAGATGTGGATAGGGACAATCACATCTAATGATTCAGAACACACATGCTGATTTTCTGCTGGGTTCCAGGAAGAACTTAAAAAAAACAACAACATTGCCTAGAACAGCCTTTCTTCTCTTTTTTCATAGAGCTGTTTTTAATTTAAAAATAATTTGCTTGAGAGAAACAAAAGTCAGTGCGAATTGAAACAGGCTTTGTAGCACTATGAGAATGAGTACTTCAAGTAAAAGCTAACAGTTAATTTAGAAGACTGCTATAGATTGATATAGTGCCAGATAACAGCAGTGTTACAAAGCAGAACGAATGAGAAAGAAACAGAGCAGGTTCACGCTCTTATAATATTCTCCTCAGTGACTAAAACTCATGACCAGAGAATATCCATGCTATATCAAAGAATCATAGGGTTGGAAGAGACCTCAGGAAGTCATTGACTCTAACCCCCTGCCCAAAGCAGGACAACCCCAACTAAATCATCCCATCCAGGACTTTGTCAAACCCGGACTTAATCTCTAGGGATGGAGATTTTACTGCCTCCTTAGGTAACCCATTCCAGTGCTTCACCATTCTCCTAGTAAAATAGCTTTTCCTAATATCTGATCTTGACCTCTCCTACTACAACAAGAGACCATTACTCCTTGTTCTGCCATCCATCACTACTGAGAACAGCCTCTCTCCATCCTCTTTGGAACCTCCTTTCAGTTAGTTAAAGGCTGCTTTCAAATCCCCCCTCCCTCTTCTCTTCTGCAGACTACACAAGCCAAAATCCCTCAGCCTTTCATGGTAGATCATGTGTTCCAGTCCCCTAATCATTTTTGTTGTCCTCTGCTGGACTCTCTCCAATCAATGTGTCCACATCCTTTCTGTAATGGGGGGCCCAGAATATATGCTTCAGTGCAACAAGGATATTCAGCTTAATAGTCATTGTTTGATTGACAATGACCAAGGAAACGCTGAATGCCTCAGTCTGCAGCAATTCTCTTTTTGAAGAGAAACAAACAAACAAAAAATCATAAGGACATTGTGACAGGAGGCAGGCTGTGTATGCCTGAGTGACACTCCTGCCTCTTTATAGCCAGATTCAAGGAAGGTGCAACGACTTTCAACAACACCATTATATAATGTGGTACCACTAATGTTAGCCTGTATCCTGCACTCCATACTCACTATTTTATAGAGGCAAAGCTCCCGTTGAAGTGAGTGGGTCTTTTACCTAAACAAGGACTGCATAATTTTTCCCTCAGTATGCTTTTATATTCCTTTTCTGTACCCCAAATACTTTTCAAGAAGTGCATCTGTTATGCTCCTCTTTGCAGTCTCATAATGCAGTTTTGCTATGGACATTTCAAACAAGACAATTCATTTAAAGGTAAGCTGAGAGAGAGCTTGAAACATGTATTTCAAAATAAGCAAGAAAAGCTGCATGCACCTTCAAACTCAGCCAGAAAGTCCAAGCTATATTTAAGTCATTTTAAAATTCGTCAAATACAACCTGGACAGTTCATATCTCCAGTGCATCTTTGACGATAACATGTTGGAGATGCCGTCCAGACAATTCAGACACACATGTTGTTCTTCTGTCAGAGTACATAGATAGGACTGAGTAAGAACAATGTCTAGATCTGACAGTTTTTGAGTATTTCATGCAGAAGTTAGGAATTTAAACAATCTTTTGTATTCAGCAGCTAAGCACTGCTTAATCAATACTGTGTTTGAAGAGTCATGCAGACCAATGGTGAATTTCACATCTACTTATCATTAAGGACTGGTTTCCTGTAGTACTTGGGAGAGAGAATATCTTAGAAGAAACTAGTACTATCTTGTACTATATGTTGAAACAATAACGATTTAGCAGTGTTTCATGGTATTTAAAAAGGCTTCCCAGAATATTAAAAATAATTCATATGTAGAAGAAAACTATGTTTGTGCCCTTAAGTACAAAATGCAGAAATACTCAGATATCTGTTCCTTCCTGATTTTCATATTCCCACAGACATGATTGTTCCCACATTTGGGGTTGAAGAGTTCTGTGGAATAAATATGTTAATTTTAGCCCTAAGTTTTAGATGTTTTCTTGTAGGTACCATTTAAAAATGTGGATTCCAAGAACTTCTTTAAACTTGTCTGCATAATCACCATGTGTGTGATGTTATCATGTCTCCCTTGTATTGTATTCATGGATAGAAATTGGGCACTTTCCAGTTAAAAAAATATGATGAAATAATAAAATCTAAATCCATCAGCACTGTATACTATGATCTCTTGATCTTACTTTCAGTCATATGCGCCATCACTAAGCAGCTGAGGACATGTGATTTTAATTGCCAATTCCAATCATTAAGTAAAATTAGTAGCAAAAAAATGGTGTGGCATACAGAACATATACACAAACGCATTCTATACTGTAACAAAATCTATGTAACGTTTCTAATACAGTCTTCTAAGGTTGAATTGTGATTTTCTATTTCTAATATTGATGTGCCTTTGACTTATTCTAGTATATGACTGCTGCTGCACCTATGCAAGGGACCTACATTCCCCAGTACACTCCTGTGCCTGCAACAGCTGTCCCTATCGAAGTAAGTTCACCTCCATTCATACATATAGGGTGAAGGGGTGACAAATCACAAATCTATGTGTCATTGAACTTATTGAATATCAAGAAGGGTCTAATGTTGCTTTACCAAACCACTTCTTACACTGCTCTTAAACTTGGGATTACACTTCAAATTTCTTTTCTTTTGTTTTTCTTTTTTTAAGATCTGCAACTGCTCTTCGTTTTTTGCATTTGTTTTGCTGAGCATAGGAAATGGAATAAACCATTCTTGATTTTTTCATGTATTTGGGTGGGAGATGGGAAAATGCTGGTAAACAAAACCAACCATCAAACCACGAACCCACAGAGATTCCAGAAGGGAAGATTGCAAAAGGGGTTGATGCAGTCCTTAGTGAACGTAGGTAATTGCTGAAAACATACAGCAACCAGAAAAAATGATTGAGCAATGGAAACCTTCCTCTTGTACATACAGACGTGGAGGATGCTGCACTGACTGAGTGCTTTTTCATCCTTGAGGAAGGATTCACTCTCTCCGTCCTTGGGGTTGAGTCATGCTGATGACATTCTAATGAGTAAATATTTACTCAAATTGCGGAGCACAAGCTGCTGGGAGCACTCCAGCCCAACCTCTTCTTCTATGCATCATCATAAGGGCATCTGACACAACGAGAGGGAGGTTTTGGAAATAAAGATGCTACTACTCTGAAATGTGTATTATTCTCTCTATTTTTAACCTCTTCTCCCCTACTTTGTGATAATGTGAGGAGTGCTATTATCTCAGTGCTTTGGTCTTCAGCTGTCTCTCCTCTGGAGTTAATGCTATTAGTGCTCCATGAGTTGGCCAGTTGAGATGCTCTTTGAGCAATTGTTTTGACACTTCTCCATCTTCAGTCAAGTGGTCCACCATGGTTTTACTAGTCTCCATGGCTGCAAATTCTCTGAATCCCAAATGATCTACCACATGGTAAGAAAAGCCACAACTGAGGTTTTTTTCATACTCAGCTGGTCTTATATAAATTTCCATCGCATCATTTTCACCCTTAATCTGATTTTGCTGTAAATATATCACAATGCCTACCTTTGAATAGCCTTCATTAATTACTAAATGAATAAAATAGAAGACCTACCATGCAATTTGCTCTAATCTGGCTATTGTTGTTGTTATTATTTTATTATACTACCACAGAACTTAGTCATGGGCACATGACTGCCTTTGTGCTAGGCGCTATACGAACACAACAAAAAGATGTCCCTTGCCCCCAGAGAATTTACAATGTAAATCGAAGGCAAGAGACAACAGATGGACGCAGATAGATAGGAGAGTACAAGGAAACAATGAGCCAGTATTGGCCAGCATGGCAGGCAGTGGACTCTTAAGAACCTTTGAGAAAGAAATTGCCCACTTTGTCATAGAGGTTTAAAATGAAACACCCTTTGTTCATATAAGACTCAGATGATAACAAAATTGAGTGCTTTGTGCTCCCTCTTCTGGCTCCACAGAATTCAGTCGACTAACAAATTCTATTCACAGAAGAGCGCTGCTGGTCTCATTGATGTAGCTGATGCACAGGAGTAATGGAAACAGAATATAGCTACTTTCTCAAGCCAATAGACTAAAACATTACAGAATAGGACAAACAAAATTGTCAGTTAAATAATTGTTATTGCAAATTTTCAAGTCAAATGCATATAATGCGGAATACATACTTGCACTAATGAGGCTTTGAAGCATATATGTAACATTCTACTAGGTAAAAGCTCTTGTTTGTCTGAAATTTGTTTTAAAAGCAAAAACACTCTACATAAAAACATTACAGCAATTCAAATACACTACTGTTCAAAGCGCGTGCTCCAGTGTCTGGACCGCTGGTGTTACAGCACAGTATACTGCAAAATCCCATGGGACTTGCTTCTGCTCTCACATCAGTACAAAACAGAAGTCAATGTCAAATCGGTGTGTGTCAAAAACCAGATCAATCATGCATATGTAACATATATAGGGTGAAATCTCTGGTTCCACTGAAGTCAATGGCAACATTGTAACTTTAGCAGGTCTGGGATCTTCCCCATAATGCATGGATATTTTTTGCCACTGCATGTTAGAGCAAAGTGCCACAGGCAGTCTGTGAACTGAGGCTGTTTCTTATTGCCAGGCAAATCTCCCTTGTAAATTGATAGCACTTCTGCCTTGTCAGCATGTGGTTTCTGCTATCCCGGACACTCACGACAATGCAAATCTATGGTACCGATACACAGAAATAAAGAAGTGGTGAGATGGTGCTGAATACCTTCATGCAATTCACTGATGTGATTTAATATCAGTAAGGCCTTTGTGTTCTAATTTGCTTCCTTAGGGCGTCGTTCCTGACACTTCTCCGCAGACTGTAGCATCTTCATCACAGGAAGCCACTGGTCAACAGCAACAGATGACAGTGGAAACATCCAGTGAACATGCACCTGCATATTCTTACCAACAGTCTAAGTAAGTAATACTATGATTAGCCATCAGTAGGCCATATATGATATTGTGTTTGGAACTAAGTTCTGCTCTCTATTGGGATAGTATAAATTCAGAGTAGCTGTTTAATTCAGTGGAGTTGCTCTGGTTTTATGCTCAGCAGTCAGCACAGCACAGCAAAATCCAAAAGAGGTCTTTAAGAGTGTTAAAGGGATACAACTTTTGGTCAAACTCTGAAGCGATGTAAATGGAGCAGTAAGTTCCACATCTGGTAGTTAGTTTTTCTCAGGATGTGACTGTAATTGTCAAGCAGTGTAAGTGGCATTGAGTGGATATGCATATTTGAGAGAGCAGAGCTGCAGGAAAGGAAACTCAAGAAAAGCTAAGAGGGACTGTTTCATCTTATCTCAGACCTCTGCTCACTGCATTTGCTCCCAAAGAATAACACCATGGCTACGTCTAGACTGGCATGATTTTCCGCAAATGCTTTTAACAGAAACGTTTTTCTGTTAAAAGCATTTGCGGAAAAGAGCGTCTAGATTGGCATGGATGCTTTTCCACAAAAGCACTTTTTGCGGAAAAGCATCCATGCCAATCTAGACGCAGTTTTGCGCAAGAAAGCCCCGATCGCCATTTTCGCCATCAGGGCTTTTTTGCGCAAAACAATACCGCGCAATAAAGCATTTGCGCAAGAGGGCTTTTGCCCAAACGGGAGCAGCATAGTATTTCCGCAAGAACACTGACAATCTTACATGAGATCGTCAGTGTTCTTGTGGTAATTCAAGCGGCCAGTGTAGACAGCTGGCAAGTTTTTCCGCAAAAGCAATTGCTTTTGCGGAAAAACTTGCCAGTCTAGACGCAGCCCATACGTTAAAGGTGTGACCTTATTTTCAACTCACTTAATGACTGAGCCAAGGATACCTAAAAAAATTCTCCCTATGTTCCTGAAAGAAAACAAATCTTATATTTGCTGATCCAGAATTATTACTCAGAAGACTGAGGTGATTCATGCAAAAAACAGAGTAAACATTAATATTAATATTAATATTAATATTAATATTAATTTCTTTTTCAGTCACGTAGGCAGGTACATTACAGGCTATCTGGATGTTCCTTTTTGTTAGTTTGGTTTTTGCTGAAACATGCCAGCTGTTTCTGTATTTACAAATTGTCGTTTCAGTGCCAGGACTTGGGAGGTGACTGATACAGAAAAAGTGTATGCAATTTCTAGGGTTTTTTTTTTAAAAAAAGGTTAACATATTTTTCCAAAGCACCATGCATAAAAGATCACACTGATTTTGTTTCACTTTAAAAGCACACTTAATAATAATGAAAATGATGCTCAGTATAAGACAATAATTTCCATTGTGCCATAGTGGAAGTAATTAACCTGATTAGATGCTGATTTTAATCATTGATAGGCAAGGGAACATGCAGAACCTACAAAAGTTTTCTTGAAACTCATGGGAAAGAGGTTATAAACACTTCTTTAATTATATTTATCTTTTTGTGAACTAACCTGAAAATAACAAACAATGAATGGATCAGAGTATTTTAAAATTGAATTGAGTGTAATAAAGATTTTGTACTAGCCTTGTATATATGAGAGAACTAGAAAATTGGGGTGGAGGGATTTTCTCTTTCTTGGCCTCGAAAGAAATTATTTCACTTACCCTCTTAAACTGTTTTTATAGGGGTTTCATCCTAGTGTATTCAAATTTAAGGGTGATAACACTGGGTCAAAATATGCCTCTGCATAAATCCAGTAATGTGAGCAAATTATACCACAGATTAATTTGACTCTCTAACTTTTGGCTCTGAGCAAAATACTCCACTTCATTAGTAAGATACCTCAGTCATTTTAGACCATGGGTATCTCTTCTCTTGCAAATCATCTTCTACATTTACATATACAAAAGTGAAATCTTTAAAGTTAAGTTACATCAAACTATTTTGTCTCATGAATCCACCCTCTTGCCTGTGACCAAAGATCTGTTTGCTGGACAGCAGCTCTGAGGCTTTAAGTAGGAAACAAAGATTTCCAGGATTCTGCAAGGATAAATCCAGTACCAAATTAAAGAATGCGTAATGGGAGAAACAGTCTTTTTTAGTACAGATTTTAGATTCTAGTTCAAGAAGCAATGGGCTTAAACTGCAGCAAGGGAGGGTTAGGTTGGACATTGGGAAAAACTTCCTACCTGTTAGGGTGGTTAAACACTGGAATAAATTCCCTGTGGAGGTTGTGGAATCTCCATCATTGGAGATGTTTAAGAGCAGGTTAGACACACATCTATCAAGGATGATATAGACCATGCTTGGTCCTGCCAAGAGGGCAGGGGACTGGACTTGATGATTTCTCGAGGTCCTTTCCAGTTCTGGGATTCTATGATTCCACAAGAAACTTTCCAGTAGAACCCAGAGTAACTCTCAGAAACTAATGGGAGCTATGTTGGCAATCCAAATACGGTAAAACTCCAGTGATCCGGCATCCAATGGTCCGGCACTCCTGATGGTCCAACACCATCTGGAACCCGGAAGTGCTCCGGGCAGCTGGACAATTGTACCTGCTCTGCCCTCGATTCAGCCGCTACTGAAACTGACAATCTGGGGCAGAGCAGCTGGGGTGCTGCCAGGTTGGTCCCCTAGCGCCGCCCCTCTTTGCTGTGGGACCAACCTGGCAGCACCCCAGCTGCTCTGCCCCAGACTTCCCCAAGTCAGCCGCTGCTGAAACTGACCAGCAGCTGACTCCGGGAAGCCCGGGGCAGAGCACTCCAGCTGCTCTGCCTTGGGCTTCCTGGAGTCAGCCGCTGGTCAGTTTCAGCAGCGGCTGACTTGGGGAAGTCTGGGGCAGAGCAGCTGGGGTGCTATCGGGTTGATCCTGCAGCGCCGAGGGGCACATCCCCCCCACTCCACCCCAGGCCCTTCATAGCACCCCCTTCCAATAGTCTGGCATATTTGATAATCCAGCACCCCCTGGGTCCTAAAGGTCCTGGATTATCGGAAGTGTACTGTATTGCCCTCAGATTGGCAGTAAAATCACAGAAGCTGGGCAGGCCAACCTGAATGGCTATAAATAGAGGAAGAAAAATCTGAACAGCTGAAAAGCAGCATTAAAACTGAACACAAGAAATTCTCAAAGAAAAAGAATGACCAGACATCCACAACGCAAACAGGCATACAAAGACAAACATAACCCTCCTTTACAATGGATTCCCTTTACTCAAGGGCTTACTCCTAACACCAATTATGAGTTAACTGAGAATGCTGAGGAGAGTAGCAAAAATTTTGGTTCTGAGGTCATACATTTTAGTTGGCTTGGAGTTCTTCAACTTTAGGTATATCTCCCTTCCAAAATATTACTGAGTTATTTTGGTTCAATGGAGCTGTGATATTGGCCATCTAGTCCATGCCCTCTGTGTTAAATTGGGAAGACTGTACATGTGCTTTCTAAATTTTCTATATATTTATTAACAGCATGAATATTTCTACTGAATCACCCATAACTGGCTCATTAGGCAAACTGTTCCCCTGTCCAGTTATTCTTGCTGTCAGAAAATGTTTTTTTGTTTGTAAGTTGAATTTTTCCTTCTGTTGTAATATTAGCCTTCATTTTAATACTAGTGTCAGATAAAAAGCCATACGTAGTCCTGCAGAGGTTAAATTTATATTCCTCTAGGCAAAAATACCAGGTGTTCTTTAGCAGACGGCCTTCATGAGCTGCAGCTCCCTATGCTTGCTAGCTGAGAGCCGAGTACGGGATAAATAACATGACCTCGGTTCTCAGCCCTGTGGGAACGTTGAGAGTGGCATTGGGCCAGTATGTGCACACTCAGTAAACAGCTAAAGTATAAGAACACTGCCAGTCCTGCCCCTCTGTGAGTATCACCAGGGACCTAAACCTGGAACAGTACCCTGGATCCCCCTAGCTGGAGCCACGTCCACTGCAGCCAGGAGCGAGGTACCCGGAACGGGACTCCCCACAGACTGAAGGGGCGTAAGCATTTCCAAGTTCCTGTTACTCTTTTATGCATTGCCCTGCCTGTGTTTATTAGCGTATTACTTTACAATAGCTGTGTAACCATCTGGCATTATTAAGCCTGTAATAGTAGTCACGTAGTGATATTAATATAAGCAACTATCCGTAATCGACTCTATCTTCAAGCGAATCCATAATCCTGTTGGGCCCTGCCCCTTTGAGTTGACAACTAGTGTCCAAAATAAATAGTGCCACTTAATACAAAGAGAGTTTTCCCTTCTACTTTATTAAGCTTTAACATTAGGTAAATACATATAGCTTCATTTTAATGTGCTGGGCTGTGCATAAACCATAGCATAAATAAGAGTAAAAATCCTTTTGCACTGAGTAGGAATGCCCCTACTATAGGATTTCTCAGCTTTTGGCTTCACTATTTTCAACTTAGTGGCTGCCTCATATTTAAACAGCTGCAAAGTTAGTTTGGCTTGGATACTTTTTAAAGGGATTTGGGTGGAAGAAAAGGACAGCAGCCTATTTCAAAGTTGTTTTGACTTAATGACCACTTTAATTCAATTGTTTTCACAGACAATAAACAGGACTGAAGAATGTCGGTCTCAAATCTTTGCCTTGAATGGAGAAACTTCATTGAACAAGAAGTTGGCTTCCAGTTTGCACAGGCGTCAAATGAATGCTTTTTTTTTTAATTTTCTACTTTCCCAACGAAAACACAACTGTGTTTTTATGTGCTGTGCAAATGGTTCCGTCATGTAGTCTGACAGTTTTATTTTTTGCTATATTTTTTTAATTAAAGAAAAGACCCAGAGGAAAGACACTGGGTTGACATTTCATCTGGATGAACATTTGAATTCAGAATTTACCTGTAGCTGTAACTAGATTTTTTTTTAAATTGAGGCTGTCAAGAGGGAGCAAGCTGACGAGAAAACTAATTGTCTTCCTCAAAAATTAAGCTACTTTTTTCTCTTAATTTTTTTTTCTTCTTGTTTTAAATCTAGTGTGGTTTTGGATTTTTTTTTAAAGAAATGTTTAGGTAAGGTTTATCTTGAATCTTAATTGCCTTAATTTTAAGGACGTCAGAGGCTCTCAAGGCAAGCTGTCAATGTCTTGTTAGAAAAACCGAAAATGTATTGAAACTTTCTCACACTGGTTTCAGCTGGTGCAGAAGTTTAACAGACTGAGATTTTTGGAGGTGAACAACAAAAAACTGTACAGTTTAAAAAGAAAATGCTTTTCTTCTTTTGGAGAAAACTTGTTGATAAAGGAACTGTGGCAACTGTAAGGATTGGAAAAATGCTGGAACTTTTATGAACTTTGTCTTAAGTGTTGAAAGAAAAAATTCTAGAAGGCTAAAGCATTTTACAGTAAAGTTATTAAATTGAGAAAAAAATGACTGCATTATAAAGAATGCAGGGGTTTTTTTCTTGCAGAATGCAGATTTTTTTTATTTACAAAGCGTGATCGCTAGCAAAAGCATTAGTGCTTTTTATCTGCAGTCTTTTTTATGAGCTTTAAGAAGTTTTTAGTCTGCTTTGCTTGTCACATTGCAAAAACCTAGCTTAAGAGCATTTAAAAAAACTTAAGTAGATAGGAGCTTATGGTCAAAAAAGTGCAAAAAAGCAATAGATAGAAGAAATTGTTGACAATTTCTGTAGTCTTTCCTAGTTGTGATCAAATGCAGCCTATGGATGGCCTATTTTATACCAAAGATGAAGTGACACCCTAACACAGTCCAGACATAGAGGTTGTTTTTTTTTTTTCTTCTTTTTTATCTTTATTTGACCTACATGGCCGGACCAGTTCTTACTTTCTAGTTTGTTTAAACTATCTTCCACTGGTTTTTTACTTACTGCATATGCTTATAATGATGATTTCACAGCAGTTGGTACTAGAAATTTGTACCTCCTGTGTTTTGGATCATTTCCGAGTAGGAGGAGATCTGTGTTACCAACTATTCAGATGGGCTTTAATTTTTATGAGTTTTCTTTTACATTGCCTGGTCTTTTGTATTTCTACAGAAACTACAGTCTTCCTTCTGAATTCCAACATCCTACACTAAGTTCATTTCCTCACCTCAGTCTTTGTCATCTTGCAGCAGGCATAGCCACCTTGATTCTGTGTTTGTTTTTCAGCAATGCATTTGAGTCATCTAGTAGATTCCAGAGAAAGCAAACTTAATGTCTGTTCTCATTTTAGTTTTCCCGTGCAAGCAAAAAGTTTAAAATTACTCATGATAGCGTGCTTATGAAGGCAGGTGGTCGAAAATTAATTTTTTTCACCTCTGATTTCTGTTGTCTTAATATGTTGGCTGACAATCACGAATTGGTACGATTAGACAAAAGACAATAGTAAGTAAATTGAGTCAGTTGAAATCTATTTTAGAAATTACAACTATTGCACAGGGAAATCCTGGTTAAAATCCTTGTTTTTTTCCAAACAAACAAGGGGAGAACTAAGTCAGAACAAGATGACTTTTTTTTCGTAAGAAGGCAGAAAGATCAAAGAAAAGCAGCATATTCATATAATCTAAACCAAACAATTGAAAACTTTCATCCATCAAAGAAAAAAGGGGACACTTCACCACATTCACTGTGGTACATTAGAAACAGGGTATCCATTACAAACAAAAAAGGCATATTTATATTGGACCAACCTGAGTTAGCCACCCTGACTAAATAATATCTGGGATTCCTTTAACTATTTTTTTAAATTACGTGGTTGGTTTTTTTTTTAAAATTTCTAAACCAGTTACTTATATTTTAATGTAGTGGGGTGTGAGAAGAGGTGGGTTACCCAAGGAAATGGCTGCTAAAGATGCAACATGTAAAAGAGAGAGATTACATCTTGTCTGGTTAGCTGCCATAGCTACAGGTCCTGGTTTTCAGATGGGCTCCTAGTTCCTGTTGACTCCGTATAGAGTTCAGTTACAGGACTTTTTGAAATCAGGCCCACACTAAAGTGTGTGTGTGGGGGGGAGAGAAAATAATGTTTCCATCTTACAAAAAGACCTCTAGCTTTTTCCTTTCTCTTCCACATGCTTCCTCATTGCTGTTTACTTTTTTGTGGATGACAGTCAAGTTTTGTCCTTGGAAAAGGTATGGGAAAAATCAAACTAGCTTTATTTTCTTCTTTTTTACACCCTGTGTGTGAACTCTTTATAGAAATAGAGATCCCTAGGCACCATTAAGTTGAATATGAAATAAATACTTGTTGTTCTGCATCTGTATAAAACCTAATGCAACACACAAAAAGGTCTCATTTACTATCATACAATGAGGCTACAAGGTAGCTACCATGTGGCTGATGAATATGCTGAGGTACCTTCCGGTTTCTATTCAGAACAGTTCTGCTCTACTTATACATTCAGAAACATTTTTTTAGTATTTTGAGCAAATAAAGTAAACCAATCCCCCTACTTTATTAGTCCATCAGGCAGCGAGATATCAGGAGGCCTGTCACTTTAAACTGTATTAAGTACATTCTGTTTTAGAATTGTTTTAACTTTTTGCCATGCTTCAACATTTAATATGGTTTTAAAAAAAAGAAGAAAAGTCAGAGTCCTATAAATCCAATTAATCATTTTATTTTATTGATCCCTATATTGTTTAATTGGAACTTTAAAAAATAGCTCATGAGTGAGAAACTGTTATGTATCAGCAGGTAAGGTATAACATATTCCAAATACAGAAAATGCTGTGAGGGGAATCATTATTTGCAAAAATCAAAGATTAAGTAAAATAATACAGATGACTACAGCACACCTATCTGCCCTTTGGATATCATCCCAACAGAGATACCCAACTGCTTCAAAAAATTGAAGCTGATTTCCTTTATGTTCTGGCTGACAAGGTTCTTAGTGGCTTGTTTTTTAGGTGCTAAATTAGTACATTCAGCATCTTTGTCATGCCAATTTAGCCTTAAATATCAGGAGTGTTCCTGAAAGGTTGCAGAAACTACTCCAGAAGTCTAAGGCAATGGTGCCTAACCCATGTGTCTGGAAATAAAATAAAATCCATAAGCTGAACTGCTTTCCATCACATACAAACTCTTGTAAATAGTCAAACTGAAGACATTTTTTTCCTTTTCAAATAAATGAAAATGAGAGGTGTCAGAAATATGCTGGGAAATTAGGAATACATAGATGTCTGAAAGATGATTGGTATGATGGAACTGAACAGTATAATATATTGTATTAGGAGGTGCTAGTGACATATTAAGAGCCTATTTCAGGGCAGTGAAAAGTCTTGTTGTCCCAAGTGAACTAAAATGCTTACGGAGCCTTCTTCCTTCCTGGCTCTATTGCTTATTTTGTTAGCACTGAGCCCCTGTGAGAGTCAGGCGTAGAATTTTGGTTGCCCCCGGTCTTCCCTTACACTGAAACAGACCCTTGAAATGTCTCTAGTGGCCAAATACTTGTATGGTTCTGTTTGCCAAGGGGTTTTAGACTGTCTTTATCTGATAGTTGAGAAACCAAATGTAATACAGAACGAGATGTATTTTAGAGCAATTTCATCATGTTATATTATCTTCTGCTGTGGATGCATGCACAACTATGGAAGATGACAGATGGTGATCAGGAAAGTGAGGGATTCTGCAATGGGATTAAGCATTAAAATGGATTTTTACATGAGTAAAAATCAGATGAAGGGAATTATTTATGTATGTGTGTGTGTGTACCAAAATTCAGCAAATTTGAGGAAGCCTGCATTGTAATAAAGTTTATTTTTAATATGTCATAGTATTTTGATCTATATTATGTTGTCTATGGTACTGAAGGATGAGATTAATACTAAATGTGTAATAAGCTGCCTTGGTTCATAATTTTAAGTTTGATGGTGCTTATCAGTCAGCCTCTTCATTTTAATGCTGAGGTTGACATGAGTGAAACAGGTTTAAGGAGATTCACTGAACTCTACCTATGGTAAGAGTCATGCTAAAGAGTGATAATGGGCTTAAAGTAATGAATCAATCCACTTTTAGTTATGAGACCAAATGTGGTAGTAGGAGATAGTTATATTTGATCCCCACACAGTCAACATTTCTTTTCAGAATTTTATTCAACATGAAATTGGTCCTGACGTAAAAGAAGTGCAGTTGGGCAAGGGATTTTAGAGATCTAGGAAGCTCATCTAAACTGAGGAAATACTAACGGTGTGGTAGAAGTACAAAGGAAAACAGAAACACGGTGACTACTCCAGTGAACCTATGTGTTCTGTTTGATGGCATTTCTTTTCTCCACCGTAGTAGTGATTCGTTTCTGATACATGCCAACACACAATCATGCACAAACATTAACAGAAGAAGGTTCAAATCATCAGCCGACTTTTTATATTCCTCAGCAAAAGTGGATTTCTGGAATCCTCAGACAGCAAGCCTGGAGTGAGTGAGTGAGTGAGGGAGGGGATTATTTTTCTCTCAGAAGAAGCACCCGTCTTCCGCTTCAGTCATATCATCCAAATAGACTGGAATGTTGTATGCACCTGTGAGACTCTGTGTCATTCCTCAGAAAATGCAGAAGAGACCAGTAATCTCCCCATTTTGAAAGTGTTCTTTGTTATAGAGAAAAAAGATGACAAAACTGTACAAAAATACGTTGTTTTTCCAATGATGAGAAACTCCTCTATTTATATCAGTTATTCTTGGTCTTATTCCATGCCTATAACATTGGCATTTCTTTCACTTTAATGGCAGTTTGTAAGGAAATACAAAAAGTTAGTTTTTGACAGGTCCACAGAGCCATTTTTCCTTGTCGGGCCAAATCCTGTTATATGTCCAACACCCCTAAGAGATGGGCCCATTGTTTAAAAAAATCTGCTCAGTATTAATTATATTTTCTGAATTTGGTTACTGTCTCCAGGGTGACATATTTATATCTGGTTAAATTTAGTGTCACGTATTTTGAAGATCTCCAAAATGCAGCCTCGTGAGGAGAAAGGAGAACATGATTTTCAATGTAACTATTACTAAAGGTGCTGTATCCCAGGAAATGAGTAAATCACTCCCTCTCCCCCCACTTTTTAAAGAAAAACCTGTAAAACCAGGGAGTATCCAAAAGTCACATACAATTTTTTTAATTTATTCCCATTAAAAATAGATAAATAAAAGCTTCCATTTAAGAAAAATCAATGTGGTTTTAAAAACAGATGAACTCCTATCAAGAAAACATGTTTCACATAAATGCAACAGAGGTTCTTTAAAACAAACTTTGCTATGTGCATATTTTAGGCCAAAGAACCTCTGTGAGTCATTAAGTTATTAATCTTATTTATAAGGGCATCATTGTGCTGGTATCTCAGACTGTCCCTTGAAAAACTGTACTATGATTTTTTTTTATTTTTGTTTTCCATTTGTACCACAATCCTAATAGCTGCCATTTTCCCACTCATGGGGCTTTCTGTAGATCAGTGGATGTTAGGTTTAAACTTCTGTTTTCTTTGATGAAGCTTTCAATAAAAAAATAAAGAAAAGCAATGGGTGGCTGCGTGTTCTTGTGACACATTGCAACAGAGGCTCCCTGAAGCATTACGCCCTGTGAAATGCTGTGTTATATGCAGAGAGGGGAGGGGATCTTCAGCACACTCTCCTTTGCCCAGTTCCTCATCACGTGGATTTAAGAATTGAATCTCCTGACAGACAAGTTTGCAGTTTCTCCTCAATGTTAGGAGCAAAAATCACCGTGTGAGACAAGGTGGAATTGAATAGAAAGGTTCCTTCATGCTGAGGCCTGGTGATTAATACCAATGTTTTCTAAATTCTAAGACACCCCTCTCCCCCGCCATGTACCCACTGCCTAGAACATTCCCTCTGTTTCTAAGGTTCAAGTTATATAATGTCGCTTTTTAAAAAACATTACATAGAGATTTAAGTATTTGCCATTTTCAGTCCAGAGGGCTGAAGTCCTTGCCTCACATACAGCACAGGTGGTAGCACTGTGCACATCCCCAAATTGCCCTGAATGTGCCATGTCTAGAAATAGAGTTGGGGGAAAAAACAAGCCCCATCTCCTACTACTTCTCTTGCTGCTGCAGGCCAAAAGGCAGCCGCTCAGTGTGCAGTTTTTCTCTCCCATCTCACGCTGGTTCTGGGAATATTGCTGACTTGCTCTCCATCCTCAAGCTCTCACTCACATGGGTCTGTCTAATTAAAAGAGCAGTGTGGTCCAGAACATAGGGCACTAGATTGGGAATCAGAAGACCTGATGTTCTTCCTGGCACTGCTGAGACACTGAACTCCGTCAACTCCGTGATTCGGTTTCCCATCCCACCTTCCGGCTTTCTTGTCCTATGGGGAGAGTTTCAAAAGCACCTGAATGAGGTGGGCACACAAATCTCCCTGGAAACTATTCAGCATATCTTTCAATGGGACTTGTGTTTTTACATAGCTTGGGCACTAAACTCTTAGGCCCGGGGCTCTAACTAGCTGCTTGCTGTCATGTAAAAAAATGGGACAAGTTTAAATTAGCTTAAAATTGATTTATTTAAACTAATGCAAACCCTTAATATAACTACATGACACCTTAAGTTTGGTTAACATACATTGGAGAATTACTAAAATGGTTGAAATGAGGGTTAAACATTTAAGCGCATCTACATTAGAGGTTTAAATAGATGGATTTAAAATTGGTTAATCCACTGTAACTTTTAAAATGTAGACCAGACCTTTGTGTTTGTAAAACACCTATCCGGGGGTCTTCTAATGCTATTGTAATAATAATAGAACTTGTTGGGTGGAAGGTATAATGTATTAAACATTATTTTACTAGTTCCATCCATATTTATTCTCTAAGTTTAAACTTACCAGCTATGCCACTAATCATATGCTATTAAAAAAGTACCCAACAAATGAAAACTAGTAAATGTTAAGTGGGTTATCTATCAAACTTTATTTAGCCATTAGTATTACCAAATGAAAACACTGTGGTCTACTTGAGCACTATTACTATGGGAATGAGCCTCACTTTTCTAAGTAAAACATTTTTTCTTTTCTCCTTTGGTGGTGGTATAAACCAAGACATAAATGTTAGGCATAGTATACACCACGTTAAGAGGTATTGCATTCATGGTATTGATATAGTATACATAAGGTCAAAGCAGGTATGTTAACCTAATATATTATGAGTGCCCCCCTTCCCAATTGTGTTCAGTCATAGCAAGTCTCCGCCAACTCATCGCTGTTATTGGAGAATAAAGGTTTATAGAAGCCAAGCTACCTGAATGATGTGACCTGTGCACCCCCTGAGGCTACATCTATTCTTGTGCAAAAGCCTATGCAAATGAAGCACGGATTAGCATATTGCCATGTTTCATTTGCATAATTAATTAGGGCTGTTTTTGCACAAAAAGAAGCTATGTAGATGTCTCCTTTCTGTGCAAAAACCCCCTCCTGCGCAAGAGCCATTCCTCCTGAAAAAAATGCAGAAGAATGACTCTTGTGCAAAAGCCTCTTGCGCAAAAACAGGGCCTCATTAAATATGCAAATGAGGTGTGGCGATATTCCATGCTTTGCCTCATTTGCATATTTTTTGCACAAAATGGAGGCAGTATAAACATAGCCTTCGGGTATGGATCCCAAAGTGCAGTGTAGTGAGAAGGCAGATCTGATCCCTGTGCACCTTGGGATACCCTCCAAGTTCTCCAAAAGCCTTCTCAGCTGTCAGGAGCAGCATCATGAATAGCTCTGTGAGCTCTCCACATTGAATAATGTCAGTGCAGGACGGTGGCTTTCCACCTCCCTCAGCAGCAGCAGCAGTCTGCCACTGTATTCCTAGTGCGGGGCTGAATCGGAGCATTCCCCTGGTTTGCTCTTTGTTTATTCCCCGAAAAGAGCAACTCCCTCAGCTGTCAAATACTTCCCAGAGCTTTGAAAGAGGAGGGGCTCATGTCTGCAGGGAAGCAAAGATCAAACACTGAGCAGAACCAAGAGGGTAGGCATTCTGGGAAACTGGTGGAAGTCAGTTCTGTCCACAAAACAAATAGCAATGTCTACACCGGCTCTTTGTTCACAATCAGGGGAGGAGAAAAGAAAAAAGTCTCTTATGGGGTGGAAGCTTTATGTTGCTGAACCTGGGCATTGTTCCTCACAAAAGTCTCATTGCTGTGTGTACTCTTACTGGGTGCCAAAAGGCAGTTTTTGGTGACAAAACTTGGTAGTGTAGACAAAGCCTTAGTCATTGCCCAGTGAATTAAAATGCCCGCATTATTGCAGAGAAATGCAGATTTGAACCATTTGTGTCCCTTCTTGGCTAGCTCTGCGCTTTCTCACATTGCACACTTTTCCCCCAGCAGGCTGATCATCTGTAGAACAGGTGTCTCCAGCAGACCTGAGGAGCCATCACCTTCTGTTGTTCTTCCTTGCAGTTTCTTTTCAACATTCCCCAAATGGGCCTGTTAGAGTTTGTGCTGCTTTCCCATTTATACCTGCACCACCGGTGCAAGAATAAATTGCTAGCATAATAACGCTCAAAGTTCCCAATCAGTTCTGCGGACCCCTAGTGCTGGGTGCTGCACAAACACAGAAGAGAGACCCCTTGTGCTCATATGAAAAAGCCACTAAATGCTGGGTTTGCCTTTTTCTTAGCTATTCAGGCACAGATAAAACAGTGAGGGGGTTGCACTGCTGAGCCCAGTGTGTAGTGATTATGTGACTGCTATACATGGCGACAGTCTTCCCTCCAAAAGAAAAATGTTTCCATTATGGAGCCTTGATTATGCCTACAATTGGCCATACTGATAGTGACTTATCAGACTGAAGGGGAGGTTACTAGTGAAGATTCTCAGGAGTTGGGCTTGGGGCATAGCATATTAAACATTTTTATTAATGACCTTGGAACAAAAAGGATGTATGTGTCAATAACATTTGTAGGTGACACAAATTTGAGAGATATTGCCAATCTGGAGGAGGAACAGAATGCCACATAAGAAGATATTCTCAAAAATTGGAGTTAGAAATGGAATTAAATTTAATAGTGCAAGATCATGTACTTGGTGATCAACAAGAATTCTCGCTATATGCTGGGGATGTATCAACTGAAAGTGTTGAGAAGGTGAAAGACTAAGGTGTGTTGGTCAATCACAGGATAACTTTGAGCCACCACCATGATGCAGCTGGGGGAAAAGCGAATGCCGTCCTAAGATGCATCAGGAGAAGTATTTCCTGTGGAGTTTGGAAAGTGTTAGTACTGCTGAACAAGGAATACTGAGCTCTCACCAGGAATACTGTGTGCAATTCTGATCTCCTATGTTTAAGAAAGATGAACTCACAGTGGAACAGAGAAGGGCCACTAGGATGATCAGAGGAATAGAAACCTACTCCATGAGAAAAGACTCAAAGAACTTGGCTTGTTTAGTCTAACCAAAAAGGAGGTTGAATGAAGATATGATTGCTTTCTGTAAATACGTCAGTAGGAGAAATCCTATTGAAGGAAAAAATTGTGTAAAGTAAGTGCCAATGTGCACACAAGAACAAATGGATATCAACTTTCCTACTGAAATTAGAGGAAGGGCCGTGATGGGACACTAGCTGGGGAGGGTTCCGAGACACTAGAGAAAATTCCTTCCTAAGTATCTTGCCCACATGCTCAAGGTCTAGCTGATTGCTATACTTGTGGTCATAAAGGAATTTTCCCTCAGGGGAGACTGGCAGAGACTATGAGGCGGAGGACAGCCTTCCTTTAGAGCATGAAGCGTGGGTTACTTTCATGTAACACTTTCATGTTTAAACTAGAGTAACTTGTGAATTCTCTGTAACTTGCCATCTTTAATCCATGATCTGAGGCCTTCAGTAACTCAGACAGAAGTTAGGGGATCTATTTCATGAGTGGGTGGGTGAAGTTCTGTGGCCTGAAATTTGTCAGAAGTCAGACTAGATGATCATGATAGTCCCTTCTGGCCTTAGCGTCTATGTTTTGGTGGAATATGCTGCAATCTGTAGCGCACAATTCACCAGAGAGCCAGGATATAGTCCATGCAACACTTAAGTCCCTTGATTGTAGCTTTAAGGGTTATGTAGTCCCTGTGTTAGCTCTCTGAGCTAGTCTGAACGTAGCCATTGTAATTGTTCAGCCATGATGATCAAAAGAGGGTTTCTTAGCTTGCTACTTGCAGCAGAATTCCCTTTTGGCTAAGAGGCCATGATCTACATCACTGAAGTATCATTTTATACATATATAAAAGGAAGGGAACAGGATGTTTCATGAATTTCCTCTATTCTGCCATTATTTGTTAAATAAATGCCTGCTTGGCCTCATGGCTCATTTTCATCTCCTAAAATGAGAGAATGAGTCACACTGTAGCAGGGCTGGCCTTACCATGAGGCGAACTGAGGCAGCTGCCTCAGGTGCCAGACTGTGGGGGGGGGGGAGGGGGGGGGTGCCACTAGGACCCAAAGTGTAGAAAATTGTGTCTGTTGCTGGTGCATATTCATTCTCTCTGCAGTACCATGAGAGAAGTAGAACAGGAAGAAGGCAGAATTGAGACCTTTCAAAGTTTTGGCCCAACCGAGGAACTATGGGGGCATCATTTGAGCTCCCGGCCTCAGGTGCCAAAATGTGGGCCGGACCTGTCCTCTAGCATGAAAAAATATAGTTTTGAGCACTAAGAAATATAATGTAAGTCAGGAAGGATTTTTCAGCCATTTTAGTGTGGAACAGCATGTTGCTCATTATGTGATTACAAAGACCCCGACCCAGATTGGGCCTCCATTGTGCTTCTCCTAACAAGTTGCCTGTTATTTTGAAATAACACAAGGGTTAAGGGATGGCTTGAAATAGCACGTTATTTTGAAATTTGACGCTGCGTAGATATGCCAATTTCAAAATAAGCTATTTCAAAATAGAATCAAAATAAGATACACAATTTGCATAGTGCAAATTGTGTATCTTATTTTGAGTTTAGGGCGCTATGTAGATGCACCCTAAAGGTGAGATGTTAGCCTGGAAGTCATCAGCACAGCTACAAATTCAGCCTGCATAAAAAGCAAACCATGTGTCCAACAACTCCCACATACAGTCATAAAATGACTTGGGAGTCAGTTTGCTACATACATCATGTCTGTATGCTTGATTGGCCTGCTAAGTGCCAATGGCAAACTGGCCCTTTGTTGCTGTCATTTTTAAAAAGGCTGCAGGATAGATGGTATTTGGCAGACTGGCTGTGACAGAGCAACACAATGCCTGGAGCAAGAAAAGTAAGGTCTTGGAAGTCAAGCATCTAAATAGGAAGAGATGAACCCCTGTGCAGTGGGCCAGCGCAAGGCCATGGGATTACTGAAGTCCCACTTAAACCCTCAGTAGAGGGGTCATTTGTACCACAGTAAGTAGTTACTGCAACAAAATAAAGTCCAGGGCCCATCATATAGTTTTATTGTATGAAACTGAAAAAGGCGTTGGGTTCTCCCAAGTGTCCTCTCCTTCCCCCTTGTGATGAGCAACATCCCCTTCATTGCTTCCCTCTGTGCATCCACTGCCATCCGTCTCCTTTGCTTGAAGGGAACATCTTCAAATTATTAGCTAGATAGTCTGTGAATGCTACCCTGTAAACGGAGGGCTGTCGGAACCACACTAACAAAGCACTGGCAAGAGAAGAGAACGCAAGTGTCTGCTGGAGTGCAGCTCCCAGAAACATTGCAAACCTGTTGGTATCACGTGTGATAGTTGGTGCTGTTTGGCTGAGCTGGGAACAAAAATGATTGTGACTTGACAATGAAGGGGAAAACCTTCCATTGAACAGCACACACAGAGAGGGAAAACATATTGAACTGTCTTTTTGGTCTGTCTTTGTACAACATCTTGCATTATGTGGTCTAGGACTCCACGGTGGTATGGTCATACAGGAGATGATAAATAACAATACCAAATATGGGGGACTGGCCAAGAGTGGCCTAGAATAGACCGTGACCATAGAGCCTTGTTTGTGCCCTATTTAATGTCTGGTAGTGTGAAATTCACTCAGCCAGGTGCCCTCTTCTGGTTGGTGTCACACCCTCAGTTACTTATCTTCTGTGCTGGGTCAGGCTCTGTGTCTTTCCTGGACCATGGTGCCTTTTCTCTCATGGCACTACACTGTAGCAGTGCCCCCGCACTCTGGGGTCGCCTATGCCCACCTTGCCTCGGTGTCCCACTGTCAATCATCATCTAGCCATTGCCTCAGGAGCAAACTGCAGTCTGAAATGGCCACTGGTCATTGGCAAGGACTGTGGCCCTGCTGCCTCTCTAGCCCTGGCTGCCTCCCTGTATCCCTACTACCCTCCTTGGGCTCCTGTCTCAGGTCCTGCAGTATGGGAGTTGGATCAGGCCAGAGCTCCCCAGCTCTGTCTGCCCCTCCCCAGCACTGCTCTGTCTCAGGTACCTTTTGTGATGATTCCCCCCTCCATACTTTATAAAATTGTCTTTTGAATATAAATATGCATAAGCCGAAGATGCAGTGGACAAAATACCTCATGTAACCTAACAATTTTAATGTTACCATTTGCTGGACAGGTATCTTATTTGGGTGCAGATGGGAGGTGAATTCTGCAGATGTACCTCTGAACTCTGGGTCTGCCCTGACTAAGGGCAGCGACTGTGAGGGGGGTGCAGAGAAGGGCTGGGCATATGAAGGGGAAATTTACATTGCTGGACTTAAGAACATGAGAGGAAAAGGATATTGCCCAACCTACTTGGGGTGGAACTGTTACTTATGGTTTTAGTTATGAGCTCTGTCTGTGGTATTTTCTCAAATTACTGACAAGTTACTTCTTTCCCTTTTATTAAAAGTTTCTTTTCTACACGCAGACTCTGTGCTTGTGAGTGTGGAAGCATTGCCTTCCAGAAGCATCTAGGGGTGTTTTGTGATTTTCCCAGGTTACTGGGTGGGGACTTGAGCCAGTTCTGTGTTGGATGGATGGAGAAGAACTGCTAGATATTGAACCTGACCCAGGCTGATGCTGTCTCTACCTCACAAAAGGGTTATATTTCCTAGAGCTGGGTTACAGCACCACTAAACCAGGTTTGTTCAATGAGGCTCAGCACCTCCCCCCCATAAAAACTATAAAAACTGTTCCAATGCTACTGAAATATACCAATTCTTGCCTCTCTTTGTAAGTGCAATTGCCATGACTACTTGTCCCCTCGGTTTTAAAGTAAAATTTGTTTAAAGTCTGCACACTCCTGCATTGGTGGTCTGAACACTTCTAGAATAATTAAACCACCAGTTTTTCTACTCTTCCAGTTGCAGGCTTCAGCCACCAACTTGCCCTGAGGTTTGGGTGAAGATGTTCAGCTCAGGAGAAAAGAGCACCCACTGCGATTGCCGGTTCTGTTTTTCCTTAAGCCTGGTCTCGGTTAAAGAGGGAATTCATGGAACTGCTGTGGGTATATATAGCCCCCTTCCTGTTGGCTCGTGGAAGAGCTGCAGTGTCATCCTCCACTACTGACCTAGCCAGGCATACTGCTTTCTGCTTTTTCAGCTGAACAGGTAATCATCTTGGGAGGAGAGGCTTAAAGGCATAACAACTCCCTCCCTACCATCCTGCCAGACAAGCCCCCATTCCTGCAGTTAAAGGGGGCAACTTGCCCTCTCTGTTCACCCGAACAAAAAGCCCCACTAGGTAATGTATAATGACGTTTTTGTTATTAGCCTTTGTTTAGTTCAGTCAGATTTCTGTCCAGGTGAGTATTCATAACTAAACTATTGGATTTTTCAAGGGTTTATGAGGAAATGAAACAGTTGTCTTATTAAATTCTGATTATATTTCATGCTTTGCCTTCTGTACAGCTAGTAATGGTCCCAGCGCTGCTCCCATTACAGTGAGTGGCAAAATTCCCAATGATTACAAAGGGAATGTTTCTGGAGTGTTCATGTTTGTCTGGCAAGATTTGCTCTTTATAAATCCTGGAGAGTCTTCTTCTATTGTAAACTCTTCATGGCAGAAAATGAGGTCTTTTATGTGTTCTCTGAATAACCCTTGCACATCAATGGCTTTGCATTAAGTAATAAGAATAATTACTCAGAGTCATAATTCAGATCACAGGGTCTCTAAGGCTGCACTTTCTGCAGGCTGCCATCCAGGAGGTCCATCGGGGGGCTGTCAGTATCCAGGAGGCCCTGCGGGAGAGCTTCCACCCTGAGGAGCACTAAGAGCCTCCCTGATCTGCCCCACTGGGGGCTTGTGCTTCATTCCTCCCCCACATCATTCTACTTACCCTCCCAGCCCCCCTTTCATGATGTCAAATAAAATACACGTATTTTCATGAACACAAACTCCCTTTATTTAACAAAACTGGGGAGGAGGGTGAGATGAAACTCTGGTGAGGCTGGGGAAAGGAGGTGGGAAAGGGGAGGGAGAAACCTGGGAGGTGGAAGGGGGAAGCAAGGGAAAGAAGTGGGAGGGGAAGCTCAGGGCTCAGGGTTGGGGGTCTCACCGGACCAATTTGATTTTCATGCGAACCTGCTCCTGGGTTCACATGTGGCCTTTGGCGGCCAGGCTGGCAGCTTTCCTGCCATAGACGGCTGCGTTCTTCCATGTAGTGTGGAGATCATGGACATTGGGGACATCCCCCACAAACCTAAGTAAAGTCCACCCTGATCTCCACCCTGGACCAGGAAGGTGCCACCTTCTCCAGGCCCTCACAGGCTCCTGTGAGCTGGCAGACTGCTCCTGGGGAATGGTGGAAGGCTGGCTGCCAGTGGCTTGCTGGCTCATGTTTTGTGGCTACTGGGTCAGGGGCAGTGACTGCTGGCTCTGGGCCAGCAGGCTTGGAGCTGGCACAGGCACTGTGGCCAGAGTCAACCCCTTTAAGGGCTCCAGAGCAGGAGGGGAGGAGAGGGAGAGGAGTGTTCTTGTTTCAGGCTGGAGTGGTCACCAGGGCATCCTGGGAAGGCTGGAGGCCCCCCTTTTCCATATAAGTGTCTACACAGCACTTATTTTGAATTAGCTATTTCAAACTTGGCATAATTCCTCGAAGAATGAGGTTTACCAAATTCAAAATAAGTGCTCCACTATTTTGAATTTATTTCGAAATAGCAGTTTGGCTGTGTAGACGCTAGTAAAGTTAATTTGAAATAACAGCTGTTATTTCGAATTACCTTGGATGTGTAGACATGCCCTAAGGCTATGTCCACAAAGCAGTGTTATTTCAGAATAATTGATGTTATTCCAAAATAACATAGTCTGTGTCTACACAGCAAGCACTTACTTTGACATAATGTCGAAATAACGTCCAGCTGAAGGACTTCTTACTCCAACTCCTGTAACCCTTATTTTACGAAGAGTAAGGGAAGTCGGATGAAGATTGCTTAACTTGGACTTCCTGCTGTGTAGATAGCGCCAAAAGCTGAAATAAGCTATTTCAACTTAAGTTACACAACTGATGTAGCTCAAGTTGCATAGCTTATTTTGGCTTTAGCCCTGGTGCATAGATGCGCCCTAGGCAATTAGTAAATGAATTTACTGAGTCCCCTAGCAATTGTTTCTGATTTTATGTGAGGAAAAAGGATGTGGGAGAAAACTGGGGGTGGGTGGGGAGGAAGCAAATGTTTTCATCTTATTGTCTACATGTGGTCAGAAAGGGGGGAATATTTTATGAATAGTTTGTTTACATTTTGCAGTGTTTTTCAACCAGTTCTATAGTCACTCAGAATATTTTTTTAAAATCACAAAAATAGTAAAAAAAAAAAAAAAAAAATCTGAAATGTTTCATTCAGCTCTATTTCTGCCAGCTGCCATATTATCTTGTAAACCTCACTTTAGCCCATACAGAAAAAATATTATTAGGAGAAAAGAACCATAAATGGTGGTAGACCAATAGGCAATAAATACAATTCTGCTCCCATTGAAGTCAATGGCTTGGGCCTTTGATTTCAATGGGTGCAGCATAAGGTCTCAAATTTAGACAGAATATGATAACAAGCAATGGAGGACAAAGGGAAGGCCAATATAACACAAGTGACATGATATAGTAGTTTGGTTTTTGTTTTGTTTACATCTTGGTGTGACTGCATTTTAATTGGTTTGCTAGTTATAACAATAAGTTTATTATGGGCCACATTCTGATATTCCTTTTCAGCTTTTTCTCAGACATTATTGAGTCAAACTCCCAGTGAAGTCAATGGGAATTTTATCTGAACAAGGATGGCATAATAGATTAGTTGCATAATCTTCCATTCTGGCTGTTTCCGGTGAACATAGGTGATGGGTATCATGGAACTGAGATTCTTGACAGATCTGGAAAAAGGAGAGGAGGAACTATTGAGTGCTGGTGAATAGGGGAAGGCAGAGGAGAGGAAGGAACTGATGTAGTAAGAAACAGGAAGACAAGTATAAATGGTTAGAATAACTCGCAGGAGGGAGTTAGTGAACTGACTCACATAAAAAGATATGACTCCATTTCTGGCAATTGCATTATAGACCGATTGCTTAATGCACAAGTAGCTGTGCTTGTTCATTTGTGCCCAATCGATGAATGCTTTTCAAAGTATTTCCATCCTTACTTTTTTGTTAATGATTCTACGACAAGGTCTTCAGATTGGTCATTGGTCTTTGTTGTTATTGTTGCTGTTGTTCAAGAACAAATGAAAAACCTTTCTGAAGCCTTTCAAGAAACATCCTTAGTTGCTTTATATAGGTCATTGATTGTGTTAATTCAGCATCTTTCCCCTGCATATACTGAGCATGAAATCTTTGGAGTCAACACTAAACTTTCACTCTCATACTTTTCCCCAATAATAATTATGATCATTCTTATTCCCCACAGTCTTTGGAAATCATTAACTCATTCCCCTTTTTGTTGCTTTTATAACTTCCATGCAAGTCTTAAATTATCCTGAGTCTCATTTACACCAGTTTTACCTGTGTATAATGGTACTGCAGATAATAGTTAGTCCTGATTTTCCTGATTTGTATAGCTATGTTCAAAATTAAGCCCTCTGTGTATTCCTGTTTGGCTGGCTCCTCACTGTCCCCAAACCAGTCTGAGGTGGGCATATGCCATTAGCTATTTGGGTATTCCTTTATGAGCTGACATTTTCACAAGGAAAGACATAATATTTACAGCAAAAATGGTGATTACCTTTCTCTGCATGTATGGCAAAACTCCAAAAATCTAGCTATTGCTTCTCATTTCCATCTCAAAACTGCATCACTGATGGAAATAGAGGGAATTCATACCAGGCAAGACTGACAAATCACCACAAAAATAACCAGGGATGCATGCAATTACTCATTGAATGTCAATGAATCAGTCTCATGCAAATAGTAAACAAGACAACGTTATTCCTAGCAAATTTGACTGATTTCAAGCCACCTAAATGAGACAAGTATCAGAGGGGTAACCATGCTAGTTTGAATCTGCATAAACAATGAGAAGTTCTGTGGCACTTTTTCACAGATTTATTGGAGCATAAGTTTTCATGGACAAAGACCCATTTAATCGGATGCATGTAGGAGAAATTCCAGAGGCAGGTATAAATATACAGGCACATGAAAAGAAAGGAGTACTAATCAAGAGGAAGGCCAGAGATAATGAGGTCAAGTGAAAGGATGTGTCCCATTTCTAGCAGCTGATGTGGAGGTGTGAACACCAAGAGAGGAGAAACTGCTTTTGTAGTTGGCTAGCCATTCACAATCTTTGTTTAATCCTAAAGTAATAGTGTCAAATTTGCAAATGAATTGTAGCTCTACAGTTTCTCCTTGAAGTCTGTTTTTTAAGTTTTTTTTGTTGCAGGATGGCTACTTTTAGATCAGCTACCGTGTGTCCAGGGAGATTGATGTGTTCTCCTACAGGTTTTTGTATGGTACCATTCCTGATATCTGATTTGTGTCCGTTTATTCTTTTACGTAGGGACTGTCCAGTTTGGCCAATGTATATGGCAGAGGGGCACTGTTGGCACATAATGGCGTATATTACATTGGTAGATGTGCAGGTGACTGAGCCCGAGATGGTGTGGCTGATGTGGTTAGGTCCTGTGATGGTGTCGCTGGTGTAGAAATGTGGGCAGAGTTGGCATCAAGGTTTGTTACAGGGATTGATTTCTGAGTTAGAGTTACTGTGGTGTGATGTATAGTTGCTGGTGAGAATTTGAAATTCCCACCTAGAACTATTAGAAATGCAACAAAATATTTAAATTTTGTTGTAAGTCACTTTAGCCTTTCCTGGATTTGGTGATTATTCTCAATGAATTTAACAGTGTGGGGGAGTGAAGGTGACATGCTTCATTTCTTTTGTTTTTTTAGGGCAGACTGGAATTGTTTGTTCGATACCATCCGCTGCTTCTGTGAATCACATGGATCCAAAGGCCTTTTTTCCTTGTGCTATATGTATTGCTTCTCTTTTCTTTTTTATTTTAAAGTTACTGAGTCAGTTTAAAATGCACTGGCATTTCTAACAAATCAGGAGAGCTGCTATTGATTTATTTCCACCAGATGGCACCACAGACTGCAATCCATGGACAGCATGTGCATGTATGTGCATGTGCATGCACACTATATATGTGGCTACAGACTCTAAAGGTTCAATAAGTCTGTATTTATTGTTCAGTAAAAGTGTTAAACTATAGGCTTTGTTGGTCTGTATCCTGGACACTTAACTTTTACTGTCTTGTATGCCTCACGAGAGGGAGGAGAGACACAGATCTTAGCTAACCAAAGCTTTTCAGTGAGACCGCACCAGAAAATGATGGCACATCCTCCTCTGAAACTCTACTAGAGTGTCTCCATTCTGTTTTGAAAGATGATTAAAATGACAACCCATTGTTTGGTGTCTTCTAGATACTATTGCAACTTACGGTAGCCAGGTTTTCCTAAACTGCACAATCTGCCATGGTGCCCACTATCAATTCCATATTGCCGATTAAGGGTCATCCTTTGGAACTTAACAGAATATGTACAATTAGAAACTTTTCCGTGTTCCTCATTGCTTCCCTTCCATACCTGCGCTATGGCCTCTTTACTTGACCCCTCTTTTAGGTGCATAGGATGAACAAGGGATGATCTGTTTTATTATCTAAATTTGACTCCCTAATAACTTGACCATATTTCCTCAAAATTTCATAGATTTTTGGAAGAACCAAAATGAACCACCCAATGAATACTGACCCAAAAATTCTATTTTAAAGCCCTAGTAAAGTTAGAGCTGAAAAATCTTGGAAAGACCCATGGACTCATGGTGACTTAATTTTTGTGTCTGTGGCCTTTATTAATAAAAATTAATTGGACAAATATTGCCTAGTGCTCATTACCTTAACACCAAACAAAACATTAAACAACTTCATTTTTTTCTTGGTGGAAATGGGTGAATGGCAACACTAAGAAACCTTTAGTAAATGTCCAGCTTCTCCTATTATGAGCAAGACAGAATTGAAAAATTTGCAAGTGTTTCCTCTCATTTCCCTGTATTTGATGGCCAGCTCTCTCAGCTCTTAGGAACTGTTTTGGAAACAACCTTTTACATCAGGGATGGGAAATCTTTTTTAGATCCGGGACCGCTGACCTACAGAAAAATCAGTTGGGGGCTGCAAACAAGTGAGAAGCAAAAAAAGAAAAACAAACCTTCACTGACATGGACCATGAGGAGAAAGAAACTCCCAACATTCTTCTCACGCACCAGAGTTTAGGGTGGTGCAGTCTAGTAGATTGTGTGTGCTCCAGCCCACATTCGGGCAGCGGGGGGAGGGGGGAGCAGGAAGGCCAGTGAGGGCTCCCCAATGCTGCATGGGAGCCCTGAGCCTCTGGGGCCAGATCCAGGGAAGCCAGGGGCCTCATCCGGGCCCTGGGCCTTAGGTTCCCCAACCTTCCTTTACGTTCTCTCCACTATTAGGTAACTTATTCTGTAACTTCTAAGGCCCTGCCAACAGTTATATGTGAAATCATGTTAACACCTTGAAAGACAGATAACCATATTGAAATAGGATGCTTCTGGCTGGAAAACGGCTATCACTGCTTCAGATCTCTGCATAGCCTAACCCTAATTAATTTATTTTTGCAGAATAATTTGTCAGATCAATGTAGCCTTTTTTGTTTTCTCTTCATGAATCATTTATAAACCTAGCCTAATGTCTACTCACCTTTTTCGTTACTCCTAAGTTTTAAACTCCCCGAATACTGTGTGAAATCACATTTTACCTTGTGGACTGCTACTATTATTACTTCAAAGTAGCACCTAAAAGCCACAACCAGGTATTAGCCTTGTAATGTCCAGATTTTGTACAAACACATAATGAATGACAGTCCCTGTGCCAAAACACTGACTATTTAAACAGAAAATGTAAAACCAATAGAACAAGCAGGGAGGTCAGAGTGGAAGGACGGAGGAATCAGAGTAACAAATTAATAGGCTGCCCATGTCGTGGTTTACTGGTAATACTAATTTTGATAATAAACTATGTGCCATTAATTATTTGTGTTATGTCACTGGTCACATAAACCATGTGGTGTTGTTCCCATTTCTTAGTTGATTGCCTGGAACTTTTTACACAAGGAAATGCCAAACTGCAGGTGAGGAATAATTAGTGGGGCCAAGAGCCAGTGTGGGGCCTGAAGCAAGGTGTGGGGGGAGCTGGCTTCACACCCTGGAAGGGATTGGGCAAGGCTGAGGGCAGAAGGGGCAGTCGGAAGGGCAGTAAGTACTTAGCGCCACTGGGACCATGGTGCATTCGCCATCCCTGACCCTCAGAGCCATGTGGAGCAGTGGAGTGATGCTCTGGCACTCCAGCAGCAATTCAAAGTGGCCTGGGGCTCCAGCTGCTACCACTGCTGCAGGAGTGGTAGCAGCAGTCAGGAGCTCTGGGCCCAGGATCAAATGCCTCTTTCCCCCCCACCCCACTTCCCTCTGTAGTTGGGCCTGGGAATAATCAATGACGTGTTCAGTAAAAATGCTCAAACTACCAAGTATTCATCCTAAAATTCATGAAGCTTTTGGGATTTGTGCACGTTTTCATGAATACACATGCGGGGGCCCTATGAATATTCATGAAAGCTGAATAATATTAAGTCCTGCAGATCAATGTGGCACAAACAGTTCACACGTTTATTTGGGCATGTACTGCAGTGTCAAGTTTTGTTTGCTAGAATTACTATTATTTATATGTTGCTAATACCTCAGTCAAGCTCTGTGCCAGATCACATACAAAAATAGGGCTAGAGAGCCCCCACTCCAAAGAGTTTACAAGCTAATGTCCGAATCTTGCATTTGTTAGTGCATGGATATGCTACTGTACCTACAGCTAATTAGAGAATCGCAGCCTAATTCACTAAAGCAGATCGACAATAAGAGATGACACTCAGGTGAAATGTTACAAGTGACAAAATTGCTAATTGCATTTTTTTTGTCAGTTTCCCCTGCAACCTTCTCTTCAATTCCCTCTGATTTGGGGCCCCAGCCAGCCTGCTGTTGCATTACTGACCCAAAATATTGTTATCTTACCCTACACGCTATGGGAGGTAGTTCCCTTCCTGTTACAACATGAGCAGGCAAAGGCTGATGTCGGGATGTTCACTCAGGTGTCCTCTAATCCTTGCTGGCATCAGCCAAGGTGGAGTCCTTAAAAGTGTGCTCTCTCCTGGCTCCTTCTCTGAGTAGTTTCCCGGGGGCCTTATTCATGGGCCAAAGCTCCATAGTGCTTGGCACTGTACAAACCACGGTGACTGAGCAGCAGCTGAAAAACACCTATGCATGCTGGAACTCTTGTGCTGACCCCAGGGCATAGTATGGCTTCAATTTTATGTAGTGCTGAGACATGGGCTGCTGAGGCCATGTCTGGATATGGAGGGTGAGAATTATTTGACAAATTTTGGGCATGACCCAACCTGAATTATAGCCAGGCGGAGTTTGATCCACTTTTCACACAACAACATGTGAATGGTGCTAAACGCTCTGTATTTGGGAATAATTTGCTAATCAAATGGCTGCAACAGCTATGATTTTATTTTAGGAGCCATGTGCACATAGCCCTTTGTTCACTGCAAGGGGTGCAGTGTTATGTTTTCAAATCATTTATTTGTCATAAATGAATGCTGTTGAAAAATGCATTTGAAAGCCTCATTCTTGTGTCATGCTGATTGTTTCTCTCCTCCACTCCCATAAGTGCAATGGCTTGTAGGCTTGATTGTACTTAATTTGCACTTTTTGGCTTAATTTGATGAGCTGTAAGTGCTCTTAGAGACTACTACAAGCTTTCAATAACCTAAAGTGGTGTGAAGTATACAAATCCTGTTGCTGCTTTATGGTAGCTGATTGAGATAGAAGTAATATATTATGAAATCCCACTCATAGGCCTTCATTGGATCGCAGCTATCCGGCATAGTTCACAGGTAAAAATGTTATTTTCCCCAGTCTCACAGGTAACTTCACCATAGGGTCACATTGTTAGCTAGTGCTGCTGTGGTGATGCAGTTAAACCAGCAGGTTTTCCTATTTGTTGTTTCTCACCATCCCTGATTTTTCATGTTTAATGAAGCAAATGTCTGCATTTAAACCCAGAGGCGATCTTTAGAATGCCCCTTCTCTTCTTGTGTACTTGCACAGGGTTACGCTCCATCTAGCTAGTTGTTCTAACCGTCTCATTTTTCCCATCTGTAAAACAGAGGTAATAAGTCTCCAAAACCCGGAAAATTGAGAAAGGCTTAAGAGATTGTGTCGGCAAAGTAGCTGAGAAAACAAGAGCTCCACATTTCAGAGGGAGCTCTTTCGTTAGAGGGCACGGTGTGTATTCCTTTTTTTGAGGCCAGAGTTCAGTTGCAGGTGAACTTAAAAAACAACAAATAGTCTAGCAATGCCTTAAAGACTAACAAAACATGTAGATGGTGGTATGAGCTTTAGTGGGCACAACCCACATATTCAAATGACCGGTGCAAATCTAAATAGCCATCAGTACTTGGTGCTGCTGGCTCAGAGCAAGGACTGAGAAATGTGGGCTAGTTGCTGTGCACAACAGATAAGAAGTGCCTGGCTGAAATTATAATCTAAAGGCCAGATTCTGCTGTGCTTATTTCAGTGGAGTAGCAACTTGCATTGCATATAGTTCCATTAAAATCAGTGCAGATAGAGCCAGTCAAATATTTTTGATGGAACAGTTTTCCATCCAGTAATACAATTTCATCAAAACTGGAAACGTTTTTTGGTTGTGTCAACTTTGACTAATTTTTTGGGGAAAAAGTGAAAACATTTTACTTGGATAGTGTCATTTTGATTGATTTCCCGTGGACATTTGTGTCATAGGAAAATACTAACTTTTTATATTCTATTACTTGATAGTCTATCTAATAGATATGAGTACTTAGTATATATTCTATTTGATATTTTAATATAAAATGCTAACTGAAATGAATCAAACTGACACATCCATAATATGCTTTAGCAGTATCAAAACTACACCTCTGTAGTGCCCTAAGTTTTGGGGTAATTTTCATTTCATATTTGGGACTTTCATTCCAGTTTGGAACAATATTTTTCTCCCAAAGTGAAGAATTTCCTGTGGGATGAGAAATTCCAGTTTCTGACCAGGTCTAGTGTCAAATCACAACCTGAGCGTCTTCGACTTTAAGTCCCATTCAAGTGTTAGTTGTGAGATTCCAAAATAAAGTTCTCAATATATACTGAAGTTAAAGCAAACAAGGGCAGTGTTGTTTTTATGCTTAGTGTTCAGGAAATAATTATTCTCAGATCTAGTTTCCTTTATCATTTCTTCTGTCAATTGATCTATGTTTACAGTGGCTTGCACTCATGATTACAATGTCACTAGCACAGCCTTCCTACATCGGGGCAGGAAATTGCCTTCAGTATCTGGATGTTTGGGAAATTACAAGTCCAGGCTATCTCTATCTGAAAACAGTAGACAAGGCACAATTAATAATAAGTAGGCCTGTACGACAGTGACTCCATCTCCAGAACAGAAGTGACTCCAACTCCATCCGGCCATCAATTTGGGCGAAGCAAGCCATCCAGTACGACTTCCCTTCCCACCCGCCTCATATTTCTCCATTTCCCATAGTCCAGGAGGAAAATATTTGGGAAGTTCTAATTTCACTGCTTGACCGTGAACATTTAATATCCCATGGATCTGACACATCCCCACATTCCATCAGCTTAGACAATTAAAAATGGCTCTTTCTGAGTTGCAAATAACTTGTGTGTGTCAGCCACAATGACAGAGGGATACATCAATTTCCAGGTCATTAACAAGCATTTAATGTGACAGAGAAGAAGGGGGAAAGAACTGGAGCACTCTTGGTAGTAGAGAATGTGAAAAACAAAGAGCTGGAAAGACGAAGGGGTGAGGAGACTCTGCGGTTATTATAATTGATCTGTGTGCCTGAGCACTGTGTTTGAGTTGGAAACCAGGCATAGGCAGCCTAACAATATTGTCAGCTCCTCTACAGCTGTGGTCTGTGTGCATGCGTGTCTGGAGAGCTGCAGCACTGACAATATATCATACAATTTGTGCTAGGATGCTTCACATTTGCCCATGAAGATCCATGTCTACTTTAATTCCCCATTATTTACCAGCCTCTGATTTTTCACTCCTCATACACGAGTACCTGTGCCTTGCTTTTCTCCATGTGGAGGTTATTTTGCTGAGACCAGAGCTATAACAATACTTCCTGCCTATACATCTGCATTGGCTCCCCTATTTGATCATATACCTCTTTGGTCCCATAGTATGCAGAGATCACTTGAAGAAAGAGGAGGATTGCCTTTCAGTGAAGAAGAGAACCACTTCAGGCAAGGCTTTCTGAACCAATTAGGCTTTGATATACCATATGTTCAAACACAGTTTGCTTCTGGATGCTGAACAACTGTGCAGAAGAAAGGAAAACCAGAGACTTTGATATCTGTGCTTTTTTTCCATTACACTCAGCTAGGCTACCCGGCTTGGAGCCAAGTGGCTTTTCTTACTGACACCCTAAAAGAAATAGAACAGTCAGCAATTGTAGCTTTGCCAGTCCCAGGATATTAGAGAGATAAGGCGGGTGAGGTAATATCCTTTACTGGGCCAGCTTCTGTTGGTGAGAGAGACAAGCTTTTGAGCTTACACAGAGCTTTTCCTCAGCTCTTCACTGGGTTCTGAATGAAGCTGGCCCTGGGCCCCCCAGAAGGGGCAAGGCCTCAGACAGAAGGGGCAGGGCTGGAGGCAGCTGTCCCCTGACTCTGGTGGTTATCTAAAGGGCCTGTGGCTCCAGTTGCTGCTGAGGTAACCAAAATGGCAGCCAGGAGCCCATGACTCTTTAATATCATAGGACCCTGGGGGAGCTGCCCTCTTTGCCCCTCCCTCTCCCCCCATGTCAGCAGTCCTAGTCATAGCTAAATATTCTTTGTTCTTCTTTTGGACTTATTATTATTTGCAATAATTTGAGAAAAAGGAGGCCATATTTCCAAGATACAAGGACAACGCCTTCCTCAGGCTTATTAAATAACCTGCGGGGTGGAGGGCTGGGGAAGCAATATGTGCACAGAGAGCTGTGAAAAACTCTGAGACCCATACAACAGCCACATCACTTTAGATTTCATTATCGAAACTAGCTTTAAGATACAGTGAAGGTGCAATCGCTAGGCAGAGGTTCGTTCCAGATGGCCCACATTATCATGCTAACTGAACAGTACAGCCCAACCCAAAACTTAGCCTGGGATTAATTAAATCTTTATACAACTGTTCTAGATGCTGTAGGAACATAGGATCTTCACTGGCCCAAAGAGTTTACAAAAATCCATGGCCCTTTCAGTTAGCCGAGGCTACGTGTCAGGCAACTGCCAATAATTTCTGGTTTCAGGAGGGAGCCAGTTGGTTTAGGATGAATTTTGTTGTGCATGTGGGGGTTTATTCATACTGTCTGAAACCATCTGAGCTGAATCCCTGGCAAGTACTAATTACAGATATTGAAACTGATTATCTCTCTATTAATGGCTACATTTCGATACCATGGAAGATGAGCTATGAAGCCATGGCTGTGCTGGGCTACAGGTCCTCGTGCTACAGGAACCGAGCACAATGGCCACCAAATGGAGCCAGACGGCTAAGGAATGAAATTGAAAGTAATGCCCTTTGCTTTTCAGCTTAAGGAGGAATCAAGATTGTTCCTTAGAGTCACATTTGTAAAATGTAATTTATCACTATAATTGACAGTTCCTTTTATAAACTTGGCATCATGGTATCAGTCTAGCTACCCCTGCTACATTGTGTTTTCACCCTCTCGTTTTTACCTTTTACTCTTCTTTCAATCCCCCCCCCCTTTTAACTTATTTCCTTATCTGGTTGTACTAATCCATATTTCAGTGCAGCCCACTTATGCCGCCCGGTACAGTTACAATCTGCACCATGAATATATATAAACACACACCAAGCATGCGTTACCCACTATTATGCTGACTCCTTCCTGTTCCCTGACACAGAAGGCCATGAACAGTGCAGAATAGGATGCAAAGGCAGTGTGGTTCATCAGATGGCACAATAGGTGGGTTCTCTGAAGGTCTGGGCTGGGAGGGGGGGCGTTTCTGGCTCTGTCACTGCTCTGCTTTGTCACTTTGGTTAGTCATGTCACTGCACTGCCCTGTAGCCATCAATTTTGTTCCGTACCATAAACTGAAAGGATTAAATCACCTCTGAACCACACGGGCTATCTCTGTGAACAGCCAGCTTATTTGAGTAGTATGGAGACTTGAGAGTTTGGGTCTTATCCTTTTGTGAATGTAGTGTGTTGGACTTTCTCCCAGATGGATGGGGAGACTCTCTAACCCAGCCCCTGGCGGGCAGAGCCAGGGCATCCATACAGATCCCACCAGAAACAGAAGGGTGGGACAGGAAATGGAAGTATAAAGGGCCAGTCCCTCAGCTGGGCCAGAGCTGCCAGAGAAGGATGCCACCTACTTGCTGATGGAACTCGAATCTTATGGTGCTGTAGATGTCTGGAGGAACTTCTAGGAGCTAAGGATGCAGAGGAGCAGTTGAGGCTGCCATTAGCTGCCTACCCCCAGGGACAATGGCCCCAAGATCCAACTACCCCACAGTGGGAGCATAGCAAGTAGCTTAGGAGAACCAGATGATAGTCTAGTTATAGTGTGGCCTACAGTTAGGTCAAAGTGTTGTGATTGGCTCTCCTACTTTTTAAGGCCCTGGGCTGGGACTCAGTGGAGTTGGGTGGGCCCCAGTCTCCCTACACTGCGGTGGCAGCATCACCACCTGAGGCCAGGAGGTCTACTGCCCAGTATAGCTAGGACGCTATACTCTTTATTGTTCTTCCCTGAGTACAGGCCAAAGCTCCCAAACTATTTGAGGCCCTGCCCTACCAGATCCCTGCCAGGGCCCCTAAACTCTTTTGCTGTTCCACCTTGACTGCAGCCCAGAACATCTTATGTAGTTGGTGTCATACTCTGCCGGAGGCCGGAGACACTTTTGTTGCTCTGCCCTGACGGGGGTTCAGGGCTACATCACTGGGCTGCCTCCCTTCCAGAGCTCTTGAAACTCTGGTGCTTATTTCCCCTGAACTTGAGGCACCTTAACAAGGGAGTGTGGCTTTCTTTCTAGATGGCCCGGGAAGAATGACCTTAACCTTCTTCCATGAACTAAAATCAACAGGAAAATGGTCAACAGTTGGGAATTCACTACTCATCATCTTAATCTACAGTCTCTCTTGGACTGGTTGATGGTTATTAATAGGTGTAAGTTAGTCATCTTTGGTTAACTTCTTAATATCTAAGAATGACTGTACAGGACTGCAACACTGGAGTGAGCAGACCTATGTTTCTATTCCTGGTTCTGCTATGACCTCCTATGGCACCCTCTTCAAGTCACTTTGCACTTCCCTGCCTCAGTTTCTCCATCTGCTCCAGCCTTTTCTGCTCCTTGAAATTTATGGAGGACAAGTGATTATATATGAACTACAAAATATTATTACCTTTAAGTTATGATCAATAATAAAACCCTGGCTTTAGCTTTTTATATACAGGCCATCCCAGCAAAACAGCAAATGCATTTGATTTGTATCCAATTCCTTGATATGCTTCTATCACTGGCCCTTTGCCCACACAAATTCAGAGTTTTGCATGTGGAAGAGGATCTTCTTCCACTGGCTGCAGCACAATGAAAGAGGCCCTTTGAAAATATAGCCCACTGTGTTTTCCTTGAATATTTCAAGAACCACTCTCCATTGCTTCCTCAAGACAACAACACTCCTTGGTCATTTGAAGTGGTGAAGCACTTTCAAGCACAAAGGATTTATGTTGCTCTTCTTTTGTTTTAACTGAAATTCTTTGGGAGAAAAACAGGAAGAAGGCCGCTTTGTGAGGAGAGTAAATGATAGCAGCGCAGTGTGAGTAAGAGGAAACAGGGCTGTACACACGAACACATGCAGGGTAATAGCCTACTTCAGCAGCAGGTTCCCTGGCTAATTTGGAAAGCCATTCCAGCTCTGGCTTGCTTCCACCTCAACATCAAGCTGTGAATAAGAAGGGTTTTTAAGATGTCATTTTGTTAAAGCCAGCTTTTAAAACGCAAGAGGAAGAGACATCAATTGCCAGAGTAAACAAACCTATAGAAATAAAGCCCGTCTTCCCCTTGAAATGCAATACAGAGTTCAGAGCCAATGCTGCCAAAATTTACTTTCCTTTTTAGTTCTTTCGATGCACCAATTTTTGGGAGAGTTTAATGAATGGCAGGCTTGTGTTGATGGGGGGAAAAGATGGAAAGGAAGATGGAACAAGTGATTTCGTTTCTTCAAACCAAAGTAAAAAAATTGAGGTATTGGATTAAACTAGAGTAAAGTCTAAAATTACTGGGCTTGCATTTAAATTGGTCAGGAGCTAAAATAATGTACATTCTGGTATTTCTTGTGGTATTTTCTGCATCCAGGAAATGAAATCGTATTAGAGGTACATCTCTCAGGACCATAAATGGCTCCTATGGTGCTACAGAAGTATGGCATATCCCAGCAACAACAAACCAAACATTAAAACAAGTATGTGAAACAGAAATGCATACACAAGACAGTCTGAAACCTCTACTCTTAATTTATTGGTAAACTTCATTCCCAGGTTTAGGGCATATACAAAAGCAAAGCAAAGCCAACATAGACCAAGATGGACTTGAGTATGACCTATTGCATGCTTATGTAAAAACAGCTAACATAGACCACAAAGGAAGTTAGAACACATTTCAGCTCAAGTCGCCAGGCCAAATTCTGCTGTTTTCCAAGTCCCCGTAGAACACAAAAGGAACTTAAAGCTGCCCTAAAGGGCCATTCCCAAGTGGTGTAAACCCTTGCACAGCTCTGTCATTTGTGTCTCGATGTCTGGGGGGAACATCTGTGGGGAATGAAAAGGAGTGTAGCTAGAGCGCACTACCCTCTGGAGATCCTGAACTAATAAAGTGGGGTTGCAGACCTGTTACTATTAATCTAGGTGAGAACACAAACTGTCTTGAGGCTGCTGTCTTGCTTTGGATCTGTCTTGGTGCTGGAAGGGATGGGAAAGAAAGCAACCTCATAAAGGTAAATAGGCTTGTGATAAATGCACTGGACTAGGACTCAGGACACCTGATTTCAAATCCACATTTTCCTATGACAGCAGTGGTGATCCTTTGGGGTTGCGGATGATATCTTCCAAGGGTTTTACTTTTTATGCGTCCTTTGGTGACTGAGGAGTCTGAAACTCATTGGCAGACATTGGAGGCAATGTTGGGAAACAGGGTTGGGCCACAATTGCTTGACAGTTGTCTGTCCTTTCTTATCTGGCATTTATTGCAACTAGGGCAAGGTGATTTTCCTCAAAAAATGATTGCTTCTTCTCTGAGAAGTCTTCACCTGCTTGCACTGTCCTGAGCTACTGACTCTCAGTGCACAGTGTTAACAATTTTGTCTGGAAGGCATTTCTTTTTTGGCCTCCCCATTTCCTTTCTCCTTTGGGGAGCTCAGCATACAGCAATTGTTTTGCTAGCCATGTTCAACACCTCTTCCACCTCCACTAAAGCTGTTGACCTCCATGGGGACACTGATGCAGGGGAGCCGACAGGATTGCTGCGCAATGTGTGTGTGGGGGGGGAAGAGCTCTGTGCTCCTGGAAGGGGCGGGGCCTCAGGCAGAAGAGGTGGGACTGAAACAGCTACCCCCAGCACTGCCTGGACAACACAATGCCCCCTCACCAACCCTCAGAGCTGTCTGGTGATTTCCACTGCTTTATGAACTAAAAGAGTAGTTAGTGTGTGTTCCAATGCTATGGTTGAGGAACACCCGTTCAGACATTCTACCAAAAGTAAATAGATTCTGTGCTGAGTCTGTATGTCTGCCCTCTGCAAGAGATGACTGCCAAGGCAGGCCCAGTGTCCCACATTTTTCAGTTCTTTTCTCTCGATGCAGCATTTATTTGTTGGATCTGATGACTGATCAGGAGCGGGCTGGTGGAGATCATTTATTTTGCTGATGATGAAGGTTAGCCCTTGACATTTGTAAGTGTCAGAGAAGTAGTAGGGTTTGTTTGTTTTTTCCTACTGATTTTCTTCAGAATGGTGGGCATATCCCCTAATCTTTTTGTACCTTAGATCTGTGAAATCAGGATAGTAGTACTTCCTTGGCTATTGTCTCTTACTACATGTGTACCAAGTATACAGTGCAATTGGGCCCTGATCATAGTTGGTCTCTCTAAGTGTCACCATCCTGCCTCCACATGAGGATTAAAGAATCCCTATATTGTTAAGCAATCACAAAGGCAGCCTCTGAAGTAGGGTGGATTGATTTAAATCATGGTGATTTAGAACAGCAGGTAAAAAGCCTTGATTTAAACAACCTATTTTAACCATCTTTTTCCACTTGTGCTTCAATTATTTGTAAAGAAAGCTGAATTCTCATTGGTTGAGATACTTATTTAAAGATATTGATTTACAAATAAATACACTAGATTTGGTACATCTTTTTCCACCATAGGAGGATACTCTATTCCTTAATATACTCATATATTTTAGGAATTATACAGCTTAACATTTTAGGATTTTATTAATTGTATATTTTTGTATATTAGAAAATGATGAATGAGATATTACTTATTTACCAGATAATTAACTTTTTGCTCATGTTTTGTGTCAAGCTGTAACAGGATGGTAACTAGAATTTAATTAAACACACAACACAGCATACACAATTTATTTTTATTAAGCAAAATTAACTTAAAAGTTTGGATACATAAACTTATTACAACATGTGTCACATTTACAACTAAATGATTTATTAAAGGAACAGAGAGATTAACTGTAGTCAGTGAATTAAACTGATTCTTTCAAGTCAGCCTGGGAAAATTTCCAAGTTTGCCTAAGTAAAAGTGACTGACGCTTAAGCTCGTAATCATCTTAGTCTTTTAAAATTCAGATAACAATCTTCTAAGATGTACAGATTGTCCTTCAGACTTTTTAAACTAGTAGATCTCCTCCCCTTTCACCTCATTTTTATTCATAGGCTAGAAGAGAGACAAGTTTTCCTGCTTTTTCAATTCCCAATTAATTTCACAGCTTTGAATGAACTATTTCAAATGAAGAAAATATTATTTCTGTGCCTGCAGATGAAGCTACTGTTATCAAAAGCTGGTTTAGCACTTTACCAAAACTCTGGTTCCAGACTGATGAATTCCACCCCAGTTCAGTAGTGTGACTTTCTTCATAACATTGCAGAAGTCATACCTGAATGATTCACCTCCAGCTCATGCATTAGGGTTGCTAGGCATGATGGGTGCTTGTTAGATGCCCACGTCATAGCAACAGCATCTTTTTCAGCATGTAGGCTTCTACCCGGATGCTTTGCATTGAGGATATTGGCAAGAAAATGAAGAGTAGCAAGTGCTTGATCCATCTGCTTCTTTACTGTCTGAATTTAACTTTGTAATTGGATATATCTTTCTTCAGTGTCTCTTGAAGTTCTTTCCAAATTTCAAGAGCATCAGCAATGCAGCAGTGATCTTTCTGTAGTTTGTCCAAGACTACAGAAATAGGTCTCAGTATATGCAGCATATCATCTACATTCCTCTTTAGTCCAATGTTGATGCCTTTGGTTATGAGAGTTCCATCTATTTTCTTCACAGGTTGCCAACAGATGAGGCCAGTCCTTAATAAATAGTTCAAAATGGACAATGGCTGAATTCCATTACACATTGTGAGGAAAGAATTGCTTTAGATCTTCCAACTCCCTTCAATAAAGCAAAGTGGCTGTTTTGGAAGCATTTTGCAATTTCAACATTTTCCTTTATTCATGGAGTTGTAATAAAGTCTTTGGCTAAAAATGCTGTGGATGAGAACTGTACCAGTTTGTTATAGGTTTCAGGCTCCTTTACCTATCTCCTAGTTTTCTTTCATTTCATCTTTGCTATTTGCAGAAGTGTCTTTGACAAAGTCACACACTTGACACTTTGCTCTTTGGTCACAGTTTGGTATAACTCTTACTGCTACTTTGTTTAATTATTCCTCAAGCAGACATGTCCAGATGCAACAGGTGTTTCTGTAAGCTAGACAATACCATTTTCTGTTGTCACACAAACACATATTACTGGATCATTGTGTACATTGCTCCAGCCATCTAGCTGCAAAGTAAAGAATTTCCCATCCAGGTTTTTTTTTGCACATTGTTTAATTTCCATCTCATACAGTGTATCCAGAAACTTTCTGTCATGTCTCCTCTATGGGTGGAGTGCAGCCTGGTCCCAACGGTTGAATCATATCAATGAAAAATGTTTGTTCTAACACAATAAAAGGGAGAATTGAACTAAGAAATCTTTTCATATATGGAGTCGTGCTGGAATTACTTGGTCCTGATTATGGACATATGTATTGTTTTACTGGATAATGAAGAAAGTCTCTTTTTTGATATAGGTAATTCATTGTCTAACTTTTATTTAGCTGCAGCATTGTTGGTGGAACCATATGAAGATTCTGAAATTGTAGACATTGCAGAAGATGGATGTTCAAAAATCTTTATGGCTAAACTGAACACTGAACCAAATGATAAAGGGGCCATTCTTGCTCACTATTACTCAATGCACTGCTTTAAAAAATGACATTGTAAACTAAAGATTCCTCCTACAGTAGCTGCTCGCACCACTGTTATTATTGAATCAATGATTATCTAAATATAATTTAAGCCCTTATCTTTAACAACATGCCAGGTATTTCATAAATGCCTAGTAAAACTTCACTTTTAAACAAGAAAACTTCACCTTATGTCTACACTGCACAGCTATTTTGAAATAAGCTATTTTGGAATAGTTATTCTGAAAGAGCTTATTTCAAAATACAACATCTACACTGCAGGAAAGCCTCAAAATTAGTCCAAGGCAGGCTTCCCTAATGTAGACGTACTATTTTGATACAGAGCCCCAGGAGGCACTGGAACTTAGAATGGCCCTGGTGAGGGGCTATTTCAAAACAGCGGAAGTGGAGTGTCTACACACACCTTATTTTGAAATAGCTATTTCGAAATAGGCATTATTCCTGGTAGAATAAGGTTTACAGATTTTGGAATAAGGCATCTGTAATTTTGAGATTATTTTAAAATAACGGAATGGCTGTGTTGCTGCTCACATTGTTATCTCAGAATAACGGTGCAGTGTAGACGCACCCTAGCTAGGATTCTGCATTAAATTGAGCACTAAAAAAAACATTTCTAAAGTCAAGCACTAACAGTAAAAACGTAACTGACAGATACTTCCACAGCAAACTAATATGCCACTTATATTTTGAACACAAACATTTGGACTTTCATAAATACGTAAACCACCTGCATCACAAATGTATGACAGCAATCTAAAGCAGTAACACTCACACTGAGGCTCATGAGCTGCAAGTGGCTTTTTAATGTGTGTCCTGTCGCTCTTTACAGCACATGGTATTAAAACACTGCGGGCTTGTGTTCACTACTGGGAAGATCAACCCTCTGGAGGCTGATCTTCTAGTGTTTGCCTTAGCAGATCTAATGTAGACCCCTAAATTGAACACTGGGGGCAGCCCCTGCTAGCATCCAGTACTCCTTTTTCTGTGAGGAGTAAGGGAAGATGACAGAGGCATGTGCTCCTGTTGGCCTCCCAGGGTGTGGTCATTGCAACAGCTTGGCTTAAGGGAGGCCGAATCCAGCTATGCATTTTGCGTAGCTGGATGGCGTACTTTAAGCCAACCTGCCTGGTCTAGTATAAACCAGGCCTGTGTGATCTACTGATTCCTGAACTACTGAAGTCTGAGTATCATCGATACAAGTTATCATTTATAAGCATAGGAAAACATGGTAGCTCATCAATAAAAACTGCTCAAAAATACGTTTAATAACCAGTTGATCCAGATTGTTCAGACATGTCCACATCAACATCTTCAAAGTCACTGCTTTCTGAGGACCATTTTTTCATGTTTCCTAGTGACAATCAGGCCTTGTACCTCTTTTGTTGCACTGTTTACTTTCTGACCCAGAGGAACAGTAATTTCTTGAAAATATTCCCAAGTAGGGTCTCTTTTACAACCCGCAGCTATGGCAGATTTCCACTCTATGCCCCTCCCCTCCAGTTCCTGGGTGTTAAAAACAACAGGAGAGGCTGTGCCTTGAAGAATGCTGCCACTTCTTCCCATATGGGCACGTCTACACTGCAACACTATTCCAAAATAACTTAGTCCACAGCTGGCAATTATTTCAAAATAGTGTCAAAATACTGTCAAGCTGAAGGACTTCTTACTCCGACTCCTGTAACCCTCATTGTACAAGGAATAAGGAAAGTCAGAGGAAGAGTGCTCTATTTTGAAATAAGTGCTGTGTGGACACATCCAATTTCGAAATAAGCTATTTTGAAATAAGATGTGTAATTGACATAGCTGAGTTTGCATAGCTTATTTCAAATTAAGCCCAGCAGTGTAGATGCACCCACAAAGTGTGTCTAGACTACATGGCTCCGTCGACAGAGCCATGTAGATGAGTTTACTCGGCAAAGGGAAATGAAGCGGCGATTTAAACAGTTGCTGCTTCATTTACATCAAAATGGCTGATGTGGCCGATGTTTCATGAGGCATAAAGGATCTGATGACAAAGGGTTCTGGGGTCGGCAGATCCCTGTCTAGACTACCGCACTGTGCCGACGATCAGCTGATCGGTACAGTGTGGCGGCCATTTTGATGTAAATGACGTGGCAATTATTTAAATCGCCGCTTCATTGCCCTTTGCCGAGTAAACTCATCTACATAGCTCCGTTGACGGAGCCATGTAGTCTAGACACACCCACAGTGTCTTGCTTTGACATCAGTGTTGCTTCTTTCTGGTTGTACACTCTGCTCCTTCTCTCTTGTTACAGAAGTCCCCTGCCTGACCCCCACCGGACTCCCACTTCCAGGAAAACAAAAGCACTGACCAGTCCAAGATCTGTGCTCCAGTAACCCACCCGCAGTATTTAATTTGTTCAGAAGCAGAGAGTGAAGCAGTTGAGAAATTAATGCATTTCTGTTTGTTTGTATGTCTGCCTCTCTGTGTGGAGATGCAAGGAGAGAGCAAGGCCGTTCATCCGAAGTGTTGAGAATCATCAATGTTTTCCCATGATCTGGAGAGTAAATTTACGTTGTGGGAGGAGTCAGAAATATTCATAATTTGAAAACTGGGCAAATCAGAGCTTAGGCAGGGCAACAGCTATAAACCCAATGGATAATTCTGAGGAGATGCATGAAGATGACCCTTGAAGTCAGAGAATGAGCCTCAATGCCTGTGATGACTGCCAGCAACCAAGCTTTTAATGCATCAGTGGGCAGCCTGGCCCTCCTTTATCTAAGGGGGCCGCAGGTGGCCAACCTGTGGCCCAAGGACCTCCTGTGTGCCCCACTCCCTCATGCACCTCTCACACACTGGGGCATTGGAGCCATGCACTTCCTACTCCTCCCACTCCTTCCCAGCACCTTTCAAAGACCCAGGAATGACTGATGCATGCTCCATCCCTGCTTCTCCCCTTCCATCCCACAGCTTGAATGCCACAAAGCAGCTGTTCAATAGCTGTTCAAGCTTGTGGAGGGGACGGAGTGCAAATCAGCCAAGGTGCTGAGAGGCAGGAGGAGGAAGTGCATGGCTCCAGTGCATGAGAGGTATGTGGGGGAGGGAGGCAGACAGGGGACCTGCAGGCCGCAGGTGGAACCTCAGTGGGCTATATGTGGCCCACAGGCTGCAGGTTGACCACCTCTGCATTAATACAATGCATAATCTATTTTGCCTTATTTATAAAGCTTGCCCTCAAAAGTTAGATGTTTTTCCCCAGATTCTTTACTTCTATGGAAAAGCAGCCTTTATCTCAAAGATAGAACATCATGGATTCAGCAAAATATTTTGTATTTAAATGTTTTAAGTGATTTGTAATAAGTTTAGGCTTTAATGTGTTTCATATTATATTCAAATTTCATTGTGAACGGTTCTTCTTTTTAAAGAAAAACTTTATAAGTTCAATTAAAAAAATCAAAATCCCATGTTAGGGCATGGAAATCTAAACTATCAATTGATTCTAGGTCATAGTCAGAGTAAATCCACATCACGTATCTTGCAATGGTCTAGCCTTGAGGTAATCTAAACAGGGATACTTATAATTTAAATAATACAATTTAAACAAAAGTCTGTTTTAAACAATGTGAGGGGGAGCTGCCCACACGAGCGCTGAAAGAGCAGAGGCGGGACAGATGGGCCCAATCAGCTAATTAGTCTGCAGACAAGGGGAGCTTTAGGCAGGAGGCAGCTAATGAGAGAGACACTTACCTGTGCAGGAATAGTTGGGCCTATAAAGTCAGTTAGTGGGCTACAGACTGGGCTGTTGGGAAAGAATGAAGGAAGACAGGTAGCCAGAGGGTGAAGTCTTGAAGAGAATACCAGCAGTCCTGGAGTGAGAGGAACTCAGACCAGAACGACAGTGTGATAACTGTGGATGGGGGTGTCAGCCTTGAGCTAATCTCCAGAATGATCAGGCGGAGGCCCCAGACTGATGGTGAGTGGAGCACCACGTGAGAATACAAAAAGACTGATTTTTTTTTAATCTGCCCTGCTCTGAAAGCTGGGAAGCCTCGTTAGCAACGGCACTTAGTGTTAATATTGATTTGACAAGGCAGAGCACTGGAGTGATATTTTCACATCAACCTGCCTTTAAAAAAAAGTGAGGCATGGAATTCTAAACTAGCAGTGCATTCCAGGTTACACTCAGGGTAATCCACAGCAAATATGTTGCAATGGTCTAGCCTTGTGGCAATCTAAACCTAGATCGCTGCATTCAGGGCTCTATCCACGACCTGACCTGACTGGCTCAAATTGGTAAAATGCTGTTTTCTCTCTGCAAATCTGAGTCCATTGAGCCCCTAGGATTTCAACTTCCTTTATAAGTGGAGGACGGGTACCCAGGTATCCTCACCGGAGCGTGAAGTTACAGCTCATGCTTGTTTCTTAGAACATTCCCTCTTGCCATTTGCCATCATATCCATTGTACTTGGAATGAGCCTGAGTCACCTACTTCCCAAACAGGATCTTTTAACCTAGACATTGGAGTGCTGCCTTGCTGACACTGCAGCAATTAAGAAGATGTCATGGCTGGGATAAATGCAAGACTTTCTTTATTTCTTGCTTATATAGACTCTTACCACTGTCCCCTAGGCCCCTAGTGGCCATTCTGAATAGTGGCTCTAGCTTAGGGGTGGGAAACCTTTTTTGGGTTGGGGGTTGCTGATCCAAAGAAAAATCAGCTGCAGGCTGCACACAAGTGAGAAGGAGGGAAAAAAAATCCCAAACCCTCACTGACATGGCCCATGACTGAGAACAAAGATACTCCCCACATTCCCCTTGTACAACAGAGCCTAGGAGGGCCCATGCTAGTAGATTTTTGTGCACTCCAACCCCACCAGGGTTGCAGGGCTGGTGCACTAGTGTGTGCTCCCCAATGTTGTGGGGGGTGAGCCCCAAGCCTCAGGGGCTGGATCCAGGTAAGCCAGGGGGCACATCCAGCCCCTGGGCCTTAGGCTCCCCACCCCTGCTTTAGCCATCGAGAACTAAACATGGACACGTGAGAAGACAAGATAAACGTAGCTGCGTGTGATTGGTTAGATCACTGATGTCAAATCATATAATGCTACTCTTCAAGAGCATAAGTTCTCCCACAATACCTCTTAACTAAGGAAGGGGTCAAGAAAGTTACTCTGAAAGAGGCTGGTAATTTTTCTGTCTTCTAGACTACTATATACGGTCTGAAAATAGAAATTTATGGGGTAATATACTCTGGAACTAATTAGTATTGAAACCATTTGGTAAGGACATAAAGAACTATATAAGAACATACGGCCACATCTTCAGCTCGTCCAAATTGGCATAGCTCCACTGAGGATAGTGGTGTTACATAGCTGAGAATATGTCCCATAATTATCTAAGAAACTGAAAAGTAGTTACATAGACTTTTATGTTGCCTCTTAAATGAAGTGACAGCAGCTTATACAGATGACATACAGCCCATCATTTCTATTGCATTTCATGAAGGACAGTGTTGTCTCTGATTTCCTATCTGTGCATTTTTAAAGCCCAAAGTTCAAATACGGGGCCACTTCTGTTCTCTGATAGCCATTGAAATTAGTGGGGGCTGTGGCCTGTGTTTATTTCAAATGTGTACAATGTCAAGCTTGTTCAATATAATACACATTTTGGAAATAAAATATATTGTAAACATGCTCGGTTTGCCTTGTAAGATGAAATTATGATGAATGACTGCCTTTAAATCACTAAACTGCTGTCATATTTTTTGAAGAAATTGTAGTCTCACTATAATAACAATTCCTATACAAAATTGATAGTGCACAATTGCCTGCTTCAAAGATGCTTTTGGAAAGATCATTTTGGCTAGTTCATCTTTTAAACCAATAAATAGTCTATTTCCCACTAAGACCCATTTTATCCTGTTTTGCTCTGAGATATTACTATTTCAAGACTACTTGAGCACTAGTCTTTGAAGACACATGTACAGAGCAGGCTAATATATAGTAGTAAAAGTCAAAAGGAGAATTTTTTTTGTGATAATATGCATTTCCCTAAGATTGCTATGTTGAAAGAAGTTGGCCTTGTTTGAGTTCATTGTGTTTTGTTAAATTTATGCTGGTTATTTTAAGTAACCCATTGGTGAATAATATAGAATAATGAATAAACTTCCAAGAAATGTTTTGAATTAAACTGTCTTGTATGGCATTATACTTCAATATTCTGAACAAAGTGAAGTAAATACAAAAACAACCTAGGTAGTGAACAATTCTTTCTAGTCAAGAAAATAGACCAATTTTTCAATCACACTTCTTGTCCTTTTTCTAACTATAAACAATTTTTGAACTACTTTAATATAAGAATGCTCATGCTACGCATGAGTTATATACTCCTAAGCATGCTTGTCTTACAGTTTGAAGATTGGGATTTTCAAAGGACCTTAGAGAAAGCTGCAGCCATGTCCTATTGAAATTCGGTGGAAGATGGGTGCCTGACTCCTTTAGGTTATGTCTATCCTGCACACTTCTTGTGATAGAAAGTAGGTTATGTGGGTAGCTACATATCACAGTGACAAACAGGCTGCGTCCACACTGCAGGGTGTAGATATATGCGAAAGGGTGTGTGTGGAGGGAGGGGGAGAGTTTTCAGAGCCTTTCCCTGCAGCAGAGACAGATTCAGGTTTAGCACCCTTTCTCCTGATACTTTATGTATAGAGGTTGGGGAGTGGGTGACAGAGCATCTTTTTCTTTCCCTCCCCCTTCTCTTCTCCTATTTATTTCGAGTTTTCTTATCCCCTTAGTCATAACTCCGGTCATCTGAAGAAGTGGGCTGTGCCCACGAAAGCTCATGATACCATCTACATGTTTTGTTAGGCTATAAAGTGCTACCAGACCATCTGCTTGCTGGTTTTTTCCATCAGCAGGGAAAGACTCAAACAGAGGGGAGCAGGGTGCTAGAGTGCTTGGTTGAGTGGAGAGCCCTGTCTGACGCATCTCTGGCTACATCCCCACAGGGTTCAGGAGTGTCTCTGTGCACGTAAGCAGCACTAGTAATAGCAATAGTCTACACCAGTGTTTCTTAAACTGCATTCTGCGAGGCAGTCAGAGGTACACCGCAGAGAACAACAGAATTCAAAATTGCTACCTTTAAAGGGGCAGGAGACCTTTTTGTGTGTGTAGGTTTTTTCTTTTGTTCAATAATTTTCTCCCTGATTTTTTTTTTTTTCCCCTCAACAAAAAATCCTTGGTGTTCCTCTGTCTTAAGTTTAAGAAACACTGGTCTACTCTGTTGTTTATATCCAGGCTACGGTGTGTGCTGTGTATGTACTCTACACACTGCCCACAAGAGTGTGCAGTATAGACACACCATAGACTTTGAAAAGCCCAGCCTGAAGGTGTAGGGTCTGAATCACCACGGCATCAGTCCAGTTTTACACCAGTGTCATCAGGGGCAAACTCAGGAAATTAAACTTGATCACTTTTGGAGGGGCACATTAAACACACACAAATTAAAATCACATGAACAGCCCCTCACCCGCTAGCAGCAAGGAGGGAGCAGCTCTCTTGGGTAGCAGCACCCTTGTGTCACTACAGCCCAGGGAGGGAGGGAGCAGCTGATTATGTTTCTACCCCTCCCTACAGCTGCTTCCTCTCCTTCTCCACTGCTGGAGTCCTACAGTGCTTCCTGCTTTGCAAGCAGCCAGCTGAGGGGAGTCATGGGCTGAGGGCAGAGACAATGGGGGAACTCCAGGAACAGGGAAGGAGAAGCATGATCTATAAGAGTGGGCAGAGGAGGAGCTCAGCTGGCAGCCACATGAAAATGCGGTCAGAGGGAAGCATGAGCAGCTTGGCCTTCCTTGTTCATGCCTTGGATTTAACACTATTATAACCAATGCAGTTACAGGAGTTACCGCTGGAATAAGGTAGTGGCGAATCAGGCTTTTTAACCAGGGTTATTTATTGTGCAAGTTTTAATATGGACAAGGTGCCTTCTTTGGCAGACACTAATACAATTAAAGGGTTTGTATGGGACAAAAAAAGCTTTCTGGGCCATGCTAAGGACGACGATTAATCAGAACATTAAATGCACACTGCACAGCTAGCCCACAAGTAATGGCTCTGATCTGAAGCAAATGATTTTCACAAAGCTATTCACCTGCTTCAAGTTAGCCATTGTTAAGCACCTTGCTGAGTTGGGACTTTGCTGTGGTCCAGACTCTTGCTGTCATATGCTTTGTGCTGTCTTGCAGAGGCCCTGACTTGAAGCAGATCTCAGTTCCTCTGGATTTTCCTTTGCAATGAGCTTAATGTACCCCTGTATTTTAATTGTCAGTTTGCATTAATCAAAATAAGAGAATCACAGAAACATAAGGTTGGAAGGGGCCTCAGCTAGTCCAGCCCCTGCTACCAAGACAGGATAAAGGCTAACTACCTAGATCACCCTGAAGTTTATCAAAGCTGTTCTTTGAAGATTCTCCATCATTGGAAGTTTTTTAGTCTCCTATTCCAGCATTTAACTATCCCTATAGTTAGAAACTTTTTCCTAATAACCAGTGTGGCAAGGGCCTCTCTTTCCCTAGTTAGTGTTTGGGCTGGCAACCTTTGCCAGGGGTTGGGCTTGCAGCTTGTTTCTGGGGTAGGGATCCCAGCCACACATTCTAGGACTCTATCCCCTGCTGTATCTAGCTCTATAACTGCTGGGACTCCATCTGTCTGTGTTCACTGCCACCTTCTAACTGGGGAGGCTTTTAAAGGTCTCTGGCAGGCCTAAAGTGGAGTCAGCTGGCCCCAATCTGCCTGAGCCAGCTCCCTAAGAGCTGTTCCTAATTGTCTTGCAGCCCTCCACCTCTAATGAGCAGGCCTTTTCCCCACTTTATAGCAGCCCTCTGGCTTGCTTTGTCACACCAGCCAAAATCTCCTTTCTTGCAACATAAACACATTACTTTTTCCCTTCTTTCTGTGGGCATGGAGAATAATTGATCACTCTCCTTTTTGTAACAGTCCTTAACATATCTGAAGACTATCAGGATCCAATGCCCAATCATATTTTCTCAACTCTGAACATGTCCAATTTTTCAACCTTTCCTGAGAGGGATAGAAGATCTGACTTCCATTTTGTTGCTCTTCTCTGGACTGTCCCTAAATTGTTTATGTGCTTTTAAAACTGTGGCTCCCAGAGCTGGACACAGTACTAGAGGTGAGACCTTACCAGTCCCAAACAGAGAGGGACAATTACCTCACATGTCTTGCATGTAACATTAATACCCACCAAAATAATAATCCTATTACTATACAGTAAAATATTAGCCTTTTTTGAACTATATCACATTCTTGGCTCACATTCAATATAGTGTTATCTCAATGAAACTTTGGTTAGTTCCATTGCACTGCTATGGGAATACCCTAAATCAACCTCTGCGAGTCCTGGCCTCTTCAGTGGCAAGTTACTTCAAGAGGGTAAAACAGACTGGGCTAGTGTGGAAAGGAGGAGAGCCTGGGGAGAACTGGAGTTTGAGGGGAGCCTGTCTTTACTACAGAAGCACAATCCATTACTTCCTATACTGTATATGGTGTACTTCAACTTGCCACACTTTCAGGTGTTGATGACCTCCTGAGGGGGGCAACATTTTTTAAAGATAATTGCAGGTAAAGAGAAGGGTTTTTCTATTTCTGCTTTTCCACACTTCTCTTTACCTGCAATTATCTTTAAAAAATGTTGCCCCCCTCAGGAGGTCATCAACACCTGAAAGTGTGGCAAGTTGAAGTACACCATATACAGTATAGGAAGAGATTATCAGAAAAGATATACCTGAGTCAGCTCCATCTGAGATTGTGTCTATGTTGCTCTATTTTTCCAATCTCCTAAGTGCTGTAGAAGAACAACACAGATATCAGAAAGTCCTCCTGCATATTCCTACAACTAATAACATTTGCCTGTACAGAAGAATATGCAGTGCAAACAGCTGTCATTTATATCACCAACATATTCTCTTTGCTGGTAGGAATGCATATTATTAATGCACCAAAGCTCTCGACTGACAGCTGCAAAAATAGGTATATATTAATATGTGGATTTGTAAAATACATTAAACAGTCTTCACAAAAAAACAAACCCCAAAGCCCCAAATAACTTAAGCAGAATCAGTAACACCTGAGGAAAGAAGGAAAAGGGAACAGATATTTGCAGCAATAATAATCATTTTTACTGAACCAGTGATGAGTCACATTGTCCTTCCATCTCACCTTTAGGAAAGCAGTAAAACTTGCTTGGTCAGCAAGCCGATATCATCTAAAAATAGCCTATGTCTCTGAGTGGGAAATACATCCATCTCCATTCTTTCAGCTTGCCCATGAGACTCAAGTCAACATATTGAGATGCCAGAAATGTGGGCAATTTCACTGTATAAACTTCATACACCCCTGTTAGCGCCTGTTTATATGTGGGTGCCTGTTTTGTAGCCAGGTGGCTGCATGATTAGAAAAGCAAATGTGTTCTGAGGGATTGGGAAGAGAGTCCATTTTGTGTTTAGGATTAGAAAACTCACAAAGCACAAGTAATGTGCATGTATACCTATATCTGCTTGAAGAGTCTGTGAAACATCTTCTTGCAATGCTAAGAAGATCCTTAAAAGTATTGATTTCTATTTGTATCCCTTTGGCAAGATAAAGGGATTGTATATTGAAGATTGCCAGCAAGAGATTTTACCAGACAGCTGCATTAACTTCTACTGTGGGGCTTCTTGAAAGCCCCAAAGAAAAGAAGCTTTAATTCAGCCATGTCACCTATTACATATCATCTAATAGGTGCTATCCTTTGTTAGCAAGATCAATGTTAAGGTAGATTTCAGTGGGAGACAGTATAAATGGCAACTTAGATATCACACTTGCTGTAAAAAATACTTATGTATAGATTGCTAAGCATTATTGTTCAAGATGGTTGAAACATTAGCTACAACATGTATTTTCCTCAAAACATGCTGTTTTACTGCAACATTGGTGAGTTTGGTCATGTTTTGGTGGGTGGGTGCCTGAGATTGAGGACTTTTTGGTCACTTGTCGAGAGAGCAAGAGAAAGACACCCCAATGGAAAACATTGATGTGAAAATGGACATTATGACATCATTCCATTTTGTGAAAAATGTTCGCAAATGTTTTGTTTTCTTTACAATAATGGAACAAGAACAAACTTTGAAACCCCTAGAGTTGAACGGCTATGGAACCGTTGCCCTCTGGCTTGCCCTAAGTTATCATCCTTGTTCTACAGATAAGAATAAATCATGGAGCATAAAATCCTGGCCCCTCTGATGTTGTCAGGAAAGTGACTTGCCCAATGTTGCATCGTAAGTCAGCAACAGCGGTAAGTCATGTTTCATGTCTTTTAGTGCCATAACCACTGGTCAGTGCACTTCCCTAAATAATGTTAAACTGTTGCAGTGTTTCATTATGAATTTTAAGTATCAATATTTTTCGGTGTTTGAGGAGGAGAGAGATGGATATAGGTCAGTAATCTATCATACTGTACTATAGTGTAAAAAGCAGCAACTTACCCTGACATTCAGAAGGACTCGGTGCTCCAGCTCAGGAAGGACGTATTGCCAATTAAGGAGCAGTCTATCTCAGATGGAGCTGACTCAGATATCTCCTGTATTATAATCTCTCTCTATCTATGGCATACTTCAATTTACCACACTTTAAGGTGTTGATGACCTCCTAAAGGGGACAATGGCACATAAAGTTTATGCCTCAGATGTAAGTTTTGTAAAAAGGATTTACAAAATCTCACTGCATTTGAGAGCATTTCAGTTAATATCTGTTTCCCAGAGAAGAGGCATTTTCAAACTGGTTTTTTATAATTCTCCTGAAGTGTTGGAAATCCCAGTGGGGTATGGGAAACGGGGGAAGAAAGCATAGATTTAGGAGTCCTTAAGCAGTGGGTGCTATTCATAACTCTGCCATTGAGGTACAAAGGCTACTGATCAGCAAGGCATTTAGGGTGCATCTACACGGCACTGTAATCTTGAAATAAGATATGCAATTTGCGCTATGCGATAGCAAAATAGCGTGCCTGTTATTTTGAAAAATATTTCAAAATGAGAGGAGGCTTGTATAGACGTGAGGTAGCTATTTTGGGATACCGCTGGCATCCTGAAATAGCCGTGCAGTATAGATGTACCCTTAAAGACCTGTTTAAATCCATCCCTATTAAGCAAAGGACTTAAAACAAATGCTTAATTTTAGCCACGTGCATAAGGCCCATTGAAGTTAATTCACTACCCCACATACCCTCCATAACAAAATATTTTTTGAAACTTTTGCACTTTTCACTTAGCTTGGATATTGAAAATTAAAATGTCCTCTGGGTTTTATGCACTAACTTAGTGCATGAATTCACTAACTTAGTGCATGTGTTTATAAAGTTGCACTCCCTAGGCAATGATTGCTGCATCAGGGCTTGAATAGCCATGCGCAAGTTACTAAGGGCTCAGTGCAATTCCCACTGTAAGACTCCAGTTGATTACAGTGATCATTTGATTAAATGGTTTCTTGGCCTCAGGTTCCTAAAATTTAGAGCTGACTGAACAGAGATAAAATGACCGGAATTCTCTTTTCCCTCTTTAAATTTTCATTGAAATTTTTTTCAGATCAAATTATCCAAACTTTTAATATTAATATTTCTTTGCCTCATTCTGAGTGGTCTTGGGAGAACTAGTATTTATAAAGCTCTTTGGATAAAAAAAAAAAGCAAGATATTATATAACATGTTTCAGAGGGGTAGCTGTGTGAGACTGTTTCAGCAAAAAAAAAAGGGGGGGGGGAGTATAGTGGCATCATATATATATGGTAGCCCAATGTCTGAGAGTCTGTAACGCTGAAATGCTGGCTGTTCCCTCTGGGCAGCCCGTGCTGCATGGGGAGTGTGGGGCCCAAACGCCCGCTTGCTCCCCCGTGGCAGCCCGGCTGAGCGGTGCAGAAGTCAGCCGAGCACCATGGCGGGAGGGAAAGGGGGGCGGGGCGGTGATGTGCGCTGTGACAGCAGCTCCAGGCCCCGTCCCCTGTCTGTGAACATCACCACCGCACTTCACCTCCCACCATGGGGCTCAGCTGACTTCTGCGCCGCTCAGCCAGGCCGCCGTGTGGGAGCAAGTGGCGCAAGCGACCATTCGGGCTCCGCGCTCCCCATGCAGCACAGGGAGTGCGGAGCCCAAAAGGCCATTTGGGCTCCACGGTCCCCTGAGTGAGAGGCAGGAGGGGGAGGAGAAGAGAAAGAGAGAGGCAGGAGGCAGAGGAGAGCTGAGAGAGGCGGGGAGGTAGGAGGAGGAGAGAGAGAGAGAGACCGGAGGCTCAGGAGAGAAGACTGACGTGGAGGAGAGACCTGAAAATCCCATCTTATGACGGGTTAATTGGCTAGTTTTAAAGACTAACAAGTGTATTAGTGTATTAGAGCATAAGCTTTCATGTGCTACAACTCACTTCCTCAGACGCTGAAGAGAAAAGAAGGGGGAAAAAAAAGAAAAAAGGGATACCAAGATGGAAGTGTGCCATCAGGGCATTAGTTTCAAACTTTCAATCTTAATAACCTAGGTGTACCACAAGTAAGTAGGTGTGCCACCATCATGATAAACATATTTTAAAAAATTCTACCACCCCTAAAATATTTTCACTAGCCCCAAAGCATGAGTGGAATATTCAAAGAATTACACAAGGTTTGTTATTTCCTCATTTGCCATTGAAGGTCTCTAATCTGCATTTTATGGACCCCATCCTGCCTTTGTTTTCCTTTGTTTCCCCTGTCCTTTTGAGCACAGTGTTTTGTCTGGGATGCTGCCCCAGAACTGACTTTGGTAATCCCGCTTTGGAGGTGTTGTAGAGAAGGTTAGCAAGAAAGAGTTAGCAAGGTCCTGCCTGGTTATTTTTTCACGGTTGCCTCATGTTACAGGATGTGGCAGGGTGGCAAGGGGAAGTAATGAGCACTGAGAGTCTTGGTTCTCACATGGCTTTTATTTGGACTTGAGAACTGAGTATACTCACAGAGCACGTGGGCTATTTAATGGAACAAATTATTTGGGCTTTGCATGCCAGGATCTGGTGTACAATGTGGCTGCTCTGCCCATAAAGCCAGCTTAATGAGCTATTCCAATTCACGCCTGCGCAGGGGAACCCTCTGGTGACCTGCAGCCAGTAAGAGTCTCCACTACAATCCCCCTGCTTGCAGTTGGCATAGAGGGAATGGTCTGTGCAGAAGAGATGTGGCATAGAGGGAATGGTCTATCATCCCTCACCAATCTGGCTGTCATTTTGAGGCTAGTGACAGCCAGCATAATTTGCATAAATCTTCAGCCTACTCTAATTTGCACTGGGGAGGGGACCAGCTCTGCATACACAGTAGGATCAGAAGAGCACAAAGGTAAGCTGTCACCTCCCTAAGTTGAAATTTGGACAGATTTCTTGCTCCAAATGACTAACACTGGGCTGATTTGCGTGTACTATATCTGTTCTGCAAAGAAGTAGCTGACTTCAATCTCCAGGGCTCTTAGCCCAGCAGCTTTCATTAGCTCTAAGTTCACTTAAAGACCAGGAAGGGGAAAAAAATCTGTCATTTGTTAAAATGAAGTAAAGCAAGGCAAGATACTGGGGGCAAGTGAGGGACATCCGGTGGTTTTCCTTTCTTTTATTTGGAGTTTACTTGTTCCTTCTTTCTAATACTTTTATAGCACTGCACACTAGCTTTGCTTTTTAGCCACTAGGTGGAGAAAGTGAGCCTTCTATTGTCATTGAATAGCATTTGTAGAAGAATTGACATTTAGGCCTAAATTCCACAGATACTTTAGGAGGAGAAAAAAGTTCTCTCCTGCAGGACTTCACAGGGCAAAACAGTGACAGTGTAGTTAGTCAAAAGCTTACTGGAAGGAATGTTAATAAAATGCAGTAAAAATATGGCCTTTTTTAAAATGTAAAATCACTACTGTCAGTCTCAGGTGCTTTTCTGAACCCTACCACAGTACACCACCCTTGCTTTGATTCTCATCACCACTGCTTTCCATACTTGCATCACCAAGAGTTGGGCTGGCAGAGATGTCTCTTCTCATGTCCTGCACCATCTCTGCAGAGAGACCACAGCCAGTTTTGTTGTGCTGTGTATTTGCAAGCCTGTGGTTACAGCATATTGCAAAACTGTATGGACAGGGAAGGTGCAAGAGCCTCAAAGTTCTAGAGGTTGTAAAAGGCTCTCAAAGGCTTCAGTTCTCATTTGAAACCTTCAGAAGTTGGGCCAGTCCTATGGTCCAAAAGAATAAAATCTGATTTCCTGAAACATTTCAAGGGTATCTCAAAGTGCTTTCTCTCGAACTGTACAGTTTGATTCTGGTGGTGAAATGACTGTATTGTAAAGCCACTTAATGATCATCAGTACTACACACAGGCTACGGAAGGTTTATCACAATGTGGGAACAGACATAGCCTATGCACCAAAATAGCTAGAGCTTTTTTATTATGAGATGGAATAGTTACAAAAATGCTGGAATGTTCTCTACTGTTTAGATGTAGACTTTTAAAGATGGAGCAGCAGATAATTTGCTCAATCACTTACCATCATAGTTCATGCAACTGCACTAACTGCGTATCATAATGACCATTTCAACTTCTATCTAGCCTCTCTTGGAGGAACTTCACAGATCCAAAGCAGTTTCTCTAAGAGGAAATTGAATAGTTTTCTGGCTCATATTGTGTGTTCCAGGGAAATTAAAGATATTAAACTTTAATATGTGATCTGGCATCTAAGTGGTTCTATTCCTCATCTGACTTGTGGCAATGCACAGCACAGGAGTAATTTTTTTTAGCTGAAAAACATTCATGCCTCCATTTTGCCACAAGAAAATACAATTCTTCCCATCCTTGGTGCTTGGTGGAGATGCTAGCATTACTGTTACATGATCGTTAGCTTTCACATAGTATATCACATGCTGGGGAAACATTATCTGAGAATTCACTGCAGACAAATCTTTTGCATTTCACTTTTATGACTATGATCTTTAGCACGCACATTAGCATGTCTCTGACAATGTAATTCAGAAGGGTAGCTGGGTCAGTCTGTAACTTTAAAAACAACAAGTATTCCTGGGTGACCTTAGAGACTAACACACATATATTAAGCAAAATGCAGGACTAGGTAGCACTTTAAAGACTAACAAGATGGTTTATTAGATGATGAGCTTTCGTGGGCCAGACCCACTTCCTCAGATCAAATAGTGGAAGAAAATAGTCACAACCATATATACCAAAGGATACAATTAAAAAACCTGGGGAAGCCATCTTGGTAATGGGCACCCCCGGACGTCCCATCTCTGGTATTGGCACGCTCACTACTGGTCTATCCAGCTATGTAGACTCTCTTCTCAAACCCTTCGCAACCAACACCCCCAGCTATCTCCGAGACACTACTGACTTCCTAAGGAAACTACAAAACATCAATAACCTCCCCAATAACACCATCCTTGCCACCATGGATGTAGAAGCTCTATATACCAACATCCCACATGAAGACGGATTACAAGCAATTAGAAACAATATCCCAGAGGACACCACTGCCAACCTGATAGCAGACCTATGTAACTTTGTTCTCACCCACAATTATTTCCAGTTTGAGAACAACTTATACCTCCAGATCAGCGGCACAGCCATGGGTACACGCATGGCCCCACAGTATGCTAACATCTTTATGGCTGACCTAGAACAACGTTTCCTCAACTCCCGCCCTTTTCACCCCTTCTCTACCTACGGTACATTGATGACATCTTTATGATCTGGACGCATGGCCAAGAAACACTGGAGATATTCCACCGAGATTTCAGCAACCTACACCCCACCATCAACCTCAGCCTGGACCATTCTACACGAGAGATCCACTTCCTGGACACCACAGTACAAATCAACAATGGAAAATTAGACACCACTCTCTACAGAAAACCCACCGACTCATACAGTTACCTACATGCTTCCAGCTCCCATCCAGAATACACCATACAATCCATCGTCTATAGCCAAGCCCTTCGATACAACCGCATCTGCTCTAATCCCACTGACAAGAGACCAGAAGCTTCAGGATCTCTACCAAGCATTTATAAACCTCAACTACCCACCCGGAGAAATAAAAAAACAAATTGAAAGAGCCAGACGAATACCTAGAAACCATCTACTTCAAGACAGACCCAAGAAAACCAACAATAGAACACCACTTGTCATCACCTACAACCCCCAACTTAAACCTGTCCAACACATTATCAATAAACTACAGCCTATACTGGAACAGGATACCATACTCCAAGGGGCTCTGGGAGACATACCCATAGTCTCCTATAGACAACCACCTAACCTCAAGATGATTCTTACCAACAAGCACAGGACATACCACACTAATACCAACCCTGGTACCTTCCCTTGCAACAAACCCCGTTGCCAGCTTTGTCCACATATTCATTCTGCTGATACCATTATTGGACCTAACCAAGTGAGTTATAAGATCAAGAACACATTTTCCTGCACATCCAGAAATATAATTTATGCTATCATGTGCCAAAAGTGTCCGTCTGCTATGTACATTGGACAAACATCTCAGACACTTCGCCAAAGGATTAATGTCCACAAAACAGATATCAGACCAGATCACAAAGAAAAAACAGTTTCTTGCCATTTCAACCAGAAAGGACACTCTCTCAATGACTTAACCACCTGCATTCTGCTACAAAGACCTTTTACATCTGCACTTGAAAGGGAATCCTCTGAACTGTCATTCATGTTAAAATTCGACACTCTCCGGGAAGGATTGAACAAAGACTCAAACTATCTTACCCATTACCAAGATAGCTTCCCCAATTATCACCTCTAATACCATTAGCTCACAGACATCTAACTCTCCCCACCTCTAATATCATTAATTCACAGACGTTTACCTTCCTTCCTTCTCCCCCCCCCTCCCCCGCATCCTCCTCCTGTTCTGATATGTGATTTGTCCTTTTCATATGTGTTCATTTTTTGTAATTGTATCCTTTGGTATATATGGTTGTGACTATTTTCTTCCACTATTTTATCTGAGGAAGTGGGTCCGGCCCACGAAAGCTCATCTAATAAACCATCTTGTTAGTCTTTAAAGTGCTACCTAGTCCTGCATTTTGCTTCAGCTACCCCAGACTAACACGGCTACATTTCTATTACTATTCTACACATATATTAGTATCATGAGCCTTCGTAGGCAAAGCCCACTTCCTCTGATAATTCACAGTTAATAACACAACAAGAATGTCTTCCGTTCAGGGAGCTCCTTCTGTACATAGGATGGTATTCTGCATACAGTTTGAATTGGAGAATAACTGAGGAGACCATTCTGGACCAATACTAGGTGTGAATTGTAGTATCCTGTGCAAGCATATCACTTCTGCCTCTTGCCCCAAGATGTTAGCAGTTTTGTCCATCTCTGCTCGCTCTCAGGGTACTGATTTTTGGAAAATGCTGGGAGTTTCATGCAGCCACAGCCAATGAAGACTGCTGAGGGCATATGCTAAATTTATGCATTCCCTGCCAACTCTAGAGACACTCCAGAAGCCAAATTTGGGGAGCATTGTGGCTGCTTATTGTAGTCCGCATCCTAGGAGAAGGGAAATTGTAGATGCCTGGTACCTCCACAATCTTTAGTATACTTTCTGCTATCAAAAGCCTGCACCATAATCTGCATTTACCAGCAAAAGTTAAGATCTTGGAGTCAATCTTGGTTCCTTATACAGCTGCCAGAGCATAGCACCAAGAACATGTACTCTGGTTTAGGTCTCAATCAGATGATCACTGCTGCACAGAATCTACCCTAAATCCAATCCAATAGGTCAGTGTTAGGGTTGCCAGATGGTTTCAACAAAAATACCAGACACACTTGACATTAAATCACAATCTACATTACATCTTATTTAGAAAATACCGGACATTTATATTTTCTCATTTATATTTTCTCAATTTGTTTCCCGAACAGAAAGCTCAAATACTGGAATGTTTGGTTCAAAACCAGACTCCTGGCAACCCTAATGTGCATGACTATCCTGTTCCAATGGATACAGATTTGGGCCCCAAAGAGGAGGCATGAATGATGTAGCTGAGCTTGTGAACCAACACTTTCCCCAGATAAGCCACTTTTTCATACTATTTTGGTCTTGGGATAAGATGTTACTTACTCCCAAGTGTCATCTATTCCATAGCATGAGAAATACCTCAGCTTCGTTGCTTCACAGTATGCAATCTGCAGGTGAAAGAAGAGGAAATTTAAAGTGGGGAAACTAACAAAGCAAAAGCAGTGCTATGACTATAAATGCCTCAAACTAAGAAAAATCATTTTAACGGGTTGCCAATTTCACCAATTATTGCAATGATTTAGTAGTTTGTATCCCAATTAAATACTTGCATGCCAAAGTCTGTTAAAAAACATTTAAGAAGTACATACAAAGATCAAAGAATAATACATTCATGGATTTAGCCCATCAAACTATGTCTGTAAAATACTTATCCTTAACTTTAATTCATAATCCCTTTCAAATGACTCTCTCATTTAGTTTGGTATTTGGGGATTTCATGTTACATTTTTTTGTTGGTCTCTAGCCAGTTAAAATGATGTCTTTGATTTCATGTATATATGAAAGGTTAAACTAAGCCCAACTTTTCTTTTTCAAGATCCTGCCCAATGTCTGATCCTTGGTGGTCTTTCTGACTTTCATACAATTTAGTATGAAGCACAGAAAAAAAAAACCCCAGAAACCTCTGGAATGTCACTCATTTCAAACTCTTGAAAGGAAAAAAAAAACCTAACTGGATTTAATTTTTAGCCATCTATGTTTTAGTGCTGCTTTTTTAAACCTCATTGATAGATGGGTACTTTAATGAGTAAATTACTTTACTTCATGGTTCAGAAAATGCATGGATGGTGCAAACCATAATTCCTTTTAAATACAGGCTTTGCACATGCCTGGCTGAGCTGACTGCTGACCATATCCCAGGAGAAGTTTGATTTGTAGGTTGGCGTCATGCTTCTGAATCTCACTGATGGAAAAATGACAGTGTATATTGCCTGCTTTTTACAAGAAAAAGGAAATATTAAAGTGTGCCTTAAACAGCCAATCCAAGGAAATTCGGGGTCACAACTGCTGCTCTGTCCTCATCATGCTACCTCAGTTTGAAAAGTAGCCACAGAATACGTGATCTTAAAAAGATCAAAAAGGTTTCTTGTGTGTGTTAAATCTTTGCAAATACCTAATGTGAATGATCCTCCTACTTATGCATTCTGTTATGGGGCCTAATCTAACTCTCACTGGAAGCAATGGAAAGAATCCCAAACGTCTTATCTTACTAACAGGTTCAGATAGACACATGTACTTATCCAAGAACGACTACAGTGAAAAATAATAAAAGCGCGTGTAAAACTGGCTAATTCATTAAGATGATTTTGTACATTTGAATTGAGGTAAGTTCAGAAATCCTGTAAGTCAGTGGTTCTCAACCAGGGCTACACATATCCCTGTGGTTACACAGTGGTCTTCTCCGGGTACATCAACTGATTTAGATATTTGCCTAACTTAACAACAACAGGTTACATAAAAAGCTGTAGGCAAGTGAGTACAAACTCAAATTTTATAAAATAATGACTTGTTTATACTGTTCCATATACTGTACACTGAAATATAAATACAGTATTTGTATTGTAATCAAGTTAACTTATAATTACATGATAAAAATGAGAATCAGGAGTTTTTAATAGTGTGCTATGCTCCCTTTTTTAAATTTGTCTGATTTTTTTTAAGTGATGTCTAAGCATGTAGATTTTAAGTGAGATGAAAGTTGCAGGCATGGAAGATAAATCAGACTTCTGAAAGGGGCACAGTAATCTGGAAAGTTTGAGAGCCACTGATGTAGGCAATAATATTGATTGCAATGCCATTCATAAGTGCTGCAGAAGTGACTGGAAAAAAAAGGTCTCAGTTGGGAATAGGGTAGGCTAAAGACCTGTAACCAGACTCAGTTCATGGTTCTGATACTTGTGTATAAAGCCTTGGGTGGGATAAACCAATATTCTCTTACAAACATCTGTTTCTCCAGAAATCTTCAACAGCGCTTAAGGTCTCTGAGCACTCCTACCCTTACTGCAATCCAGATACAGATTCAGGAAAGTAGACAAGTAGGGCCTTTTCAACAGCTGGTCCAGAGATTCTCCCAAAGGAAATCAAAGAAGGAGCCTACCCTCACCATCTTCCACTTTAAGACAGAGGTTCCCAACTCTTTATACCACAGATCGGCAAACCTATTCACAAACTTTTGGAGGACCAGCAACGTTTTAGGAGCATATTTGAGTATTCATTATGCAAATAATGAATAGGCAAATAAACTGTTACTGGTCTGCCAAAAGCCCTGGCCACCAGAACTGCTGCAAAAAGCTGGCTCCAGCTCCAGCTGCAGCCAGTGGTTCATGGCCCTGCACCCATCCGTGGACCAGTGGTTGGGAACTGCTGCTTTAAGACACCACTCTGCACCATACCACTTTTCAAGAACCCAGAAGAATAATAGAAGCTTAAAATTGGAAGAGACTTGCAGGTGAACTCAAAGCAGAACCAACCCCAACTAAATCATTCCAGCCAGGGCTTGGAGAAGCCTGGTCTTAAAAACCTCTAAGAATGGAGATTCCACCACCTCCATGGGCAACCCATTCCAGTGCTTCACCACCCTCCTAGCGAAATAGTTTTTCCTAATATCCAACCTAGACCTCCCACATTGCAACTTGAGACCATTGCTTCTTCTTCTGTCATCTGCCACCACCGAGACTAGCCTAGGTCCATCCTCTTTGGGACCCCCCTTTTCGTAGTTGAATTTGGTTAGTAACCTTCTTGCTCATTCTTCTCTTCTGCAAACTAAATATGTGGGGGGGAAATATGGACACAATACTCCAAATGTGGCGTTACCAGTGCCAAATATAAGGGAATAATCACTTCCCTCGCCTGCTGGCAGTGCTCTTACTAATGCAGCCTAATGTGTCATTAGACTTCTTGGCTACCAGGGCACTCTGTTGACTCATATCCAGCTTCTCATCTACTGTAATCCCCAGGTCCTTTCCTGCAGATCTGCCACTTAGCCAATTGCTCCCCAGCCTGTAACAGTGCTTGGGATTCTTCTGTCCTAAGTGCAAGACTCTGCACCTGTCCTTGTTGAACCTCATCAGATTTGTTTTGGTCCATTCTTCCAATTTGTCTAGATCACTTTGAAGTCTATCCCTACCCTCCAGCATCTCTATTTCTGCCTCCAGTTTAGTGTCATCTGTGAATTTGCTGAGGGTGCAATAAATCCGCTCATCCAGGTCATTAATGAAGATATTGAACAAAACTACCTCCAGGACTAACTCCTGGGGCATGCCACTTGATACTGGCTACCAACTAGACTTTGAACCATTGATCACTACCCATTGAATCTGATGATCTAACCAGCTTTCTATCCAACTTATAGTTCATCCATCCAAGCCATACTTCTGGCAAGAATACTGTGGGAGACTGTATCATAAGCTTTGTTAAATTCAAGGTATATCATGTTCACAGAGTCGGTTACCTCTTCATAGAAGGCAGCTAGGTTGGTCAGGCATAGCTTGCTTTTAGTGAATCCATGTTGACTATTCTTGATCACCTTGCTGTTTCAAAATGGACTCCCTGAGGCTCTGCTCCATGATTTTTTTTTTTTTTTCAGAGACTGAGGTGAGGCTGACTTGTCTGTAGAGCCCCATATCATCCTCCTTCATTTTTTAAAGGTGGGTACTACATTTGCCTTTTTCCAATCATTCAGGAGCTGCCCTGATCCCTGTGACTTTTCAGAGATGATAGCCAGTGGCTCTGCAATCACATCAGCCAACTCTCTCAGCACCCTCGGATGCATTTGATCTGGCCCCATGAACTTGTGTATGTCCAGCTCTTCTAAATCTGTAACCTGTTCTTTCACCACTGAGGGCTGCTCACCTCCTCCCCATATTGTGCTGGCCAGTGCAGCAGTCTCGGAACTGATCTTGTCTGTGAAGACAGGCAAAACCAGCGCTGTGCACTTCAGTTTTTTCTACATCATCTGTCACTAGGTTGTCTTCCCCATTCGGTAATGGTCCCACACCTTCCCTGACCACCTTCTGGTTGCTAACATAGCCGTAGCAACCCTTCTTGTCATTCCTTGCTAGCTGCAAGTGCAGTTGCACTTTGACTTGACTTAATGCATAGGGCATACTTGAGCGATGTTTTTATATTCCTCTGTAATCATCTGTCCAAGTTTCCACTTATTGTAAGCTTTCTTTTTTATGTTTAAGCTCATTAAAAATTTCTCTGTTAAGCCAAGCAGGTCTCCTGTTTTATTTGCTGTTCTTTCTGACACTGGGATGATCTGTACCTGTGCTCTCATTAAGAGTTCTTTAAAATACAGCCAGCTCTCCTAGACTACTTTCCCACTCATATTAGTCTCCCAGGGTTCCCATCAGTTCCCTGAGAGAGTCAAAGTTGGTTTTTCTGAAGTCTAGAGTCTGTATTCTGCTGCTCTCTTTTCTTCCTTTTGTCAGGATCCTGAAATCGACCATCTTATGGTCACTACTTCAGTGATAGGAAACAGCTTTTCATAAGGAAACAGCTATTCATGCGTGAAATACAAGCCACATCAATAGGAAAGGCCCCTGAGACCTCATCCAACTCCATAAGTACCTCCTTATGTGAAGGTAGGCAATGACTTATTTACCTGTCAATCAAAGGGTTATTTAATAGTTAGATTGTTATTTTCTGTATCCAGAAATTCGCACACTGAACAACACTATTGGTATGTCAGTGATAGCTGGCATGAAGGGAATCTTTTCCAGGCAGGGAATTTCAGATGAAGTGTTTACTGGAAAAATCGTTTACTGGCCCATAATTGCTAAAGACTTTAGGCAATTTGCCATAGATTGGGGTTTTCATCACAAAATATCAAGTCCGAATTATCCCCAATCAAAAGGACTCGTGGAAAGGGCTATATGGACAGCATGGACAGTAAAGTACTTTATGAAAGATTTTGACAGTGGCGGGGTGGGGGGGGGGGTGGTATTTTGAAGAAAGCATTATTGGTTTGCTGATGTAATGACTTTTCTCCAGCTCAGCTGTTAATGGGAGGGAGGATTGAATTTAATTTCTGAATCACTGATAACCTGCTGAAATTTCATAACAATGAAACCATAGGGAAGGAGAAAGAGAAAATCTGAAGTGGAGGCAGAAATATTATTTTGGCCCATGGCCTCCCATCTCTTACCTGAGGTGATAGCGTGCCAAATAATCAGACCTTGAACACTACAGGCAAAAGGGACAGCTGCATCCAAAATCTTATGTAGTCCAATCGAATTAGGGAGCCCACTTTTGGAAATAATTGAAGGGATCTATGGGCACATCTATACTGCATGCGTATTCTGGAACAGGCTATTTCAAAATAGCTTATTTCGAAATAGCACGTCTACACAGCAAGTGCCCATTGAAATAGTACTCAACTATTTCAGAATAGAACATCCACACTCATTGAACGCTGAATCTCATTTAAGGCCCCTCGGAAGCACTTCAGGCAAGGCAGGTGGTGAGGGCCATCAATGCAGTCCTGCTGCACGGAGTTATCAATCTGGGCAACGTGGACCCCATCATCGCTAGCCATGGGCATCCCCATCTACGGGGAGGCTATAGATGGCACCCACATCCCCATCTGGGCCCCGACCTCTGAGCATCTAAGTATATCAACCAGAAGGGGTACTTTTCAATGATCCTGCCGGCCCTCATTGACCACTGCAGCCAGTTCATTTACATCTACGCTGGGTGGTCGGGGACAGTACACGACACACATGTCTTCTGAAACTTCAGCCTGTTCCAGAACCTGCGTGCCAGCACCTTTTTCCCCAATCACACCATCAGGGTTGGGAACATGGACATGCCAATCTGTGTGGTAGAGGACACCACCTACCCTTTGCTCCCTTGGCTCATGAAGCCCTAAACCGCACACCTTGAACCCACTAAGGAACGTTTTAATGCCAGGCTCAGCAGGGCCTATATTGTGGTGGAGGGCACCTTTGGGCATCTCAAGGGGACGTTCTGTTGTCTTGTCTTCTCTCACCCAGCTGGACCTCAGTGGCCAGAATGTCCCCCAGGTGGTCGCGGCATGCTTTGTTCTCAACAACCTTTGTGGAAGGAAAGGGGAGATGTTCCTGCCAGGGTGGGGGACAGAGGCTGACCTGATCGGCAGGGCCCTTGAGCAGCCGCATACAGCTGCTATCTGGCAGGCCCATCAGGGGGTTGTGCAAATCTGTGAGGTCCTGAGGGAGAGTTTCTCACAAGGATCCCAGTGGCACTCTCCCATAGGCCTTCCTCAGAAGGGGCCTGTGTGCTGCCTCTCTTTGCCTTTCCGCCCTCTCCCACCCCCTCCCCCCCCCCCCACACACACTTTCACCTGCAGAGATAATAAACTACACTTTTTGTTTGGAAACAATCAATTCTTTTATTTTTATTTCCCCCAATGTAACTGGGGAGGCACTGGCGGAAGAACCTGAGAAGAGGGAGGAGGAGAACCTCAGGGCTGGGGAGTGGCATCTGTGTTGGGTAGTGCCACCATCTTATGTGCAGGGCCTTCTGTGGCATGGGGAGATTGGGGGAGAAACTGGAGGGGCAGGCCCCAGAACTGGAGCAGCCACGAGGTGGTTGGCCATATGGAAGATGATTTGGCCTTACTGCAGCAGCTCCTTCCAGGTGTTGCAGGACAGCTGCAGGTCCTCCTCTGGTCCTGCCAGTCCATGGAGCACTGCAGGGCTTGCAGGGCAGAGATATGCTTCCTCTGGAGGTCCTTGTGTTCTCTCTGACACCGGCGGATCATGTGGAATCAGGACGATGTAACAAGAGGAGTCAACCACTCCCCTCTTGCAGCTGGTCCAGCTGTGGAGAACGAAGAGAAGGGCAGTCATCCCTGGAGACACCGTGCGTGAAGGCTAGTCCTGATCCCTGAGCCAAGACCAAAAGGCCGCCTGTCAGAAAAAGTGGATGTGCTTCAAGCAAGGCCACCTGAGGCCTGTCCTGCAGGGGCACAGAGGTCCAAGCGGGGAGCCTCATTACCCCCCATGTTCCGGGGACAAGCAGGCATGGGAAGGTGCCAGCCAGATAGGGAGCCTGCGGGCGGGAGGGGGACCATGGGGCAGCTGGACTTCCCTCTGGGCCGTGCACAAGCCATGTCCAGCAGTGGCGGCATCCCACAAGGAGAGGACTTGTATCCCTGGCCTCTGGAGGAGAGGGGGGTCAGGGTGTTGGGGGTAAGTGTGTGTGAGCAGCAGATGCTCTTCTGCCTCACCACACTGTCCCTGAGAGAAGATGCTGCCCTCAGAGTACAGGCATGGCCATGTCCTTTGTACGGCATTCGTGTGTGTGTGTGTGTGTGTGTCCCCAGCCTCCTTCTAGTGCTGGCTTGTGGTTGGAGGGTGTCCCACCCTGGTGTCTGGGGTAAGGCAGGCCTCTCCAGACATCCTGTGAGCCAGGTCACAAGGGTCATCTGTTGTTGCTTCCTGGGGCTGTACCCCCCAAACTGGTGCTCTGCATGCACCCATGTGCACAGGCTGCTGCGTGAACCCCCGGCCGAGCGAGGCGCAAGCAGCAGCCCCTAGTGACCCACCATCTCCACCTATGTGTGACTATGTAACCTAATGGCACTCACCTGATGGGCCTTCCCCAGTGTCAGACGATGCCTGGGCGACATTCAGGGTTGGGGGCGATCGGCTCCAGGGAGAGCAAGGCCTCCTGGCTGGGGGGCTTTGTTACAATGCTGGCCTCATCCAGCTCCTCCTCTCCTCTGGCTTGCCCTCCTTCCCCCCGGGAGGGTGACAACGGGCGTCTCCAGCTCTGAGTCCACTACTTGGGGGGAGGGGGGAGGAGGAAGGACAGGGAGAACTGACCCATCCCCTAGGATGCAGTTGAGCTCATTATAGTAAGGGCAGGTCTGAAGTGCTACTCCTGAGTGGGAGCTGCGCTCCCCAGCCTTGGCATAGGGCTGCCTGAGCTCCTTCACCTGCTCCTGGGTGCATTGGTGGCTCTTGAGGCCCAGGCTCTCGGACATAGATGTCCACATTTCTGTGTCTGGTGCGGAGATCCTAGAGCCGTGGTCCCCAACACGGTGCCAGCGGGCGTGCGGCTATGGGGGGTGCCCCGCCCCCGGGCGTGCGGCTATGGGGGGGGCGCCCCCGGGCGCCCGGCAGGCGAACGGCCATGCCCCCTGGCGCCCGACAACCTCAAAAGGTTGGGGACCACTGTCCTAGAGGTTTGCTTCCTCAGTGAGGCCCAGGATCTCTGCACCAGACCAGGAAGGTGCACATCTCTTTCGTCCCCTGGCAGGGCCCTGGGAGCTGGCTGCTTGCTTGGCTGCAGCTGTGAAGGGCTCTGATGGAACGCGGGATGGCTCATGGCTACAGGGACAGCTGTGCAGGCTGCTGCAATGTGGCTCAGGGATGTCAGGGCCTGCCTTGTGCCACAAGCCCTTTCCCTTGAGGCTGCACCTTTAAGCCTGCAGGGGAAGGAGTACCACAGAGTTGTGCTGAGTATGGACAGAGGGGCCAGCAAGGCTCCTGTGAGTAGGGCTGGAGGCCCCTTATTTCAGAACAACTCTAGCTGCCCTGTCTACACATGCCCTATTCCGAAACGGCTATTTCAGAATTGGCTTTATTCCTTGTAGGATGAGGGTTACAGATTCTGAAATAAGCCACCCATCCATTCAAAATAACAGGCTTGCTGTGTTGATGCTTGTGTAGTTATTTTGAAATAATGCTGATGTGTAGACATGTCCTGCGAGTAATCCCAGAAAGTCCCAACACAAAGAGAGTCGACATGGGCTGTCATTTCTCATCTGACTGATCCTTTATCATCAAGTTGCAAAGAAGAAACTGTCAAGGAACAATTCAGACTCTAATGAAAGACTGGTATTGAGAAGATCAGAGCAAGAGTCTCTCAGACTTGCAAACCTGCCTGCAGAAGGGATATTGGAGGAAAGTGAGTGATAAAGATGCACTCGAGAGCAAAGTGCTGGTAACCTCTCCTCTCTAGGTACTTGACACATTAGGTTTATAAAAATGTATAATTTATTAAGAATTGAATGCATGTGATCTTAGAGAGTTATTAGCTGTTTATATGTATAAAAGATCATTTGTTTTTCTTTAAGAAGAAAGATATAGAGATATGCTTTTGGAAGATTATAGAGACACTTCTCATAAGGGACTCTATTATGGACATAAGAATTTAGAGATGAGCCCTAGAGGCAGGGGTTTGAGAACACTACATGACTTTATGCCACAGTTCACAATGGAAACTCTCCAATTTGTCTTATCAGAAATTGTATTCCTTTTTCATTCATTTGGTTTGTTTCCTAATGAACCCCGGCATTGTTACAGGAATTGATTGTTTGAAGAACTTGAAGTTATTGTTATTATAGAGCAGTTTTTCAATAGTAGGCTAGTGCAAATACACTCACACATTTTCAATATGTAAAGGCAACAAAGAGGTGCATGGAAACACATGTGCAGCATTTCACATACTTTAATTTGCAGATCTAGCTTTAGACAATTGTCTGTATAAAATAAGGGGGGGGAGGGAATCACATTGCTTGAGTAATGGTACAGTCAAAGGGAGCACTAAAGGCTTCCATACTGGCTGTGTTTGCCATGGATAGTGCTCCTGCTAAATCCATATCATTGTGCTGGGAATAGCAGCCAATTCACTTGTCTAGGTTACAAGTGTGGCTTTGTATCCCCTCACGATTCTATGCTATTTGGACAATCAGGCAATGTTTCAGCTTGGCTGGCAGCAGGCAATGACAATTTAGATTTTGAAACATGCTTACTGTTTCTGTTCCGAGCAGCTACTTTTCAGGGAGTCTTTCCCAGCAGAGCAATGTTACGGAAGCTTGCTCAGAAAGGTACTTCCATACTGGCAGTAGTGTGGTCACCTGAATCCAACACATCCCAGTGGAACGATTTAGGAATGGAAGTCTCTGCACTGAAACCCATTTCAATTAGATAACTGAAGCATACTTCTCCTCTAGCTGGAGCAATGGCAAAGCATTCCCAAGTCTCAAAAGAACACCACACGTGCCAGACAGATTAGTTACCCCTGAAAGGCTTCTTGTGAGTAGTCCTGATAATGCCAGTGCAATACAAAGCAGAACTGGGCTTTATGACTTTTGCTTCTCACAACTAGGGTGATACTCTGGCCCCACTGTGACAACTCTGGCAACTTGATTTCATTTGAGGCTGTTCTTAGGGAGCAAGGGAGGCATGAGGAGATATCTCTTCAATGTCCCTTCCTTTCCATTGCTAGCAGGAGGCTTATCAATACATTCATTGTTCCATTCATAGCTGACCCACAAATATAAAGAAGACGATGGCTCTCCTATTGGGCCAAATTCTGTTGGGGGAAGAGACAAGCTTTCGAGCTACACAATTCTTCTTCACAAATTTAGAGAACATCTTAGTTATGAGTTTTGGGAGCACCTATATCTGTCTTGAGCACCATGAAATATCTGACTCTCGGTCCACGATCTAAAACCTGATGTTAGTGGATGTAATTGCTTAATATAAATTTAGGAAATGGAATAGAAGCATGAAACCATGTACACTGCCCACAACTCAAATTGCGATATTTTACATTCTAACATTCTTTTTCTTAACTGACAAATTTTGCAATTGAAAGTTCCTTGCTATTTCCTGTGCAAACACCAGAGGCCAGTATGAAAGTTCTGGTAATTTGTTCATTCTTACTCAGGTCCACTGATGAGGTGGGGGGGTGGGTATTTAACGGGGACAATTGCCCTGGGGTCAGACTACTGTGGCACCAGCCAGAACCCTGGCCCCTTTAAACCAGAGTGCTGCCGAGGGCTGCCTTGCCCATGAAAGCTTTTGCTCTAATAACTTTGTTAGTCTTTAAGGTGCTATAGGACTCCTCATTGTTTCAGAGGGGTAGCCATGTTAGTCTGTAATTGGAAAAACTTAAACAACAACAAATAGTCTTGCAGCACCGTAGAGACTAACAAAAAATGTAGATAGTATCATGAGTTTTCATGGGCACAGCCCACTTCTTCAGACTAACACAGCTATGCCTCTGAGATTTATCCAAGAGAGTCTTTTAAAGTGCTCAGTACCTTCCAGAGTTTGCATTAAATCTGTCTTCCTCCTAAAATAGAACCGTACAGTCCCTCAATAATATGTGAACATTTGCATTTTAATACAATGACCTGCATAACATGCTTAAATTTTAATTCAGTGAGGCTTAACTTAATTCAGTAAGGTGTGTCAAGTATACTGCAGAGAATTTCCAAAACTGTCACAAGGTATTCAATGACTGATGGGGGGGAAAAATGTGTTAAATTATTCCCAGAAAATTATTAGACTATTGATACAGTTGGCTAATTCATGAAAAAACTATACTGTACTTAAATATTGGAAGATCAAAATCAAATCATTGGCTAAACTATTCACAAGGAACAACTCAACTAGCGCTACTGAAAACAAAACATACATTTTTTCATATAATCAGTTATGCAGAGTCACCATGGAAATTATGGCTAACAGGTTAGAAATAATTGTACACATGCTTGTCCTAGATAAAATATAACCTGTGGGCCGATGGGATTTATAGATTTCAGGTTCCAGCTCAACCTTTCATAAAATACAAACGGAGGCTAGAACTTCAGAGAATGGTGACAAAATGGATATTACTCCGAGTTGTGCTGGAATGCCAGTCTATAAGATAATGTTATTGTGTTCTATAACTCTTGGAATCTTCCTTGGTTGAATCAATGAAAATCTTTTTCTTTGTGGTTCTTTTAATTAAGTGTTCGGATAAATGTCCAGGTTCCATGTCGGAGTTAGACACACCCGAAAGTATTTTAAAAATTGCAGTACATGTGAAAAATAGAAATACTGCATAGTTTGCTGCTAATGCACTACTCTTCATACCTAGATTTAAGTTCTCTACACTTTTTTATTTCTACAAAATGTACTAAGTCATTTAAGCAAAGTATTAAGACAAATGTGTCTAGTGCCATTGACTTCAGTAGATTAGGTGGAAACATCTAAATATGCAAACTATTTTTTATTATTATCCAGTGCTAAAAAATAGATGTTTGGTACCACTCCTGGGTCTCATGCAGCTGTGTGAATGAGTAACATATCAAGGCAATGCTACAAACTCAATTTGTTTTCAGTCATATTGAATTAAGAAGCTAGTATTGAACTTATTGATTAGACAGCAAATGAAACAATGCCGGGGGGGGGGGAGGGTGGAGGAGGAGGGGAGGGGAGGGCAGGGGAGAAAGATTGTTGATAGCTTAACCCATGAACTACTCTACCAATCTGGAGTTCACTGGATATATTCCATTGTTTATAACGTGCATGTCACAACATAGAATTTCATGTTGCATTGGATAATGCAACAAGTCAATGCTAATGAAGAAATTACTACCTTTGACAATAGGCACCAAAGTGCTGCACAAGTCTGTTGACCCTCCATTTTGTAGAACCCACTGGGTTTAATAACACGTACTTATCATTTTCTCTGTTTGAGATTGTGCTTGGTCTTCAAGCAACTATTACTGCAGCACAGGATGGAATGAATCTATTTAGAGAGAGACCTGCACTCCTCCGAGAATTGAAAAGGGACTGATGGAACTTGTAATCATTTCATCAAAAGTTGTGTTCCTCTGAAATAATTGCCATATTTTTATCCAGGAATGAAGGGTAAAATGACAGTGACCTTCACTCAGAGGTCATGCAGCACAATGTACGTTTCCATTGCCTCTGGCACTACTTTTTTTATTTTCTAGCCTGCTATCTTTGCATGCTAGATGTTTTTTACATTTCCTTTACCTTCATTATCTCAGTCAACATAGTATTTTGTTGTTGCAATAATAAATTCATAAGCCAACACTGGACATTTTCAAATAGATAATAATTGGAAGGGAGCAAAGGTGATTGTCTTGTTCACCACTCACTAATTAAGTTAAACAATACAATGAAAGCTGTTGTAACAAGAACTGGGCAAATCCACCAAATATGTATTTTCAAAATGATTCACATTGGATATTTTTGCTACTTAATTTCAGGCTATTCCCTTCCCACCACTACCCCCTGCTGCCAAAATCTTGCTTTTGTATAATTTTGGGGGAAAATGACAATTTTCATGTTGTTCTATTGCAGTGTGAAAATTCTCAGTTCTGTGTCAGTTTGTCTCTTAATAATGGGCTCATTTTCACCCAAAATAGTAAGGCAATGTAGCAAGTTTTTCAAGGTGCTTTTAAGAGGCTGATTTTCAATTACTTTTTTTTCAGGAGGGCTGAGGACACTATAGGGAGTAGCTCTGTTTTGTCAGCTCCTCATCATTCAAAAGCTGAAAGGCTTTAGAAGTTTAGATGAAGGTTATTTAATGTTCGTACACTAAGAGCTAACATAGTACAAAAATGCTAAATGTTATGACCTGGGCAGCCATCTAAAGATCTGTGTCACTTCTAGCAGTTACCTTTCTCTTATAGAAAGCTTAAAACAAACAAATGCAAACCGCAGCTGGTGCATCGGACACAGAACTCATGCTTAAACCTTACGTCATGTCAGAGCTGCTGATCATACAATCTAAAATAGATAGTTCTGCCATAAGTGGAGGACCTGGACTACCTGACCTCTCAAGGTCCCTTCCAGTCCTATGATTCTATTCCATGATCTGAATTTTAGAAGAGCTTGGTGACAGAATGACCTCATATGGTGAATCACTGGAGATTAACTATACAAACTGGATGTCTTCTGAAAGTAATATTTGGGATCAATATGAAAACAATAATTCATTGTCCTCAGCCAGTGCAGCGCAGGGATTTAGCTTTCAGAACAAGACAATCTAAGATATAATGTCACCGGATGTAATTTTCTCACTATTACCTCCTCTCCTTCTGTGGATTTTACATTTGAGTAGTTTTCTTTTACATCATAATAGCAAGCTACCTCCCAGACTGCAGTCAGAGTGAGATAGGGTATGTGTTTGTAGAGTCTATAGGTTGGGGGAAACACCTGCAGCAGCGCTTAGCTTTGCACTGTGAGCTATGTGGAGAGCTGAGGATAGAAGCACAATGTTGAAAGGTGAGCAGGGTCCAGAATAGGAGGAAGGAAGCCTAGGAGAAGGACAGTGTAGTCGCCATCATTGATGACTTTGCCACAGCTAAAGCTAGAGGGAAAATTTGTTTGAGGAATTGAGTGTCGTGAGAGTGGAACAAACTTATTTATTTTACATAAATAATATGCAAATATGTATAGAGGTAAATATTTGTTGACTTCAAAATTGTTTTGCAATATGTAATTCATACTTAGGCCCTTCTCTCCCATTAGCCGTAGGGGGGACACAACCTTATTCTGGCCCTGCCTGGGGAAGGGAGAGAAAGCAGGGGAAGCCGCCTTCTGGTGGGCCATCTGCCTCGCCTCCTCCAGGGGCAGAGCAACCAGTTAGAGCTCAATCTCTCTCCTCTTCCCAGTAGTGGGCCAGATCATTTGACCCTTCCCCCAGCAGTTCCTCGCCAGAGGAAGAGGCACAGGGAAAACCCCCAGTAGCTGCCCCCTTCCTGCCTGCAAAGACCTGCTGCAGCTCATCAGGGACAGGAGGAGGGAGAACCCCAGGAGAAGCACAGGTAAGTGGATGGGGTGGGACTGAGCTGACATGAGGTGCGGATAAGTGGAACTGGGAAGACAGAAATTATATCATTATACTTCCAAAAACACATTTAGCTTTTAGGTACCTAAATATGACTTGAGGACATTCAAAGGATCTTGTGCTCCTAAGTCAATTGGGCACTTTTAAAAATCTGATCGTACAAACTTTAGGCCTTAACATGTTGACCTCATTTTTAAATATTCTATGAAGTTATCTTTGCCAGTAACATAGGGCAAAACCCGGGCCTGTCTCAAGCCTGGTGCACATAATCACACAGGCAAGGTTTGGGCGGGAGAAGCTTTGAGAGGCAGGAATGTTTTGCATAACAATGTAAATTAAGCAGTACAGCGAGATCAAGTCAAAATCACACGACAAGCAACCTTGTACTTCTGTTTCTGATCAGCAAAAATTATAGATGCAGCCATAAAATGTCAACTATGCACATAGTTTTTGCAGCATCCTGAGTAGCAGAATGTACCCCAAATGGGGAATTGGGCATTTTAGGTACCTTACACAATATGTAATCAATTGGTAAATATTATTAGAACAACCAAGTCTCGCTTTGCTATAAAATGGGCTTAGTAAGAAGAATCGATTGGAGCGGATTGACTCACAGGTCCTGCTCATTGTAACTTGAAGTAATAGACCCTTCACACTGGCTGCAGCAGTGCATGGTGTTCCGACGGGTGGGAATCGAAGGAACCACGACCTCCGGCCTGGTACTGTAGGTAGCATATGGGTGAAGTATAAGTGAACTAGGCTTTATTATTGTATTATAGTATATCTTCTATTAATTGCTTTTGCATTGCTTTGCACTGAATTAATTGCTTTAGAATTTATAGTATTCAAGGTTTAAATTGTATAGTAATTGTTTTTAAGGCTCGTGAAACTTAAACAACTATGTTAACTGCTTAAAGCTTGCAATAAATAAGAAAGTGGTTAAGTCTCCCTTGAGTGTCCTGGTTTCCCGTGGATCTAAAATAAATTGAAGCACACAACAATACCTCTAGCTTAACCCAATCTGCCTTTAAATTTCCACTTAAATCTAGAAAATCTTGTCTGGGTGAGTTTAGCACTAAGAAAACCTTGGGATGATCATTTACTATCATTCACTCAACCAAAAATAAAAGCAAACAAAAACCACCCCCTCACCCTAATCAAAACTGATGAGCTCATAATTCAAAGATTTTTTTCCAATCCTCCAGGTGCTGAACAAATGTGGTTTTTGCATGTATTGTGCTAAAAAGCCTACAGCTGATGAGCCCAAATGGGCAGCAAAGTGATAGGAGGAAAAAAGGAGGACGATTGAGCGCAAATAAAGGGAGTATAAGGGAGAGGTCTTTGAGATATTCCTACTGTAATGGGGAAAGTGAGTGGATGGGTGTGGGATTCTGCTTGAGACAATGCCCTATGAGATCAGTGGGAGACTTTCAATGGACATCAGCGGGTGTTGAATCATGCTGTAAGGAAATGGCTTTGGGTCTCTATACAACTATATGTAGCCAAAACATAAAATAATTTCAGTACTAAATGGATTGCATTGGTTGAACTTTTTTAGTATCTAATGTTGTTTGGCAATGCTTCATCCTGATTATTCCAGCTGGAGATAATTGTGTGATATCATCCATAAAATTAAAACATAAATCAACCCAACTAGTGCTCAGCTCAGTGAGCTGCTGTTTACAGACACACATGAGAATTTAAAAAACAACAAGTAGTCCTGTGGCACCTTAGAGACTAACATACATATATATGTTAGTGTATATATATATACACACACACACATACAGTATCATGAGCATTTGTGGGTAAAACCCACTTCATCAGATGAGCTGGAGTGGAAATGACGAATCCCACTTCATACGGCTAAATGAATACCTGGCATGGTAAAAAGTCTCAGAGAGGTAGCCATGTAAGTCAGTCTAAGGACATGTCTACACTAGGAAATTATTTTGAAATAACTACATTCTAAATAATACCTCCCAAAATAACTATTTTAAAATAAGCTTATTTCCCCAAGGAAAGCAGAAATTATTATTTCAAAATAATCAACCCCTTATTTAGAAATAACAGGCTTGGTAGTATGGATGCACTGCTTGTTATTTTGAAATAACTCGCTAGTGTAGACCAAGGCTAAGGTGTCACAGGACTACTTGTTGTTTTAAAAGTTATAGACTACCAAAAAACATCTAGAATTGTGTTCCTGATCTTTTACAAGAGGATAGAAAAAAGAGTGAATCATAAACTCAAAATGAAACAATTGTGTTTACTAAGCATGTGAGGGCTTGGTAAACCACACACACTTTTTTTGATTGTAACAGTGATGCCAGTCAATCAAAGAACACAGAAAATATCTGGGGAAATTTTATATTCCCTAATAGTTTATATACAGTTTTAACAATGTAATATTTGAATGTGAAAAACTGTATTAGCTTTACCCATGCACCCTTAGAACTATGAAGACATAACTGAAATGTTTGTCTTGTACTCTGTAAGTAGTCATAGTTGTTAGTTTGTTTCCCCTAAAAAGATAATCAGCAAAGAAGATTAACACCTGGTAATTTGAGTTAACAGTTGGCTCTTGTTGGGAGAGATGTTCATCCAAGATTGGACCTATGTTGTACTAGAAAATGCCAAAAAGAGAGCCAATTTGTTACTTGTTTCTATAAACTCATTTGAGAGGTTTTCATGGGACTGTTAAACATGGAATTACTCAAATGTTTCCTCCTATCTCTATAATAAAATCTTTGAACAATTATACTTGAAACACCAGTATGACATGCTGACCCAAATTTCTATATTATATCTTTAAAGTTTTAGTGCAAATGCTCAGAGAACGCACATTTATTTTTCGGATAATATTTCACATTTTGTTTGTCATGTGTATTAAAGTAGCAAAACTTCATACAGAAACTTTGTGAAATGCAGACACAACAGGGATATTACTGAAATCAATTTCTTGCAATATTCATAGAAAGTTACACTTGCAGTGTTCAATCAGCTTTTCTTATTGTGGGCCTAATCCTGCCTCCCTCAGGCCATCCCTGGAGGTTTGTGAGGTGCAGGACAAACCCCCCTCTTGCTAATAAGGTGGTTGGTCTAACTGCTTCCTGATCCCGCATCACACTACCTGAATATTCTGTGGATTGGGAGGAAAGTTGATGCCTTAGAAGGAAACTATGGGGCAAATCATCAGTCTGTGAAGTTCAGATGTAACAGATAGAGGGCTACATATGGGCTGTGTCTACACTGGCGCGATCTCGCACAAAAGTGGCTACTCTTGCGCAAAAACTCGCTGCCTGTCTACACTGGCTGCGTGTTCTTGCGCAAGTAAACTGACGTTCTAATGTATAAAATCAGGGCTTCTTGCGTGAGAACTCTGACTTTCCCGCTCAGGAATAAACCCTTTTGCGCAAGAGCTCTTCCAGAAGAGGCCAGTGTAGACAGGCAACATGAATTTCTTTCACAAGAGAGCGTTTACACTGGTATGGATGCTCTTGCGCAAAAGCACATGCCAGTGTAGACGCTCTCTTCCAGAAGAGTTTTTGCAGAAGAACTCTTCCGCAAAAGAGTTTTTGCGTGAGAACGCACCAGTGTAGACGTAGCCATGGAGTGGGAGAGTTTATGCTGAAGGTTTATGCAGGCTTTGTGGCTCAGGGGAGGAGATAGCAGGAGGGTCTAGCTTGAGGAGGAAGGTGAATGCTATTGTCCCAGGTACCTCATAGATTTTAAGGTTAGAAGGGATAATCCACGATCATCTAGTCTGACATCCTAGACATTGCAGGGCATAGAACCTCACCTACTCACTCCTGTAATAGACCCAGAACCTCTGCCTGAGTTACTGAAGTCCTCAACTCATGACGTTACATTACAGATAATCCATGGTTTATGCTAGTTTAAAAACTACAAGTGATCTGTCCCCATGCTGCTGAGGAAGGCAAACCATCTCCCCCGCAAGGGCCTCTGCCAATCTGGCCTGGCAGAAAATTCCTTCCCTCTCCAAAAATAGCAATCAGTTAGACCCTGAGCATGTGGGGAAGACCTACAGGCTAGACCCTTGGGAACAGAATTCTCTGTAGTAATGCGGAACCCTCCCTAGTCACAGATCAGCTATGGGCCATTGTAGGCAGTCTGTCATGCCATCCCCTCCATAAACTTGTCAAGCTCAGTCTTGAAGCCAGTTACATATTTTTCCCCCACTGATTCCCTTGGTAGACTGTTGAAGACCTTCACTCTTGGAGCTTAAGTTCAAGTCTCAACATATTGATGGCCAGTTATATCCATTTGTTCTTGTGCATTGCATTCTCACTTAAATAATTCTTCTGGTATTTCTCCTTCTAATGTATTTCTAGAGAGCAGGCATATCTCCCCTCAGCGTTCTTTGGCTCGGCTAAACAAAGCCAAGCTCTTTGAGTTTCTTCTCATACTGTATGTTTTCCATTCCTTGGATCATTCCATTAGCCTTTCCCTGTGCCTGTTCCACCTAACTTCTATGGACCTGGACTGATGTACACAGGTTAGGCTGGTACTTGGTCCCATCCTGACTTCTATGTCGATGTTTCTTGAACTCAGTATTTAAACTATCACTTTAGTTTCTAGGGATGTGTCTAAACTACATGGCTCCATCGATGGAGCCATGTAGATTAAGCTGATCAGCAAAGGGAAATGAAGCCGTGATTTAAATAATCACGGCTTCATTTAAATTTAAATGGCTGCCGCACTGAGCCAACAAACAGCTGATCAGGATGAGATGCCTCGTAGGATGAGGTTTACTGGGGAGGTCGATAAAGGGCTTTCATGTCGGCAGGGGAGCGTCCAGACTAACGTGCTGAGCTGACAAACAGCTGATTAGCTGTTTGCCGGCTCAGCGCGGCAGCCATTTAAATTTAAATGAAGCCGCGATTATTTAAATCGCGGCTTCATTTCCCTTTGCCGAACAAACAAATCTACATGGCTCCGTCGACGGAGCCATGTAGTTTAGATATACCCGGTAAGTGTCTATGTAAGAGGTTTCAGGATTTTATGTTAACCACTTACAAAGTCTTGGTTATAGAGTTCAACTGAGAACAATTGTTGCAAATGGCAAATTTTGACACATGAAAAAGTTGTTTTACTGAAAAGATATAAAAAGGTACCATGCTATCTTAAATGGGACAGTAGCAGTAATAAAGTGACTCATCAAATGCTTTGGAAATCCATGATTACCGCAAAACCAAAAATAATCATTTTTGGCCTGCGATGACATCCCTTTTTACATGCACTATACATGTCTAGGAATGTTAATCAGATAGTCGATAGGATTTCCATTGACTGTTCAATTAGTTGATAAGGTCTTCTGTGTTCCGCCTTTGAAATGTACAAGAACCCCAGCGGGGGTCTTGGAATGCGGCATGGAGCCCAGGGCCAGCGGACCCTGGACTCCACGTGAGTGCTTCTGCTTTGAAATGCACAAGAGCCCCAGCGGGGACTCTTGTACATTTCAAAGTTGGCTGCCGCTGTGCCCTTGCCCCCTCCCATGGAGCTGGAGCAGGGGGGAGCCAGCTTTTAAGCCGGCTCCCTCTAGCACCTCTCTTCCCCCCCCCTTGCTGCCTCTTTGTGATTAAGGCATCAAGGGGGGGGGGAGGCGGGGAACAACTAGTCAACTATTGTGTTGTCTATCCAATAAGCAAAAGCAAAAGTTGACTAGTTGATTAGTTGCTTACATACCTATACCTGTCTGGTGCATAGACCCCCTAGAAAGAGGACAATAGTCTTGCGAATGTTCCCTCTATGTATTGCCCTTGTCTCATTTTGGGGTATACTCAGATGGAACCTGAAATGCACCGGCTGCAGGGACCAATTCCAAATGCTACACATAACATTGCAGTTAAAATACCCAGAGGCAATATGGTCTTCTGTATAGCTAACTGGCTGTAGGTAGATTTATCCAGCTTTTCCTTTGGGACTCAGAAAAAGTAGCTAATTTATATGACTTGTGTTCAGTATTAATCTAAGATGAGTCATAGAAACCAAAATAGGAAAAGAATCCTCACATCATCCAGTACATCTGCCTGCCAATGCCAGCTTGCTCCCTGCTCCCTACAGAAATTTGATTTAGATCTTGTCCAATTTCAAGCTCCAAATGATGGGGCTTCCACCCTTTCTCTTGGGAGACTTCTCTAGAGTTCACAGCCCCAGTATATCTCTCATCTCCTTCCCTCCTAGTCCGCTAGAATTTTCTCTCACTCAGCTTCATTCCTAGATATTAACCTGATAGCGACCTAAATAACTCCTCTCCCTCCTTGACATTTGTAGCTGCCAAATATTTGTAGACTCTTATCATGTCCTCCACCCATGCAGCCTACCCGTAGCTGTGCTTAGAGGAAAAAATTGGGGTGTGGCTAGAGCTTGAATATCTGGCTCAATAGCCCAGGAGAAGTTTCACTATAATCATATATGAACTGACTCAAAGCTCATTAGACTAAACTTCAATTGGCTTTGGACCAGGCATATAGATGGGGAATGTAGGTGTGATTCAGGAAAGCTCTTATGTGCCTAAGTCCAATTTTTTGGCTCACTGTAATTCACAAAAGTCTTGTTTGGCTGCTGCTTCAACCTGAAGGTGCCTAAGTTTTTGTCTTTGCGTGTACGTATTGCGGCCTCACTCTAGTCTCCTAGGTGCTTATTCCTTCTTAAGCCCCAGGGTGATTCAGAAACTGAGGAAAATAGGCATTCAGCTGTGTGATCTGTAGATATAGTCAAAAATCACCTGCTGGCTCAGGCCCTTCTGGTGAGTTCATGCAAAACAGCTCTGGGGAAGGGAGCTACAGCATAACTTCTAGTTTAGTGTTTATTTCCCACTTCATATCCGCTCCCTCCCCCCCATAAGAATAAAACATTTGAATAGGGGCCTCCTATCTATTGGGTAAGTGCCTGAACTACTGGGCTACAGAGTCATACTAACTGTTTCACTGTCCCAATTAATATTCAGTTATTTAAGTGTTTAATTGAAGTGGATCCACTTCAATAGGAGAGAATGAAAGAGGCCTACCTCAGACTATTCCCTAGCTAGGGGTTAGACTGTGGTTTTCTAGATTCCATTACACTCTGCATCACAATGCCTAAAATCTCAAAATGGATCTATTTGAGCCATTAGACGTCTGCTTTGTGTTCTTTTCAGCCAAAATTGTACCTGTCTTTTCGCTGCCGTATTCTGTTGCATGACATGAAGGGAGGCAGAATGCCCAAGAATGTGCAGTTTTTGGACATATATTACAAGGTGTGTATATCACTGGGAGGGGGTATTTGATCTCAAAGTAGCATTGAATTCTTCCTGTCTGCTACCGAGGTGTATCTGCAGTATTACAATAGCGTGCAGAGGCCCTACTACAATTGAGACTTTGTGTTTGGGACTCTGCAAACACATATTGAGAGACAATCCTTACTCGGAATAGCTTATGATCTAAACAGACGAGACAGATAAACAGTGGGATGAAAAACAGATGCACAGTAGAAGTCAGTTTTCAGGCTTCTAATATTTGCCTGAGCCAAATGTCATTTATACCATGTTTATGCCAGGTGATGAAAATCAGTTTTAGTTCACAAACTATTTTCTAATATTAAAGTGGCTACAAATATGGCCCTCTTAGTTGTAACAAATAGCCTTCTCCCATAGGGAGAAGAATCCACTGAGGGGTGAACAAAGCCTATTACTACTGGCTGTCATCTCTGCAAGAGTCTTGAAACTGAGAACCCCTTGGGAAAACTAAGCCTGGAAAACTGCTGACAGAGGCACTTCCTCCTAAGGCACTGCATGTGTTGACAAAAATCATTGCTATTTTAACCTCTGCTACAGTTAATGGCCTTGTTTCTTGCTAGACATTGTAAAATATGTGCAGAAGGAGAAAGGCCAACAGGTTGTGGGTGTTTTGTTTTGTTTTGCAAACATTTGAGTACTGATCAGTGAAATCTAGAAGAGCTCTGATAGGACCCATCTGGCTCTCTCAGTGGTTCAACATTGCCTCGGTTTTGCAGTTTTACAAATATACATAGAAACAAGCCACAGGGTGAACATTATAGGCTTCTGGTGTGCTGCTTAGGTGGTAGAAGGTAATTAGTCTCTGGTCCAGTGCCTCACAATGCACTTAATGCACGTGCCATGTGACATTGCTTAATTGAAATCTCTTGGTATCCAAAGTGAAGAGCTCTAATGAACAAATGTCTTTCAACCTGATAAGTTTGGCATGTACAGTGCATTATCTACAGCTATGTGCATTAATTGGTGCTGGACTATACAAAAATTGAACTAGACCTTTGTGCTCATTTCCAAATTATTTTGTGTCCTGCCTGATTATATTTTTATTCTCTGAAGTATTCAAGTTTAAAAGGGCTTCATGCAATCAAATAAGACTAACTGTGTTATAAGATATTTTCTGGTGGGTTGTGCTTAAGAGAGAGGGTTTCAGTGAAAAGATTAATTTGAATGTATACGGTTTTACAGAGGTATTTTTTCCTGCTAATTGGATTAAGGAATATAAAGTACCTTATTAGCCAGTTATTTTGAATGATTTGCCTCAGTTCAGAAATGTTTGGTTTGCTTCATTCCCAGCCCCAGTTGCTTGCATACCAAAGTTTTAGTAGTGGGTTATGGCCCTGCTGCTTATCAGGTAAAGTTAGAGTGGGAGTCGTTTCCACACAGGAGTTTGGAAAAGGACCAAATTGGAGATTGTATGACAGTATTTGTATAGTAGGCCTTACTAGTTGGTCCAGAAGCAGCAATGTTTCAGATGACTGTCTGCAAGACCTAGGGTGTAGAAGGAACCAGCTAGCTGGTTTTGCAAAGAGCTGAGGAAAGTTGGAAAAGATTTCAAAGCCAGCAGGACTCTCTCCCTAAATGCAAAAAATGATATGCTATATGAAAGAGTGAAGGCCCATTTCTAATGTCAATTTCATCAAAATTCTTCTGGGTTTACTACATTTGTGTCTGGGCTTCACACTAGTGTAGAATGTAGGGTTATTTGGCTCTGAAACTTAACATGAAATTCAGGGGTCATAACATTTGTAACTCAAACCTGCTTTTAAAGTTCAATGACATGTGCAAGCCAACACTCATTGGCACAGTCTTAATTACTGTCTCTTTTTGCCAAATCACTGCCCCTCTTTAGATATCTTTTATTCTAATGTAGCAGAGTTGCAGTTCATGTAAATGTTTTGGAACAGGCAAACATTTGGAGGAACAATATTTTTTTCACTGCAGTCAATGTAGCCAATCAGTTCCATGCTCCTCTGCAATCCACCCAAAAGTGTATCTGCTGGGAGTAATTAGCTTTTATTATATGTTGTTATGACTAAATAGTTTGCAGGGGAATCTTAAGCAAAGGATGCCTTCTGGTTTTTATGTATCCATTTTATTTGCATTTGTCTAACATGATGGATTAAGGCAGAATTTCTACATTTCTGACTGAGTATGGGTAAGTGTCATTCCAAAAAGTGACTGTAAAAATAACAGCATGCCCCTCTGCCTTTGTTTTTTCAGTGACTTTCACATCAGATGTGGTCAGTTTATAAATTGAAAAGATTTTTAAACTCAAATAGGGATATGAGAGATTTGTAATTAGATCTTTTCCCTCACATATCAACCCCATTGACAGAAATACTGCAGGGGAAACTATGCCCTCTGTGACCTCTGAGCTTGCCCATTGTTTTAACAGATTTGCCAAATGTAACTGACTGGAACGTAACAGTTATGTTACAACACTTTTGCTAATTCCCAAGAAGAATAAATCTTGCCTGTGTTTTCTCTAACAATCTGGACTCTAGAGTGCTATGAAGAAAAAAAAGCAGCAAGCAACCATCCGATTTAGAATATGCACCTGGACCAGATCCATTTGTGCGAAGGTGCAATTTTGATATAGTCACTTTTCAAAATGGAACACATAGTTACTGGCATTCCTCCTTCAATGTGATGAGTCCTGGGTGTGATACATATTTTATATCCAGCAAGAGAGTGTATGTGTGATACCAAGAAGCATAGGTGCCTCAGGTGGTCTTTATCTCCTTGTGTCAAACAGTGTAGGTAGAGTTACAAAAGGTGATATTCCTGTCACATGGCGGGGTCATTTGCAGCTGTTTCCTCAAGATTTTTAAGAGTAATTATAGTGACCTGATGTCTTGATGAGTGGGGATATAAGAGTGTACGCAATATATACATATTACACACGGTGGTAAAGTGTATGTGTGTGTTACAAAACAGAGAGAGAGAGACTGCAAAATGAGAGAATTGTTTCTTTCTTCATAGAGCTCTTGCCAGTGTGTACTCAGAGGTGTCTACTAGTTTTTTGGTTTTTTTTAGTGGAAGAAATGCACAGAAATGGGGGGAGGAGAGGCAGAAAGAGTTATTTGCTTGCCAGAATTTGTTTTTGAGGGTCCTAGGGTGGAGCGGGGCAGTTACTCAGGCACTGGAATGGAAGCTCGATACTGCCTATCAGTGGGGTGGGGGATTTGTCTGCAAGGCAATAGCTCCACTGCCGCTCAGGATTTTTGTCTGTCACAGACCAATTATTGCACCAAATAAGCGGTGAGTTTAGGCAAAGGGTAGGGAGGCTGAGGTAAGTTGGCAAGAGGGATGACTTCACAGGGATTGGTAACTTCAGACCAGTGAGGGGGGTGTATCACAACTTGAGGTACCTCCCAATGCTTTGCTGTTGAGGGTCTGAGCCTGGGTCTCTCACAAACTGCATGAGTATTTGTGCTAGCTACAACCCTGGTTCAGCAATGCTGGTCCCAGCAGTCTGTCAACACCAGTCACATGCTGGCTACCACCAGTCCCAGTTACTACATTCAAGGCAAACTCAACATACCCCCAGCCATGAATTTTTCCCCAAAAATGTGTGTTCTGGATATATTAGATCCATTGCTCCTCTACGGCAATCAGGACACAGCAGTTGTCCCCTTCACCTACCCACACAGTTTGCAGCATTGGATTCATTTTGATTAAAAACTAAAAAGTGTATTTAACTATGAAGAGAGGATTTAAGAGGATATGAGTATTATGGAATGACTCAGAAATGATTGCAAGAAAAACTGAGACAGAACGCTTTCTAGTACTAAACTTAAAGAAACTGGTTGAGATTCAAGGTGAAATTCTTCTCACATTTTCAGTAGCATTGCTGGCCAAGTTTCAGGTGAGGATCTGCTTTTTCTCAGTGCAGAGAAACCCTTGGGCTTCGTCTACACTGGCACCCTTTTCCGGAAATGCTTAAAACGGAACAGTTTTCCGTTATAAGTATTTCCGGAAAAAGCACGTCTACATTGGCAGGATGCTTTTCCGGAAAAGCACTTTTTCCGGAAAAGCGTCCGTTCCAATGTAGACGCGCTTTTCTGCAAAAAAGCCCCGATCGTCATTTTCGCGATCGGGGCTTTTTTGCGGAAAAGAAATCTGTGCTGTCTACACTGGCCCTTTTCCGGAACAGTTTTCCGGAAAAGGACTTTTGCCCAAACGGGAGCAGCATAGTTTTTCTGGAAAAGCACTGATGATTTTACAGTAGATCATCAGTGCTTTTCCGGAAATTCAAGGGGCCAGTGTAGACAGCTGGCAAGTTATTCCGGAAAAGCGGCTGATTTTCCGGAATAAGTGGCCAGTGTAGACACAGCCTTGGTTTGATCTCCTGATGAGTCTGTATCCTAGGGCAGGAGGGAGGTGCTACCTATAGGAGTAGAGCAAGGACTGAGGAGACCCAAACTTTTTCCTCAGGCCTGTATCATGGAGTGAGGTGGGACCCAACCATGGCTCTGTGCGGGAAGGCCCAGAGATAGATGGGGCCTAACAGTGGCTCAGTGGTCTCCCCCTATACTTCCTGGTGTGCTGCCATTTTGAACAATAGAATATGGAAGGAAGCAGAGAGCTGCGCACCATGTCCTGCCCTTACTCTGCTGACTCAGGCTGCCCACTCCTAATATTTCTTGGAGGAGATAGGTTCCTGAAGGGACCTAGCAGCCTAGCCTCCTCCAGGAATCTATGTCCCACCTCCTATAAACCCTGTCCCATTTTAAAGATGGTATGTAACACCTTTCCCTGATTCTCTTCTTAGGATGTACAGCACTGCAGTGGCTGTAATAATGCCCAAACTATCACACATATTATATAACCTAAAGTTCCTGAGGGTATGTCTACACTACCCCGCTAGTGCGAACTCTCAAAATCAACGGTAGCCACCCAACTGGGGGGACGTACTTCAAACTACATTGAATTCTTGTGCACTGTAGGGACATGCACCTTTAACTTAACAAAATTGTTTGGTAAAGAACTGACCTTAATAAGTTTGATCTTATCTTGTAATGTAGACGTAGCCTTAGAGTACCAATTGAAAGGTTACTGCTGTTTTCTCAGAAGACAGCTATCTCCTTTCTTCCCCTGTGTGTATCTCTGATTAGGTTCAATCACGGCTTACTGCAGGACTCCCATGCCAACACAGGAGTGGAACGAGGTGTACAGATAGTTCGGAATGGCTTGCTAGTCCGAACTATCTAGCCCGTGCCGCGTGTAGCCGTGCGGCACGGGGTTCCAACAAGCCGGCATTTAAAAATGGCGCCGGCCGGCTTATGCAAATAAAGCCCGGGAAATTCAAATCCCGGGCTTCATTTGCACGTTCGGTATGCATACATTACCCCGCTAGTTCGCACTAGCGGGGTAGTGTAGACATACCCTGAGGGAGCACACAGAGCTGCACTCTACCCCATCCTTTCCCAAGGCAGCCCCGAGATCCACATCTTCTCAGAATTGTTCCAGGAGAACTTTTTCATAAGTTGGCAGTTATGAGAGACCCATATTGGGAGGGTCACTGTCTCTGAGGAAATAGGCTTTTGTAATTGGAGAACCATGTTGTTGTTGTTATCCATTTAAAATCAACAATCTGTTTGGCCCTGATGTGCCTGACAAACAAAAATGGGACAAGAGCCACACTGAGACTCAGAGCAGAATGAAATACGGAACCCGCCTTTTGCAACAAGTGGGATTCCTGCACAACAGAATTAAAGGAAAGGGACTAACAGATTTTGCTGTCCACTTAGAGTTTCATCTCTACCCTCAGCTGATTTCTCTTTCCTCTTGGCTAACTGCAGTAACTTGTAATGTTGCTTTAAATCTCCTTTGGCTGAGTGCTTGTACGCTGTGAGACAGCAGAGACAGATGAGCTCAGAAGTCAGGGGGCAGCAGAGGTGCAGTGCACAGCTGTACACCTGTCAGCTTCCCTCAGTCGTCCATTTGATCACATTACTTTCAAGGTCTGTGGAGATTAAACACTCCTGTGTTGGCATGGGAGTCCTGCAGTAAGCCGTGATTGAACCTAATCAGAGATACACACAGGGGAAGAAAGGAGATAGCTGTCTTCTGAGAAAACAGCAGTAACCTTTCAATTGGTACTCTAAGGCTACGTCTACATTACAAGATAAGATCAAACTTATTAAGGTCAGTTCTTTACCAAACAATTTTGTTAAGTTAAAGGTGCATGTCCCTACAGTGCACAAGAATTCAATGTAGTTTGAAGTACGTCCCCCCAGTTGGGTGGCTACCGTTGATTTTGAGAGTGACGCACTGTGGGTAGCTATCCCAAAGTTCCTGCTGCCCCTTTGCATTCTGCATTGATTATGCTCCCAGGGCATGTTGGGACTGGCAGGTTGTTCTGTGCAGCAAGTGGTTCTGGGTACATGTCATCAGCGTCCCATGGTACATTTGTCTCTTCAGTCCCCAGCTGCTTTAAAGCAACAATGAATAGTCTTTTTGTGCCCTTTTCCCCCCTGGTTATCCATGTAGTATAAGCAAGGAACGTATCGTGGAACCCATTCTGCAGCAACATATTATGGCAATCACATTAACCGTGCTATGCCTTATGCTGGAGTATATCCAGATCATATCCTGGGTCTACCAGAATGAGGAAAAATATTGAAAGGCCATGAATGTACTCTTCTGTGGAGCACTTGAGTTGGGTGACTGGTAAATGTTGCCAGCATTTGATCCTCTTGACATAGTGGAATACCAGTTTTGTTGCCACGAGAAAAGCACAGACTGCTGGGACTGCATAGTGATGCAACCACAGGACCATCAGCAGTGGCTGCAAAACTTTCACATGCATAAGGCCACTTTCATGGATGTTTGTAAATTATTTTCCCCCTCCTTGAAGTGCAAGAAATACCAGACGGCTACGTCTACACTGGCCCCTTTTCCGGAAGGGGCATGGTAATTTTTGAAATCGCAATAGGGAAATGCGCGGGGGATTTAAATATCCTCCGCGGCATTTAAATAAAAATGTCCACCGCTTTTTTCCGGCTTTTAGAAAAGCCGGAAAAGAGCGTCTACACTGGCCTCGATCCTCCGGAAAAAAAGCCCTTTTCTGGAGGATCTTATTCAAAGTAGGAATAAGATCCTCCGGAAAAGGGCTTTTCTAAAAGCCGGAAAAAAGTGGCGGACATTTTTATTTAAATGCCGCGGGGGATATTTAAATCCCCCGCGGATTTCCCTATTACGATAGCTGAAATTAACATGCCCCTTCCGGAAAAGGGGCCAGTGTAGACGTAGCCGACCTGTTCTGTCAGTGGAGAAGCAAGTGGTAATAGCTCCATGGAAGCTTTCAAGGCCAGACAGCTACTAGTCAGTTAGGAATCAATTCAAAGTGGAGAAATCTACAGTGGAGACTGTTGTGATCCAAGTAGCCAAGGCAATCAGTACCCTTCTGCTATGGAGAGTAGTAACTCTGGGAAACGTGCAGGACATAATGGAGGACTTTGCCGTGCTGGGGTTCCCTAACTGTGATGGGGTTGTAGATGGAACACATATCCCCATCTTGGCACCCAACCACCTTGCCAAACAAGTACTTCTCGATGGTGCTGGTGGATCACAAAGGCTGTTTCACTGACATCAACATGGGATGGTCGGGAAAGGTACATGAGGCGTACATCTTTAGGAGCTCCTGTTTCTTTAGAAAGTTGCAAATTGGAACTTTCTTCCCAGAATGGAAAATTAACATTGTAGATGTTGAAATGCCAATAGTGATCCTTGGCAATCCAGCCTACCTCTTGCTCCCATGGCTCATGAAGCTGTACAGAAGCACTCTGGACTGCCGGAAGGAGCAGTTCAACTACAGAAATGTTGGTAGAATGTGCTTTTGGATATTTAAAGGGAAGGTTTCACCATCTACTATCTAGGTTAGACCTCAGAGAAAGCAACATTCCTGTTTTTGTGGCAGCCTGCTGTGAGCTTCATAGTATTTGTGAGAGTAAGGAGGAAAGTTTTATGACAAGGTTGCGGGCGGGGGGAGGGGTTGAGGAACAGTGCTTAGCCAGTAATTACGAGCAGCCAGGGCAATAGGGAGAGCACAGCTAGGAGCACTACAAATCAGAGATGCTTTGAAAATCAGGGCAGGGGCTCAAGCCATGCTTCATTGGGAATGAGCAAACAGAGTTTTACTGCAGCTTCCCCTGCTTCATCCAGGTTGCCATGCTTGATATCAGACTTCTCCCAATCTCACAGAGTGATAGGGAGCAGATGCTGACTGAAAGTGGCCAGAAACCTGGGCCTTATGCTGCAATGCTTTGTGCTGCAACAATGCCAGACCACGTACTGCCGGCTTGGTTTGGAAACGTGCCCGATCATGGAGGATGGAATAAAGCTGGTCTCCTCAGAAACCTTGTGAGATGGATCAAAGGGAGGAGTCCTGCTCCATCTTCAGACACATTAACAAGCTGTTCTGGGGCTCCCCTGTTGTGTAGGAACAGTGGCCACTACAGGTCACACCCGATTGCGTTAACCCAGCTGTAGCATGATGAAAAATGTGAACTTACCAGAAGTGATCTCCCCGCCATCGGGACATGGTGGTGAAACTTCCTGGGAGGAGGGAATCATCTCCAAAGTTTTAATATCTATATCTATATCTATATCTATATCTATATCTATATCTATATCTATATCTATATCTATATCTATCTATCCTGGTTGCCAGTGACCTTGGTCTCCCTGCTTGCCTGCTGACCATTCTCCTCCTCCTTTTCCACCACACTGTCCTCCACACTGCTGCCCCGAGCTGCCAGAGAAGTATGCTGGGAGGAATCCATGGACTGGCTAGGGAAGCTGGCTGCCGCCCCCTACCTCTACCCCTGGATTACATGCAACTGCACATAGAAGCCGCATGTTTATGGCAATGATTCAGACTGTCCGTTTGCCTCCTTTGTGTTCTGGTATGACTGCCTCAGTTCCTTTATTTTCACACAGCGCTGCTGGGCATCCCTGGTGTATCCTTTCTCCTCCCTGCCCTTTGCAATCTTGGCACGCATATCTGTGTTCCTTTTGCTGGTTCCTAGTTCTGCCTGAACAGATTCCTCTCCCTGCACAGCAATGAGGTCCGGGACCTCCTGCATGCTCCATGCTAGTGCTTGTCTGTGACCCTGAGTATTCATGGTCAGTTGTGCTGCTCAGGTATGCTGCCCAGTCAGAGGTTTACTTGCCATGCTGGCCACAGAGGACGTGGAATTCAAATGTTCCTGTGGCATTTCCTGTTGACCTGTAGAGCAGTAGAGTTGAAAGTCCTGACCTGAGTGATCACAGCAAAACACTGAGAGACACCTCCCAGAGGCCAAGAACTTTGACTTTCACTTTGCTGCATTTGGACTAGTATAAATTCAACCATGGACGGCCAAATTTAGTATTACTCCTTGTGAAAGGCAGGAGTACTGAAAGCAACTTTTTAATGGCCCTTAAAGTCGATGGAGAGGGCTTGATGGTGTGGACTCATTGTTTATAAATTCAACCTAATGTGACTAAGTTCAACCTAAACTCCCAATGTAGACCAGGCCTAAGATTTAGATATGCCATTAGAGCAATTCTATAAGGGGGAGTGGGGTGCAGCTTACACTGTGTTTGCCAGTTTATATCACTTCCCCAAATGTAGTAAGCTATACCAGCAAAAGAGGTTTTTGCTCGGCCATGACACATGAGCAATTGAGGGGTGGGTGCAAGATGTGTCCTTGCTCACATGCCACCATGGATTGGCCAGGCACAGTCCCTTGATTCTAGACTTCTCTCTGTTGGTATCTCTATGCAACAGACCATTGTGTAACCATTCCCTCACCACCACCACCTTCTCCTGCTGCACCCCTTTTTAGATGTAGAGCAGCAGGACTGCTTCTACTCAATGCATGGTGGCTCTGTGAAGCACAGTACGTAAAGGGCATTATATCTCCACCTGGGGCAATGTTGGTCTGGCTCAAGCTCAGTGCCTATCCAGGCTCACTGAAGAGAAGGGCAGTTGCTCCAGGGTCTGGCAATTCAAAAAGGCCTAGGGCTCTGGTTGCCACCGCTGCTGCCTTTTTTAATCACCGCTGGAGTGCCACACCACACACTCTGGGCAGCTCTCAGGGCTGGTGGAGGGCCAGGGGAGCACAGCAGAGTGTGCTCCAGGAGGCACAGGGGATGGCTATGGGGTGAGTTGGGCGTGGCACAGTCTGGATGGTGCTGAGGGACCCACACCTTCTGCCTGAGGCCCTGGCCCTTCTGTGAGCATGGCACTGTGGCCACCTTCCTGGCCTAGGAGCTCTGAAAGTCTCTTCCCCTTCTTTCCTCTCACCTTCTATGCATATCAGGGTATGATTGACCCTATACGTCTCTTCAATTTTACTTTATTTGTCCTGCAGTCTCTCTCTCTCACACACACACACTCTGGTCCCTTTATCTTGTCTATCCCAACTCTGTTTCTCCAGCTCTTTAGTCACTTCATGTTGAATTTATGCATGTAAGATGGTTCTTTTTGGGCTCTGGCTATTTTCCTCCTTCTGTTGCTTTATAATCTACACACATGCTAGCAAGTAATGGGGGAAAAAAAACCCTCACCTTTATTCTTTGTAATGTTTCCCTTGATGCCATGCCATGAAACTGCAGCTCTGAAAGATGAGCTCGTCACAGGATTAGAATGACTGTCTTTCTAAATTGGAAGTACTTTAAATCATTCTAAGAGTTTCTCTTAAGTTTCTACTTAGTGCTATGGTTTGCCTTTTGTGTGGGAAATTTTGAAGTATTGCCATTATTTTGCTCTTTTTTTGGAATGAAAAGTAAAAATTTCCTGTGGAAAGGAAATTCCAGAAAAATTTCAAAAGCATAGAATCCCTGGGAGCCTTAGAGTGTGGGAGCTGGCAGAGAGGAGGAGGGTCCACAGGCTTCCAGACTCCCTGTGAGCCTGGCTAGGAAGCTGAAAGATCTGACTGAGCTTTCCAGGGTGCCTGACAGGAGTCAGGGAGCTTGAGGAGCCAGCTGGCTTGGGATCTTGGAAGCCTGGATACCCTTGCTCCGTGGCAGCCTGCCAGGTGGGTGGCCAGGGAAATGGGTGAGCTGGCAGGAAATGTACCTGTTTTCTGACAGAAATTTTTAGAAATTGACAGGGTTTTTTTGACAGAAAAATATTTAGGGTGTATCTATACAGCAAGGCTTAATTAAAAATAAGCTACGCAAATTGAGCTACGTCAATTGGGTTTCTTATTTCAAAATAGCTTATTTTGAAATAGGGAGCATCTACACAGCACTTACTTTGAAACAGAGCACTCTTCCTCTGACTTCCCTTACTCCTCATACAATGAGGGTTACAGGGGTTGGAGTAAGAAGTCCTCCAGCTTGACAGTATTTTGACACTATTTCAAAATAACTGCCTGGTTAAAAGACAGGAAACAAAGGGTAGGAATAAATGGTAAATTTTCAGATTGGAGAGGGGTAACTAGTGGTGTCCCCCAAGGATCAGTCCTGGGACCAATCCTTTTCAACTTATTCATAAATGATCTGGAGAAAGGGGTAAGCAGTGAGGTAGTAAAGTTTGCAGATGATACCAAACTGTTTAGGATAGTCAAGACAGAAGCAGACTGTGAGAGACTCCAAGAAGATCTCACCAAACTGAATGATTGGGCAACAAAATGGCAAATGAAATTTAATGTGGATAAGTGTAAAGTAATGCACATCGGGAAAAATAACCCCAACTATACGTACAGTATGATGGAGGCTAATTTGGTTACGACAAATCAGGAAAGAGATCTTGGAGTTATCGTGAACAGTTCTCTGAAAACTTCCACACAGTGTGCAGCGGCAGTCAAAAAGACAAATAGGATGTTAGGAATCATTAGGAAAGGGATAGAAAATAAGACCCAGAAATATCTTACTGCCCCTGTATAAAACTATGGTACGCCCACATCTTGAACACTGTGTACAGATGTGGTCTCCTCACCTCAAAAAAGATATTTTGGCCTTGGAAAGTGTTCAGAAAAGGGCAAATAAATGATTAGGGGTTTGGAACGGGTCCCATATGAGGAAAGGTTAAAGAGACTGGGACTTTTCAGTTTAGAAAAGAGGAGACTGAGGGGGGATATAATAGAGGTATATAAAATCATGAGTGGTGTGGAGAGGGCTGATAAAGAAAAGTTATTTATTAGTTCCCTAAATAGAAGAACTAGAGGACACCAAATGAAATTAATGGGTAGCAGGTTTAGAACTAATAAAAGAACGTTCTTCTTCACACAGCGTGTAGTCAACCTGTGGAACTCCTTGCCAGAGGAGGCTGTGAAGGCTAGGACTATAATAGAGTCTAAAGAGAAGCTAGATACTTTCATGGAGGTTATGTCCATAAAAGGCTATTAGCCAGGGGATAAAATGGTGTCCTTGGCCTCTGTTTGTCAGAGGCTGGAGAGAGATGGCAGGAGACAAATCGCTTGATCGTTGTCTTCAGTCCATCCTCTCTGGGGCACCTGATGCTGGCCACTGTCAGCAGACAGGATACTGGGCTAGATGGACCTTTGGTCTGACCCAGTACGGCCATTCTTATGGTTCTTATGTTATGTTCCTGCTGTGTAGATGCAGACTAAGTTGTTTCAGAATATATAATTACTGCCCAGTAAGATAAGTTACGCGGGGTGCTTGTAAAGTTGCCATAACAAACAATGTTGTTGTTCTGTCACTCAGACAAGCTAAGTTGGCTCAGTTTGAATGGGAGATCTTCAAGAAATATGTAGATATTCTAGGGTAGCACTCTTGCTCTTGAAATGGCTGTGGATAAGTCTGATCCAGTCTATACAAAGTGTTTGGATTTTCAGAAAGTCTATGACAAGTCCTTCAACAAAGGCTCAAGCAAAGTAAGTAGTCATGGGATAAGAGGGAAGGTCCTCTCATGGATAATAGCTTGTTAAATGACAGGACACAAAGGGTAGGTACAAATGGTCGGTTTTCATAGTAGAGAAAGGTAAATAGTAAAGAAAGGGATAGCAAATAAAGACAGAAAATACAATGCCACTATATAGATATATTCTATGTCTATACCGTGGGCACTGCATCCGGTTCAGATTGCCCTATCTCAAAAAGATATCATTGGCAAAGATGCAGAGAAGGGCAACCAATTATCAGGGGTATGGAACAGCTGCCAGAGGAGGAGAGATTTAAAAGATTGTGACTGTTCATCTGAGGGGAGATAGGATGAAGTGTCTATAAAATCATGAATCGTATGGAAAAAGTAAAAAGGGAAGTGTTCATTAGCCCCTTATGTAACTTAAAGAACCAGAGGTCACTAGTTAAAATAGGAAAATGATTTAAAACAACCAAAAGGAAGTACTTCACACAGTGTACAGTCAGTCTGTGGAACTTGAGGACAGGTGATGTGGTGAAACCAAAAGTATAAATAGGTTCCAAATAGAATTAGATAAGTTCTTAAAGGATAAGCCATCAATGGCTATTAGTCAGGTTGGTCAGGGACACAATTCTGATGCTCCCTAAACTTCCAGCTGTCCCTAAACTTCCAGCTGCCAGCAGCTAGGACTAGATGATAGGGGAGGGATCAGTCTCAATTGCCCTATTCTGTTCATTCCCTTTGAAGCATCTGGCACTATCCGTTATCAGAAGATAGGATGCTGTGCAAGACAGGCCATTGGCATGATCAAGTATGGCTGTTCGTATGAATCAATGTCTCTGAGGATGCATCGACACTGCACCCGTAGGTCATTTGAGAAAACCAAATTGTGTATCTTCTTTCAATCTAATTTCAAAATGAAGTGCTATTCAGAAATGTCCCTTAACTCTCTTGGAATGAGCATTACAGGGATGCCAGAATAGTGTGCCCGTTACTTCAAAATCGATTTCAAAATAACAGGCATGTTTAAAGACACAGAATAACTATTTTGTGATACTTCTAGTATCCAGAAATAGCGCCACTGTCTAGATGTAGCCGCAGTGTTATAGGGAGCCCTGCTCTTGAGAAGGTCTGTTTGAATGAAACTTGAAACCCAGGTCATTTTGGTCATTAATAATGTGCAACACTGCATGAGACGAGGTGTCCTGGACTAACTCTCAGATCTATGTTTTGTCTACCTACAATACACCATAGGGTCAGTCAGATACAACAGTCTTCCTCAGATTCCCACCTAAACAGTGTGTTGTGCTCCACTAAAGAGATGGTTACATTTCAGAGGCAGGTAAATTTATCACTATGCTACATATGGTATTCTCTACCTCACAGTGGGGTTGTGAGGCTTATTTAGTATCTGTAGACTGTTTGCGGTGTCACAAGAAAGGAGGTATAGAGGAGCAAAACCTTAGCTTATTTATTCACCATGTCATTTGTCAGAATTATTTAGATTTAGCCACCTGTATTGTTAGGTTCAGTGGAAAAAAATTGACCAGGGAACGTGAGGATTAATAGCTAAGGCTTCATGTGAGCAGAAGAAGGTTATAGACTTTTGACTAGAGACACAGACATACAGATCTGTGTGAATCTTTCAAAAATACCTCCTGTACTTGTACTTTGAAAGGAATCTTTTAGTTATTATGTTCTGCTGACAAAAATTCTTAATAGTTCTCTCCCTTTCCACACACCCCAATAGCTCATCTCTCTTCTCCTCACCAGGAGATGTCATTGTCATTCTGCTCTGGATTTCCTTTGGATAGCATTATCCCCTTGTTGCTGCAGTGCTTATCTAGACAGTGAAGAAACATAATGGGGTACGTTTTCAGCCTGGGCAATTAGATGTGCAATTCTCATTAACAATAATGGGACTTGCACTGAAAATTTTCCTAAATAAATCTACCAGCACAAAGCCTTTCCCCTTACAAGCAACAGATGGGTTTTTCATAATGGCTCATTACCTCCTTGCTTTGTCATGCTGCCAGAAATGAAATATAATGTTATTTATGGTGAGAGAAAGATGCACAAGTCACTGTAGATCATTTCTTGCCATCCTTTATGGTTTATATAGTTAGTACTTTAAATCTCCCAGGATTAACAAGTCTGAGAAGATGACAGAGCACCTACTGGGAATGAAGATAAGTGTCCTTTCTGTCTGGTTATTTATCCTGATGGTCTTGCGACTCCAGGGTGGCACTATGGTTCCCACAGAGACTAGTAATGTGGGTGTTTTGATAGAAATGAGAGGCCATTTCTCAGAAAGAATTTTGTCAGCTGTGACAACCCATCTCTGTGAAATTCAACTAGTAGGGGCAGGAGGCAGTACCGCTTAACTGCAGATGATAAATATGGAAAAGGAAAGCAAGTTACTTGCTAGTATTCTTTATATGAAATGTTTTTCAGAGCTTGACATTCCACTGCCAAGTGAGGTTGGAGTCCAGGCAAAGCTGTCATAGAGGGCCTTGCTTATCTTTCATTTATACCTATATCATACTGTTGAAGGTCAATTTTGTTGGAAACTTGCTGCTTAGCAGCTCTGCATATCCATTACTTTCTCCTCTTGTTAATCCCTTCTGAAGACCTGCTTTATTCCTCGAAGCCTACAAGAAATTTACACCGGGATTATATTTGCATATCTGAAAGTAGCAGCACTAGTGATTACATATATCCTGCCATGTGCAGAAGTGAGTGTGATGAGAAATTAGGGAGGCTGCCTTGCCATATTTAGCTTTAGGTTTAGAGCTGTAAGGAACTCTATGAAGGCAGCTCCCTAAATGTGCATGGACTACCACAAGCACCCCAGGGCTCTGTATGGATCAGGGGTGGGGAACCTAAATGGATGCAGCCTGTGTGTTGCCTGGATCTGGCCCCTGAGGGTTAGGGCTTTCCCCAGCATTGGGAAGCCCACTCTGGCCCTCCAGCTCTCCCCCCATCACCTTCCCACAGCTCCCAGCCCCCAACTCATTTTTCTGTGCATCAGCAGCCCCCAGCCCAAAAAAGGTTCCCCACCTCTGGTATAGGTGAAGTTCGTTGTGGAGTTCGTTGTACAGCAACCCTCAGGACCTAAGTGGTTCTGGATGAAAGATTTTGCAGGACCAGAGGCAGTCATTTCTGGATCTCCTGCTGCTGGTCCCACACCTTGCCTTGCCACCTCACCGGGCTTCCCTCCTCCACCCATAGCCCAGCTGAGCCATGCACTGGGTTCCTGCCCCACACTCACAGCACACCAGAACGCTCTGATCCTAGAACATCTGTTGTCCTGCCATACTGCAGACATATGTTGCTGGAACAGAGATTATAGAGGTGCAATCTGTAGTATCAGAGCCTCTGGTCTCCATTAGGAAGAGTTCTTAAGCATGTTTAAAGCTCACTGAGGCTTAAATGTGTGCTCAAGTACTTTCCTGAATAGTTGCTAAAAGCATATACTTCAGTCCTTTCCAAAATCAGGATCTTGGCTTGTAAGCTCCTTGGAGAATGGGCCTCGTTTATACTTGATTCTATGCTCTGCTCTTAGTTATGCCAGTAAAAATCCAGAGGAAGTCTGCTGCATTCTGTGCAGTTACATCAGTAGAGTGAGATCAGAATAGCTTTCCATAAGTAATTACACATTTGGGAGTATCGCTGTGTGTGTGGCTTTACACAGCTCCAGTGTCTCTATACAGACTTTCAATAGGTGACCTATTTATGGACTCAGGAAAAGCCCCTTATCTAACTATAGTCTACACATTACTTTCAAATACTGTGATGCTGCAAGATCTGGATCTGTGGGAAAGTGCCTCATACAGATTGTTTTAATGTACACTGCATAGGTGATCACAGGATATTCATTGTTTCCCCTCACTGCTGATTAGCAAGTGGATAGAAAGTTGGCAATAAAAATATGCTTTGGCTGGGTATATTCAAATGGTCTCCCTTCCTGTTATTTATCCGCACGATCTCCTGGGCTTTGTTTTCTGTTGAAAAAAACCTGGGCTGTGGCCAAAGATAGAGCTGTAAAACAAGGATTAAACTAGAGATCATCCAAAGATGGTGCTGTGTGTTCTGAAATGGCCCTTTGAAAACAGCTTTGGTTGAAACATTAAGCATGTGTGATGCTGGAGGGAGAAAAGAGGGAGAGAAACAGCAGGAACATGTCTCAACTGTGGGAAAAGGAATGAAAAGCAGATGCCTTGTTATTCTTTCTGACTATGATATTCTCTAATTTTTCTGTGCATTCTTTGCATTATTATTGGAACTGGTTAAAAAAATGTTTAATTTTCTTGTTTTCTGGAATTTGAAAAAAAAATGCATCATGTCTTATTAATAGGAAGAGATAAGGGCCGCATTGTGCTAGCCACTGAACATACCCTTAGTATATACATATCATACTATACTGTACACACCAATAGTAAGAGACAGGTCCTGCCTCAAAGAGCTTACAATCTAAGTCAAACATTTTCTTATAGTTTCATTTATTTTTAGAATTGTTTTGACCTTGAAAATAATAGCGTATTTTTTTTTCGCTTCCGCCAGTATAAAATGTATTAACTGCAGCATGTTTCTAGCATTGTATAAAAGTACAGTTACTCCCTGTCACCACAGTCTGGAAATTGTGCTGTGAAGTGCTGTCAAAGCCTTTTGGGCCCATAGATTCTACTTACAATTCAATTAAATGAGACCTGTCTATTATAAGACTAAAATTCCCCCACCCCCACAGTAGCGGAGGCTGATATTTATTAATATGTTTCCCTCCTTTCACTGTGCAATTATACTGACTTTGAAAATGCCAGGGCTGTCTGCTTAACATTCTAGACACATGTCAAGCCATATTTAAAGCTCCTTGAAACTATCCCAAGAAAAGACCCTGATTTTTCCAGCTTTCTTTCACAGAGCCTGTTTGTGAGTCACGTGGTGAGCATTATTTTGCCTGCAGCTTGACTTAATAAATCATTGGCCATTTGTTGCTGATGCGGTTACTAGCCCCAGATGTTCAAGGCCTGCTTGTGAGAGTGAAATAAATGGAGGGAAATGGCCAAGAAAAGCAATTAGTAGTTGTACGTGGTATTTTAAAATCCAGACTGAGGTTGATGCTCATTATGTAGCCCCTTTGCTGTCACATTTCCTGCAGTCACAGCAACTGTAGTTATGACAGGATGACTTTAGGTGTCATGACTGGGGCAGGAATGGACTAGAAAGGAAGATTCACTTGTGAAGAGTAAGTGATGATGAAGGAAGATTCACTTGTGAGGAGTAGGTGATGATGACTGAGATTAGGAGAAGGGCAGTACTGGCCATTATCCTAAGGGAACAGGCATTTCTGCAGGCACACTGATGCACAGTAGTGTATTAATTCTCTTACGATTTTGCAGGTAGCCATGTGAGTTCTCACAACTCATAGAAACAAAGACATAATTCTTCCACTCTAAGGCATCAAGGATAGGGTCAAAGCAAAGTATACTGTATTAAGTAAAACCAAGAAGTACTTGCACAGTGGTCATGCCATTGCTCCATTTCACTCTATAAAGCTGGGAAGGTTTAGTGTTGCTATCCTGGGAAACAATGTGCGTTACAGAAGCTAAGATATGGAGATGAATGAATATTTTATTATCTTTCTGATCTATGGAGCACCAACAGGTAGTAAAGAAACAGGAGATTTTTCTCCTGTGCCAAGGTATGTTCAGCATAGGAAAGCAAGATGGGCCATAACAAAGGTCATGATCTCTCCCTGATTCTCTGTCCCGTGCAGTTCCAACCATCCTCCTCCTCCTACCTCCAGCATACATTAGAGCAGCCTTCCAATCTTCCCTAAACTGGGCCTGGTGTTGGCAAAGGAATAAGCTTTATGCTCTCTGAGACGTATGTCCCCTTCTCCCTCGCTTGTTACTGCCATGATTTCTGTTAGGATTTAGTTGTTTTAACTCATTGGGAGACTTCCCTTCAGATACCATGGCACTAACAATGAACAATTCCCAGAAAATAAAACTAAGGTTAAAATTAAGAAGGTTAAAAATTAAATAGATCATACAAGTAATTTCATTCCCTTCAATGGAGTGAGCTCTTGCAGGCACAAGGAGAACAGGTTTTGATACTAGATTAAATTTTATAATATTGAAACTTTTTCTTCTTTAAATGTAAATTCCTGATCCTGTAACCAAACCTTTTCTGTAGACTCTTACGGCTATACAGAGCTGAATGCAGGAGCAAGGCCTACATGGAGTAGTGCCGGTTTTTCTAGGCTTAGATTTTGCATTTAGCAAAGTGAATGTGAAATAACTGCATTTCATAAAGCCCTGCACTTCATTTTCATAGATTGTGTACAAAAAAAATACTGGATCACTTCACTAACTAACAGTGCTAACTAACACACTAAACTGTAGATGGCATCTGTAGTTGTAGAAGGCTGAATCTTGAGAGGTGCTGGGAAAATAACATAAGATCTAAGGGTCACCAAATGAAATTAATAGGTAGCAGGTTTAAAACAGACAAAAGGAAGTTTTTCTTCATGCAGCTCATGGTCAACCTGTGGAACTCCTTGCCAGAGGATGTTGTAAAGACCAGGACTTTAATCAGGTTCAAAATAGAACTAGAAACATTCATGGAGGATAGGTACATCAATACTTATTATTCAGAATGGTTAGAAATGGTATCCCTAGCCTCTGTTTGTCAGAAGCTGGAAATGGATGACAGGAGAGGGATTGCTTTATAATTACCTGTTCTGTTCACTCCCTCTGGGGCCTCTAGCATTGGTCACTGTCAAAAGACAGATTACTGGGCTAGATGGACCTTTGGTCTGACCCAGTATGGTTGTTCTTATGTTTTTAACTGACTTGTGTGGGAAATGTAGCTGTCCAGCTCTTTTTGGAACTCTTTGGAATTAGGTCATTGGGTAACATCCTCCTGCCTCGGGTGAAAAAATAATCACCATGTAGGTGGCAGGAAGGGATTTCTACCTCTTCAGTCCCATGGTGGAACAAGAGCATCACTCAAGTGGATAAGCGTCTAATAATAACAATTTTCACTTCTATAGCATCTTCCTCTGAGGATGTCAAAGGCCTTTACAAATAGCAATTAAACCCTGCAACCCTGAGAAGTAGGGCAGTGGTGTTCTGCACAGTCTTGCCTATGAGTCCCTTACAATAGCCCCTAGAGGATCTCAGAGTAGATCCAGAGGCCAGAGCCAATATACCTATGGAATGAATGTAATTAATATTCACCTGTGAAGCTATTTTGAACATAGGCTGAACTGATCTGTGAGGACGGGAAGGAAGGATTTTGAAGTGTTTACTCTATGGCTGTGTCTAGACTGGCAAGTTTTTCCGGAAAATCATCTGCTTTTCCGGAAAAACTTGCCAGCTGTCTACACTGGCCGCTTGAATTTCCGGAAAAGCACTGACGATCTCATGTAAAATCATCAGTGCTTTTCTGGAAAAACTATGCTGCTCCCGTTCGGGCAAAAGTCTTTTTCCGAAAGACTTTTGAGCAAAAGGGCCAGTGTAGACAGCACAGTACTGTTTTCCGCAAAAAAGCCCTGATCGTGAAAAAGGCAATCGGGGCTTTTTCGTGGAAAACCGCATCTAGATTGGCCATGGACGCTTTTCCGCAAAAAGTGCTTTTGTGGAAAAGCATCCTGCCAATCTAGACGCGCTTTTCCAAAAATGCTTTTAACGGAAAACTTTTCTGTTAAAAGCATTTTCGGAAATACATGCCAGTGTAGATGTAGCCTATAGGGCATACAGCATGTGCTGGGAAAGCAGCAAGAGTGGCGGAGCTATCCTCACTAGGTGCTAGAGGGCGGAGTTTAAGAGCATGCCTACACTGCCCTGCAATTTGGACAACAGGTGCTCTTCAAACAGCACTACGTTAATGTGTGGTAGGAACATGCACCAGCCATACCCCTATGGTGGCGTTACAGTGTAACGCTTCATCTGAACTGCATGCCCAAAATTTAATTGACTCATCCTCTTTCCAGTTTGCCCTTAGAAGGTAAGTGTAAGGTTATGAATACAGACTCATTTCAGTCACATACAGGCAAGCTGACCAGGGTGGGGACCAAAGGGGCAGTTGTCCTGGGATGCAGTAATTCAGAGGGGCCTGGCAGGGCTCTTTAAATCACCACTGGCGCCCCATGCCATACTCTCCCTGCTGTATGCTCAGCATGGCTCTTAGAGCTGGGAGTGTGGGGCAGCACCTCATTCTGCATAGCGCTAAGGGCTGGCTGCCCCCCCTTCCCTTCTGCCCGAGGCCCTGCCCCTTCCAGGGATACAGAGCCAGCCTTCCCCCCCCACACACACCTTGCCCAGGGGCACAGAGCCAGCCCCCCACACACACACGTTGCCCCCGGGAAGGGGGGAACCTGTCAGCCCCTCAATCACATACATGTATTTTGTTCCCTTAAAAGGGGAGAAGCAGATATTGCCTTATGTCTGCATGCACATGCTAGCCCCTCCTTCATATGTTGTCTCACTGCACTGCATTTTAGATTTTGGAGCAGTTGGAATCTACATTGCTTCATGTTATTTACTTGTTTGCAAAACACAAACTATCCCTCAAGTGGTCTGTACTGCATATATATCACTGGACTGCAGCTACAAAAACTTTCCAGTTCTTTTACGTATGCCAGGAATTTTTACTACCCTTTTAAAGATGCTTTGAAGGCATGGCACAAATTCAACTGGTATTTTGTAGTATTGTATCTACTTTGCACAATGCATAGAATCTTGGTTCCTTTATGTGCAGCAGCTCTCTCTCCTTTTAATACATCAAAGGGAGGCCATTGTTAAATATTTTGACTAAGACTGATTTTCTGTCTTCTAAATTGCTTGAGGAAAGTTTGTTAATAGGTTGTAAAGTGTGTGTATGTGCTGCATTCCTTTTCAGAGAGCCCTATAATAAGGGCAATGCAAAACCTGGGGCCAGTATATATTATATTAATACTTAGCTCTTTTTAATCTATGGACCTCAAACTTACAAGTGTGCATAAATAAAATTAATATACACCTCAAGTGGTTTGCCAAGGTAACACAGGAAATGGTATAGCTCAGAATAGAATCTAAGTCTCCTGCAAATGCACGCTGGCAGGACAGCAAACACGGCTGCTGCTTTGCATTCCCAGAGGAAGGAAGTCAGTTTCCAGGACTATACTCTTAGAACATTTCAGGTTTCCTACATTCACTTACGGAACAAATAGGAGGGAAACCGCTGTCAGGCAGGACTATTATAAGTTCTGTCTAGGAAATTCATATGAAACACATCTTTGAATGTCATGATTTTTACCAATGATGGTCTTTTCAAATACAGTGGATTTTGAGGCTCAGATCCTTGGTTGTAGCCAAAGTGCACTCAACAAAACACTAATCTAAGTGAAAAATAGAGCTGGTTGAAAAACTTGATAACATTTTTTTAATTGGAAAATGACATTTTGTTGAAATGGAAAGTTTTCATCAAAGCTTTCAGTGAAATTGTGGGGCTTTTTAAAAATCAAAATGAAGTGTGTGATTATTTTGACACTATCAGAACTGAATCATTTGATTTTCTTTATTTCAAAACTGCATTTCATTTTTGAAAATTTTAATTTTATTACAGAAAGTCAAATTCAGAATGACATGTTTTGATATTTATCAAATAACATTTCAATCAACCCTAAATGGATTTTTTGTTCAATACTTCCATGCTAGGAAAAAAAATTAAATTGTGAAACTTGTCATAGAATGGAAATTTTGGGTGACTAAGTTGTTTGTGCACTGGACCTGCATCCTACTAATGCAAGGGACCACACCATTATGCCAGCTACAGGGAGGAGGGTTGGTTAGGAGCAGTAATGGCAGCCTCAGTGTGTTGCTGGAGGACTTCCCCTGCACTGAAGTGATGAAATTATGGCTGACGAAACACACATTTTTTTCATGGATTATTTTTTTTGGGGGGGGGGGGTAGAAGTGACCATTGTAATTATCTAGTTTGACCTGTATAATACAGTCTATAGAAGTTCTTCCAGTTATTCCATCAAGTGTGTAATTTCTGGTTGTGCTACAGTGTGTCTTTAAGAAATACATCCTATCTTTATTAAATGACTTCAAATAATAGAGAATCAACCATATCCCTAAATACGTTTTTTCCCCAGTGATTGTCTTCACTGTTAAAAATGTGCATCTCATTTCCAGTTTCAGTTGTCTGGCTTCAACTTCTACCACTTGGATTTTATCTGTTAGATTAAAGAGCCCTCTACTATCAAGAATCTTCTTCACATGTTGTTAAAAACCATGGTCAAGTCAACCCTTAATTTTTTATTTAAGAAACCTGATTGAGTGTAAGTCTCTAACTCTAAGGTGCATTTTTCAGGCCACAAATAATTCTTTTGTCTATTTTTGGAACCTTTTCTAATTTGTTAATCCCCATGGACAAGTAGCGTGCAAAGTTTAGTACTATATATAAGTATGTCTACACTATCACCCTAGTTCGAACTACGGTGGTAATATAGGCAACCGGAGTTGCAAATGAAGCCCAGGATTTGAATTTCCCAGGCTTCATTTGCATATTGCCAGGTGCCGCTATTTTTAAATGTCCGCTAGTGCGGACTCCGTGCCGCGCGGCTACACGCGGCACAGACTAGGTAGTTCGGAATAGGAAGCCTAGTGGGTGGTAGTGTAGACATACCCTATTTGTGTAATCTGTGTGATAACAATCCATTTCAATAACCCCATGTTGTGGTAAAACATTTCCTGTTTGTGACATGAACTATAAGCCAGTTCCTTGGCTGTTTATAAATCGATATGTACACATTGACTCATTGATTTGCAACATCTGAGTATCTGGCCCCTTATTTATGAGTCCCCACCACTGTGTCAGTAAAGAAAACTAAGTATGGGCGCGTTTACACTGCACTGAAGATTGACGCTGACACGGTTGATCTTCCAGAGTTTGATTTGAGGGGTGTAGTATAGACCCGCTATATCAAAGTCAAAGGGAATCCCCATCAGCACTGGTACTCCTGCTCCTCACAAGAAATAAGGGAAACTGATGGGAGCATTTGCTCCCACCAGTCTCCTGCTGTGTGGACGGTGAGGAAACACAATGTAAGATAAATTGACTCTAGCTACTTAATTTATATAGGTGGAGTTGCATATCTTACTTTGACTTTTCCATGTAGTGGAGACCGGGCCTATTTGTTTGTCCATTCAAAATGTTACCTCCCAAAGCTATGTGAACTGCTCGCTCAGTTCTTCATCATAGGCAGACTTCATAATGTCAAAGTCAGACACACTGGACTCACAGATTTGTCAGACTTGTCAGGGGTGGGTGAGTTTCTGTGGCCTGCACTGTGCAGGGGGTCAGACTAGATGATCATAATGGTCCCTTCTGACCTTAAAGTCTATGAGTCAGACCACTCTGTTTATTAGCAAAGCCGCTCTGCTAATAAACCCAGAAAATGTGAGTACCATACAAGGCTCAAACCCCTTTGATTTATACAGTCAAAAGAAAGCCAATTTAAGATTAAAAGGTGACAAAATTTCACATGATTAATATGAGACTAGTCAAGTATCTTCATTTCCACATCAAGCACACAGCAATCTCCTGTCCATATCTCTCTGGTTACCTCAGTTACTTTCTACCTAACACCTAATGTTCCTTTTCCTGTTATCCCAGGCTCACCTGGCTTCATTCAGATCTACATACCTACAAACATAATCATCTCTTTCCTGTTCAGAGACAAACAATATTCCTTCAACTTATTTTATTATTATAGTATAATTCATCTTTCTCTTACAATATAATTCTTTCTACTTTCACAATAATTAAATGCTAGATGTTTTTAATTGGGGTTGGGGGAAGAAAAAGAGAAGACATTCTCAGAGTTGCTGTTCCATAGAAAAACCTGTTTAATAATTTACCTCCACAACAGACTAGAACAATCTCTTCCTTTGGTTCTGAGTCTCTCTTGGGCTCTACTTCTATACCCACTTTCACAGCCATCTGTAAATTGTCTGGGCAGCAATTAGACAGGAACAGTGAGTGAGACACCTGCTGTGGGGCCTTTGATCTTTGCAGCACAATAACATCTTTTGATCTTTTGAAAGTTTGTTCAGTGCAGGAAACTTGATATTGTCCAACCCTATCTGCGTCTGTCAGACAGGCAACTGTTGGCATAGTGGCACTATTTATAGATAGGTCTCTTATACAGATGCATCCACGCTGGTTCTGAACTTGCTGTAGCTGACATTTGTGCATGGTCAGCGAATCTCCTTGGGCATACTGTTTCCTATAATAAAATAGAATGCAGATGTTACCCATTTGACTTTGTTGTGTTTTTGGCTTCAATGCACAATCCAAAATATTTTGCTTCTAAAATTCTTCCACTTCGATTGGAGAGATCAATGTATTCGGCCTTTAGCATCTCCTTTTAAGATGGTACTAACTTTGATCTTGGGGCACAGCCATGCTACATTCAGCACAGGACTGAGGGTCCGGAGACTCAAGGTAGCTTTGACTCTTTTTGTACCTCTACCTTAGAGGACCAGCTTGTCATGGCTTCGAGCTGTCTTGGGGCTGCTCCTATATTAAGCAAGTTGGTAAAAGCCTTCAAAGGGTGGTATGCTACCTTGAGGTCAGACAAAGTGCAGTGCTCTTCCCTGAACGCTGTCTCTCAACTACCTGCTACATTGTGGCTTTAAGGAAAATGAGCATAAATGTAGCTGGTGATCCCCCTACACTGGAGGAATCCCACTTGGCCAATTGGCATGCTGTTAGGGCTGCTTTACACCTCCAGAGCCTTAGCTGATGTAAATCTGGTTTGATTAGTTTGATGCCTCATGGCATCTTTCTTTTATTAATAATCTTAACATGTACTTAATACTGCTTGGTCTTTTTCAGTCTGGAACTAATGCAATATTGATGATGGAATTTGCACATTTATCATGTATTGTTGAGGCTGGTTTATCTGTTCTCGTACACATATTTCTGCAACATTGGGACTGCTCTAATGAGTTCTTTTCTTTGAATAGTTATAATGATAGTGCTGGAGTTTGAGCTTTATTTCTCATTATAATCCTACAAATAGGCCAAGAAATCTTTTAAGATGAAAAAAGAGTCAGAGATGAGCAAGAGAAATTTGGAAACGTCAATCATTCTACATTATAAGCAATGAATCCATTGCTGGATTGGTTTTGCATTTACAGTGGCAAAAACCAAGATAACAGCCCCTGGATAGTTTTCCAGAACCAAAATTCCCAGTAGTTTTGCTCCTGACTACTTGTATCTGCAAACTTAAAAAAAAAAAAAAATTAAAAAAAACCCCTCAAGTGATTAATAACCATCTTATTCATAATGTTCAATAAGCTTTAGAAAAACAAAATCCTTGATTTTTGTGAATAAGTGGAACTGCAGTTATGTGACTCGTATCTCCTGACCCATAGTGGTCAAAAAGTGTGTGTGTTTTTAAAATAATAGTACAGTGGTCTACTGTAAACTTCACTGCACTACATACCATAGAAAAAAAATCTGCATTTCTATTCAAGATAGTTAAATCCCAAGCAGACTGTGGGGAGCTGTAAAAGGATCACACAAAGCTGGGTGATTGGACCACAAAATGGCAGGTGAAATTCAATGTTAATAAATGCTAAGTAATACAGTCGGAAAATAGAATCACAACTATACATATGAAATGATGAGGTCAAAATTAGCTGTTACAAATCAAGGAAAAGAACTTGGAGTCATTGGGGATGATTCTGAAAGCATCCACTCAGCATGTAGTGGCAGTCAAAAAAACAATGTTGGAAATCATTAAGAAAGGGATAGATAAGACAGAAAATATTATATTGCCTCTATATGAATCCATGATATGTCCACATCTTGAATACTGCGTGGAGGTGGTATCACCCCATCACAAAAAAACCTTGGTGGAATGAGGACAATCAATGGGACACTGTCATACCAGGGTTCAAAATATATCAGAAGGACAGAACGTGGTCGTTCTGGTGGGGGAGTGACACTATATGTGAAGGAAAATGTAGAATCAAATGAAGTAAAAATCTTAAATGAGCCAAAATGTTCCACAGAATCTCTATGGATAGAAATTCCATGCTCCAATACTAAGAATATAGCAGTAGGGATATATTATCGACCACCTAATCAGGACATTGATAATTACTATGAAATGCTAAGGGAGATCAGAGAGGCTATCAAAATAAAAAACTCAGTAATAGCGGGGGATTTCAACTATCCCCATATTGACTGGGTACATGTCACCTCAGGACCGGATGCAGAGATAAAATTTCTTGATACCTTAAATGACTGCTTTGGTGCTTCTTGGAGCAGCTGGTACTGGAATCCACAAGGGGAGAGGCACTTCTTGATTTAGTCCTAAGTGGAGTGCAGGATCTGGTTCAAGAGGTAAATATAACTGGACCGCGTGGCAATAGTGACCATAATATAATAAAATTTAACATCCCTGTGGTGGGAAAAACACCTCAGCAGCCCAACACTGTGGCATCTAATTTCAGAAAGGGGAACTACACAAAAATGAGGAAGTTAGTTAAATAGAAATTAAAAGCTACAGTGACAAAAGTAAAATCTCTGCAAGCTGCATGGAAACTTTTCAAAGACACCATAATAGAGGCTCAATTTAAACGTATACCCCAAATTAAAAAACACAGTAAGAGAACAAAAAAAGTGCCACCCTGGCTTAACAACCAGGTAAAAGAATCAGTGACAGATAAAAAGATACCTTTTAAAAAGTGGAAGTCAAATCCTAGTGAGGAAAATAGAAAGGGCCATAAAATTTGTCAAATTAAGTGTAAAAATATAATAAGAAAAGCAAAAAAGGAGTTTGAAGAACAGCTAGTCAAAAACTCAAAAAGTAATAGTAAAATGTTGTTTAAATACATCAGAAGCAGGAAGCTGGCTAAACAATCAGTGGAGCCCTTGGACGATCGAGATGCTAAAGGAGCACTCAAAGATGATAAAGTCATAGCAGAGAAGCTAACTGAATTCTTTGCTTCAGTCTTCATGGCTGAGGATATTGGAGAGATTCCCAAATCTGAGCCATTCTTTTTAAGTGACAAATCAGAGGAATTGTCCAAGATTGAGGTGTTATTAGAGGAGGTTTTGGAAATTGATAAACTTAACAGTAACAAGTCACCGGGACCAGATGGCATTCACCCAAGAGTTCTGAAAGAACTCAAATGGGAAATTGTGGAACTATTAACTGTAGTTTGTAACCTATCCTTTATATTGGCTTGCATACCTAATGATTGGAAGATAGATAATGGGACACCAATATTTAAAAAGGGCTCTAGAGGTAATCCTGGCAATTACACACTGGTAAGTCTAACGTCAGTACCAGGCAAATTAGTTGAAACTATAGTGAAGAATAAAATTGTCAGACACATGGATTAATATAATTTGTTGGGGGAAAAGTCAGCATAGTTTCTGTAAAGGGAAATCACGCCTTACTAATCTGCTAGTCAGAGAGGGTCGTCAAACACGTGGATATAGTATACATAGATTTCCAGAAAGCCTTTGACAAGGTCCCTCATGAAAGGCTCTTAAGTAAAGTGAGTTGTTATGGGATAAGAGGGAAGGTCCTTTCATGGACTGATAACTGTTTAAAAGACAGGAAACAAAGGGTAGAAGTAAATGGTAAGTTTTCTTAGTGGAGAGAGTTAACTAGTGGGGTCCCCCAAGGGTCTGTCTTGGGACCCATCCTATTCAACTTATTTTTAAATGATCTAGAGAAACAGTAAACAGTGAAGTGGCAAAATTTGCATATAATACCAAACTGCTCAAGATAGTTAAGACCAAAGCAGACTGTGAAGAGCTTCAAAAAGATCTCACCAAACTAAGTGATTGGGCAACAAAATGGCAAATGAAATTTAATGCTGATACATGTAAAGTAATGCACATTGGAAAAAATAATCCCAACTATATATTCAATATGATGGGGACTAATTTGACTACAACTACTCAAGAGAAAAATCATTCTCTGAAAACATCCACTCAGTGTGCAGCGGCAGTGAAAAAAGCAAAGAGAATGTTAGGGGCCATTAAAAAAGGGATAGAAAATAAGACAAAAAATATTTTATTACCTTTATAAAACTATGATACACCCACATATTGAATACTAGGTACAGATATGGTTACCTCATCGAAAAAAAGGATACATTGGCATTAGAAAAGGCTCAGAAAAGGGCAACACAATTATTAGGGGTTTGGAATGGGTCCCATATGCAGAGAGATTAAAAAGACTTGGACTTTTCAGCTTAGAAAAGAAGAGACTTAGAGGGGATAAGATAGAGGTCTATACAATTATGATTGGTATGGAAAAAGTGAATAAGGAAAAGCTATTTACTTATTCCCACAATATAAGAAGTAGGGGTCACCAAATGAAATTAATAGGCAGCAGGTTTAAAACAAACTAAAGGATGTTTTTCTTCACTCAGCGCACAGTCAACCTATGGAACTCCTTGCCAGAGGATGCAGTGAAGGCTAGAACTTTAACAGGGTTCAAAAAAGAGCAAGATAGCCATTGATGGACCTAACTTCTATGAATCTATTAGCCAGGATGAGTAGGAATAGTATCTCTAGCCTCTGTTTCTCCCAGGGGAGGGATCACATGAGGATTACCTGTTGTGTTCCCTCCCTCTGGGGCATCTGGTATTGGCCACTGTTGGCAGATGGACCTTTGGTTTAACCTAGTATGGCCATTCTGATGTTCTTAAGATATGTTGGAATTGGAAAAGATTCAGAAAAGGGCAACAAAAATGATTAAGGGTTATGGAATTACTTCTATATGAGGAAAGAAGAACTGGGACTTTTGATCTGGGACTTTTAAAACTGGGACTTTTGATCTTGGAAAGAGACGACTAAGGGGGATATGATAGAGATCTACAAAATCATGACTGGTGTGGAGAAAGTAAATTAGGAGGTGTTCTGTACTTCTTATTCCACAAAATAAAATGAATTGGCAGCAGGAAGTATTTTTTCACAACATCCACAGGCAACATGTGGAAGTCCGTGCCAGAGGATGCATTCATAGGTGTGTTGTGAGCAAGACACAAGAAGTCATTCTTCCGCTCTACTCTGCGCTGGTTAGGCCTCAGTTGTAGTATTGTGTCCAGTTCTGGGCACCACATTTCAAGAAAGATGTGGAGAAATTGGAGAGGGTCCAGAGAAGAGCAACAAGAATGATTAAAGATCTAGAGAACATGACCTATGAAGAAAGGCTGAAGGAATTGGGTTTGTTTAGTTTAGAAAAGAGAAGATTGAGGGGGGACATGATAGCTGTTTTCAGGTATCTAAAAGGGTGTCAGGAGGAGGAGGGAGAAAACTTGTTCATCTTGGCCTCTGAGGCTAGAACAAGAAGCAATGGGCTTAAACTGCAGCAAGGGAGGTTTAGGATGGACATTAAGGAAAAAGTTCCTAACTGTCAGGGTAGTCAAACACTGGAATAATTTGCCCAGGGAGGTTGTGGAATCCCCATCTCTGGAGATATTTAAGAGTAGGTTAGATAAATGTCTATCAGAGATGGTCTAGACAGTATTTGGTCCTGCCATGAGGGCAGGGGACTGGACTCGATGACCTCTCGAGGTCCCTTCCAGTCCTAGTATTCTATGATTTTATGTTGTGAAGGCCAAACCTATAATAGGATTCAAAAAAGAATTAGATAAGTCCCTCTTCTCTGATTGCCAGAAGGTGGTGACAGGGATGACTTGATGATTACCAGTTCCGTTAATTTCCTCAGTGGCACCTGATATTGGCCATGGACAGAAGACAAGAAATGGGGCCTGATGGACTTTAATCTGTCCCAGTATGGTCGTTTTTATGTTCTGCATAATTTACCATGATTTTTAACAGAGGTAAGATCCATCATTGAAAAAGAATGTTATGTTGGAATTAATATCTTAAGAATTGAAACGTACATATGTATATTCCATATAATTTCTATCATTAGTTATTATTTCCAATTCACTTAAATCTATTCACAGGATTTACTACTGTGGACCCCAGGAATCATTAATTTATTTGCTTGGACAAAGTAGTATACTATTACACGTTTCACCTTTATAGAAACACATGTAAAGTATGGTAGCCAATATTGCCTTTGACATTTTTATTTGATAACCTCTTTAGTATAAATGAACTTTTTAAAAATAAAGTTGGTTTGAATCAGAAAAGGGTTTTTTTTTTTGAAAATTGCAAATCTCTGTTCTAAGACTGTTTGAGAGATTTGTTGAAATTGGCCCTTTTCTGTCAACTATTTTGTTTTCAAATTAATTGGCATTTTTAGTGGAAAAAAATGTTAAATCAGAAAATTCATGACCAGAATGTAGCACACAGCCTGCCCCTTCTACACAGTATTGAAAGAGCAGGCTCTGTGCTAAAACCATACAAGGCTTAACACAGGGGAAAGGAAGGGAAGACTTAGTTTTGTCTCTGAGAGATAAGGCTAAATTGCAAGAAAAGTTGCCAGTTTACAGCCTGTTTTATAAAGAGAAATAACTCACTAGGCAACTTTAGAGTGCTTCTCAAAAATCTGCTCTCAGCATAAGTAAATTATATTACAGTAAAGGTTGAACCTCTGTAGTCTGGCATCCTGGTGATCTAACTGGTGTCAAACCAAAGAATTTGCTGGACCACAGGAGGATACTCTAGCAGAATTATCAACACTTTCAATGCTTACTGGGCTTTAGAAGGTAAAATGCTTATAGAAGGCATTTAGGGGTAAATTAGAGCTAGAGAACAGCACAGAATACTAAGAACCAGGGCTGGTGACTGTAAACAAACTTCATGGGGATTCGGGAAACTTGACTGCACCCATGTTAAGTGGACATCCAGCTAACTAAAATCATGCCAAACCACTGATGTTGCTGGATCAAAGAGTACCAGACTAGAGAGGTTCAACCAGTAGCATGAACCAGGAATTCCTCTAGCGAGTTAAAATACAGGTTCATAAGCATACAAACAATGCTATGGAATACACTTTAAAATAAATGCCAGATCTTTCTCTCACATAAATCAGCTTTTACTCTACATTTGGGTCTAGAGGTCTAAATCAGGGATTGAGGCCCCATTATGCTAGGTACTATAAGTACACAGATATAGAGACTCACATTCATATCTATGGCTGTCTGTTGTATTCAATGACAATGTCATAGCATCTCATTTGTTCTCTTGTGGCTGTATAGTTCAATATGCAAGGAGCAAGGCTCTGAACAGTTTTCAGATAGGTATATGTAGGTTCCCATTGAAGACTTGCTATACTTCTTGGCTGCTTGTTCATTCATTTTTGTGTCTGTCTTTCTCAAAGTACTTACAGCCTTTATTGATAGTTGCTCTCCACACTGATCTTTCCTTGGATGTCTTTGAAATTATCAATATTGTGCTGTATGAGTTAAGATTCAGCTTGCTGGTGCCTTTGAAGCATTTATGTTGACCCCTACCTGTATTTTTGGAGTTTCAGTTCACCCTTGAGAACTTTTCTGGAAGTCACCCATTTTGATATTGGGACCTGTCCATCCGAACTGAGTTTTGATAATCAGTGCCTTGATTATGGTTGGTTTTGCTTTTCAAGAATGTTAATTTTTGGCATTTTTGTCTTGCCAGCAGACTTTCAGAGTAGAGCAGAGACAGAGTATATGACATATTTTAACTTGCTTAGTGGATCTGTGGTAAATTGTCCATGTTTCACACCTGGATAAAAGAGATGGTATCGCTGATGGATTGTATATCAACTGTTGTGAGCTGGTGAAACAATGGGATTCTTTGGGGTTAATAGGTGTGACTGCATCCTTCTATTAACATAAATGTAAACATAAACCCCATATTAGGCAAAAAGTATGTGTATGAGCCTACCCAGGAGCTAGCTGATTGAGAAAGGAGAGATTTCTTCATGTATGGTGTGCTAGGTTAGTTTTCTTAGTACCTAGAGATTAAAAGTAGAGGGATGGCTGAGTAGTTCCCAGAAGAGCTACACCCATTTTTCAGAGATACTCTTGTCCTTTACTCAGTGGGATCTGCCTTAACTCTTCTACTGGAATTACTCTTGATTTCATGGCCTTCAGGGAGCCATAAAAGAACTTCGTTATTAGTATCCACATGATACTGTATTTCTTCTCTTTTCTTTTCCCATAAGTTGTCCTGCAGAATGTGAAGTCTTGACTTGCAGGTACTTGCTTTTGTCTTTCTTTGATGTTGATTCAACATTGTTTTCCAAAGCATAAATTCATCTTTCTTCTCCTCAAGGATCCTTTTTATTTCAAAATCATTTCTTCTGAGTCTTAAAGATGGCTGATTTTAAGTACATTTTCCTTTTCTGGTGTGTGATTGCATAATGATGTAGTGTTGAATTTTCTACTATGTTTTCCCTCAGTTTTTCATGATGAAATGGATAGCTGAAGTTTGGTATGTTCAGTTTTGATTTTATTTCTTCATTGTTTCATTGACAGACAACAGTGTATGAATTGAAAATGGCTCTTATCAGTCATTACCAGTCTTATCAGTTTGCTCCTTGCATTGCTCTAGTGATCTTAATGTCTCTCATGTCAGTCAATAGGTGTCAGGGCTTTGAAGCTGTGTAGTTGTTAATTTGACTGATGATTGCTTTGGCAACATTGAGCTTGTGCTCAGCCCGCATGCTGATTAAGAAGGGACCATTGCAGTTCATTTTTTCTGACTCCGTTGTTTCTTATGCTATCCCATGTGACACTCTCATTCCCACTTCAGGCACTAAAGTCTCCCGGAAGTGAGTTTTTCTCTACTAGGCATAGATTTGATTATCTAAATCTGAATAAAATAATTTTTTGTTTTATCTATATAGTTCATGAATGGAACACAAGCACTGATAACAGTTGCAAATTGTGGTATTTTGTTTTATTTCCCCACTGAGAAGTTATATAGGCCCTAAGTGTATATTTTTGCTGACAGATAAGCCTTTTGGTGATTTCAGGACCTTGTTTTTAATGACACAAACAATGCCATAAATTCTGTCTTCCTGTGTTGATTTTCTGTACAAAAAAATGTGTATCCACTTCCTAGTTTCCTTATGGAGCCTTTGTCTGCAAATCTGGTTTCAATGAGGAAGCTATGTCAAGGCTGTATTTAACAAGTTCTCTTGTACTTAATGCTGTACATTTTTCACGTCTTGATGTATTATTTCTGCCTTTTAGGATCCATGTGTTCCTTGTCATCACAATGAGAAACCCTGTTTTGTGTTGTGTGTGTGGTTCTTTTTGGGGGGAAGAGGGGGTGTTTTTGCTTTTGTTTGTTTTTGTTGTTGTTGTTTTTGTAGAACAACCACTATAGATGATCCAGCAGTCCTACTGGCCAGATTAAAGTTTAGGGTGCCTTTTATAGCCCTTTCCTTGACTATTGTGCAGCCCTGAAAAGGGATATTGCTTAACACCATTGCCGCCCAGAATTTATGGCTGTGTAGCAAGTATCTGAGGTTACCTTCATGCAGGTTTGTGACTGACTCTTAGTGTTCATCTACAGCTGTCACGTCACCACTAACCCATTGCTGCAGGACATTTTCTTAATGATGTGTGAATACTGTGTGCCAAATTTCTTAAAAAAGAAGATTGTTACATGGGGACAGTCTTCCTTTCTCAGCAGCTGAAGTTGAAGACCAATAGCACAAAAGGACACAATGACTGGAAAATTCATTAGCTGCAGTGAATAGCCAAAGAATTCCTTTTGCCTTGTCAAGACATGAGTATTCCACAGTCCATTACTGCAGTGTCTTTCCTGCCTTTGGACAAAGAGGTCTCCTCTGTTCAGTCTGCCAAAATAGATGTAATCTGCAAGGGACAGGCATTTCCCCTCACCCAAAGCAGGTGTGAAAGTTTTCCCTCTCTCTCTCTCTCTGCCTCACACACACACACACACACACACACACACACACACACACACACACACACACACACACACACATATACTCATTCCTTCTTTAAAGAGTTCATTGAAGTCAATGAAGCTACACTAATGTATACCAGCTGAAGATTTGGCCTTGGGCATTTTTCACGCACCAGAATCTTCCATTTCCAAGTGCTCAAAGCATTCGTACTTGGCAAATGTGCTAGGCTGAGCTGGGCAAAACTTTTCTTTAGCAAATCTAAACCAAATGCAAGAAAACTTGTCTGGGTTCACCAGCAAAATTGAGTGAAGATCATGTGAATCTTTTGCCACCTCTTGAAACCAGATATTGTAAAACAAGATGATTTCGATGAATCATACTTTGCATTTCTATTATGCTTCCTAGCCAAAGACCTTTATAATGTTAATTATTATTATTATTTGTATTGGGATTGCACCAATGGACCTCGATTAGGTTATGGCCCCATTGTGCTAGCTCCTGTACAAATGCTTGGATCTTGTCTAAACTAGGATTTTGGATAATCCACTTTGTTAACTAAGACTTAATCCACTCAAGCCTATGAAAATGACAGTCTCTGCCTTTAAAGAGCTAAATTTAAAAAACAACAAATAGTCTGGTAGCACTTTAAAGACTAACAAAACATGTTGTTGGTATCATGAGGTTTCATGGGCATAGCCCACTTCTTCAGATGATCAGAGTGTTGGATGTCCAGAACTAAAATAAATAGGGGAGAAGAGGGAACAGGAGGAAAAAAATGGAAAGGGGGAAACAAGAGGATTGGGTATAAAAATATCCAGGGGAAAGTGGAGCTGGAATGTAACAGGAAAAATAGTCTATAAGCACTGAATAGTCGAAAGGGACAGATAAGAACCATGAGTAGGCAATTAGAGAAGAAGAGTACTACACCAGATACTATACAGACAAAGAACTATTGGCACCTTCATTGTTTGGTAGGTTAATAATGTCCCAGCCATCCGGTATCTTTATTTAAACCATTAGCATGAGTATCAAACCTGTAAATGTTCCAGTCCTTCCCTGTGTGTCACAGTTTGCTTGTGAGGTAGGAAATTATCTTCATGTTATGTATGGGGAAGTGAATAGTAGGGCCCTTATCACCATAGCAAAGTGACTTTCCAAAGGCAGTAACAGCAATTCTGTGACCTAATCAGGAATAGAATCTGGATCTGCAGATTGCTGGTCCTGTAATACCTAGGCCACTCTGCCTGCACAAAAGAAGTTGGCAAAAAGTCCACTTCAGACTTACCAACATTCATCATTAAAGTTCCACTAGAAGGCTCACTAATCTTGTCAGCTGCAAGTCAACACTAATAAAACTCCGGTTTTGTCCAGATTTTGCTTTTGCATGAAACTGAAGCTCAGAGCAGGTGCAAAGTGTCACATGTGTTCTGTCATATTAATGTAATTAAAATAGATATAATTTTTCTTGTATTCTATCCCACATTAAAATTTGCTGTCAGAGTGGATTTCAAGCAGGCCCCAGTCTTTATCCCCCACAGTTTTTAAGGGTTCCATCCAGGATTCTCTCAAAAAGCAAGAACCACACACACAAAATACAAAAATGAACAAATCGAACCTTCAATCTAACCTGACTCCTATCCCATTCAGAAAATGCAAGACGCTTGTTGTACTTACTTTTTGCTTAGTAACCTGTACAGCCTGATAAGTGCCACTATGCAGGATGGGAATGGAGAATCATTATGCCTTTTCTGTGGACTCATTAGGACCTCCTGCTAAGAGTGCTATCTTAATTAGAGATGAACCTGACCACCTGAAAGTAATTCACATAGGCAGCCAACTGTGGTATTTTCCAGTTTCTGATCTGCCTGATTTCCATCTGCCAGCTTTATCTCAGCAGACTCTTGCTGTTGACATTACCAATGAAAATATCATGTCCTGTGTTGCACTGTTTCTCTTGGAGGGTGGAGCGAGGAGGCATCAGGTTCCACTATCCCTCTCGTGGTGTGTCTTTTATGATGAGGGAATGTTGAATATAATGAGTCATGAATTTGGTGGTGAAATGTGAGGCATCAAATATGTGATAAGACACTTCAGATAATCAAGTTCTAAATCTGAAACAAACACCCGCTTTTTGGTTTTATATATAAAAAAAGGTTCCACTCAAAATGGACACAAGGGGCCAAATTCAGAGTTGATCTGTTATTTCTAGCTGTTTATGCTAATGTACTTAATCATCCTTTGATCTACTAATGTGCACTTCATTGATGTTGAAAGGATTCTAAGTAGATGTAACTTGCACACCAAGTAACTAACAGGTATAAATTAAAATAGGTATGTGCTAATTTAATTTGCACCTTCTTTCACTGTCTTGGTAACTGTTTTGCTTCATGCATGCTTCTTTTGTGTTGGAATTATCCCAAAATAATAGTTGCATTGATCTTACACTCAGTCGATGTAATTCTAAGATGATCTGTGAGGCTGAGGTCTAGGTTACATTTTGGTAAAAAGGATATTGTCTATGGCGTTTTAAAGGACCCTAAATGGACGCACCATACAATCCAAGCAGGCGGATCAGATGAAGTTACAACAACTTGGACTTCTTATAACTTCCTTAGATTTAGCTCCGAATTTAGCCTTCCTATTGCAAATCATCTATGTCTCTCTTTTCTAAGCACATTTCTTGAAAATTAGGAATTAACAATGTTAGGCTATCTGCCACCTTATCTGAGGTTTATGGCACATAATTTTTAAGGGATCTATTTTCTCCACTTGCCTGTGTAATGCCTATTTCTAGGAGAATGTAATACAGTGTACTTCTCAGTATGTTGATCCTTCTATTGCTTCATTTTGTTTAAAGACTTTCACAGGGAGGACTCCTATGGCATGAAGCTACCTCTGGGGAGGAACATGGCAGTTGATTAACAGAACAAAGCAATCATCTGAAGCAGATTCTCAGAGGGTCTCCTTGACTGATTCATAAGCTTTAGCACCTTAGAAATTTGGGGCCTTCATTTTGTGTAAAAAAAAAAAGTGAGATTTTTCTTACTCGTGTTAATTGATTTTGCTAGAGTGAAAGGAATATCCATCTCAAGCTTGCTAGACTTTCAATGTCCATGCACACAGCATGTCTACACAGCAAAACCAGACTCACAGCAGCAAGTCTCAGGGGTCAGCTAACTTGGGCTCATGCTCTGGGGCTAAAAATAGCAGACATTTGGAATTTGGGCTCCAGCCTTAGCTGAAATGTGAGCACAGAGCGGGCACCAGAATCCAGGAGCCCTGACCAGCTCCCTTGCCATCGTCTCTCCAAACTGTGCCTGGTAAATCTGTCTCCTACGGGCTGCATTTAAGGCAGTTGCAATTTTGGCCCTTGGTGAAGCATAGAGCTGACTCGGGACTATCCCCAACTGGCTATGGCTCCCAAGGGCTCAGCTGCTAGATGGGAATAGCTGGTATGCAAGAGTTCCATGTCCACACCTTCTTATTAACCCTGAAAGGCCCTATAGTGCCAGGATGCCTGGGCATAGGAACCAGCTAAGGAACGGTGGCTGCTTTGATAGCTTTGAGCCATGAACAGAGAATGTGCTAATTGGGCCTAATTTTGTGCATGCAACTAATTTCATGACTTTCAATAAATGTGTGCATCTGTTGTTCTAGCATGGGAATTCACTTAAGAAAGCATTATCTCATCCTCTCAGTACTGCTCGGGGGAGATTCTCCTGAGAACTATTTGCATGATGACTCTTTATCTGATAAATAGAAAAAAATTAGAGACTGGAGGAACTGATTCAGGAAAGTTTGAGTACAAAGTCCCAGAAAATGGGTGCTTGGTTTGGGAGTCTATGGAAAGCTTGAGTATTTTGTAGCCATTATCATCTGGTTTTATTATTCTAACCCTACAGTGTCAGCTCAGTGTATTTTCAAGTCTGATCAACTGAAAGTTAACTGTTGCCTTTTGGCAGTAAAACAAACACTGCTTATAGAAGTGGTATAAAACCATTTCTCTCCCCTTTCTCACCTCCAGGGCTCGTCTACACTGGCCCCTTTTCCGGAAGGGGCATGTTAATTTCAGCTATCGTAGTAGGGAAATCCGCGCGCGGCATTTAAATAAAAATGTCCGCCGCTTTTTTCCGGCTTTTAGAAAAGCCGGAAAAGAGCGTCTACACTGGCCCCGATCCTCCGGAAAAAGCGCCCTTTTCCGGAGGCTCTTATTCCTACTTTGAATAGGAATAAGAGCCTCCGGAAAAGGGCGCTTTTTCCGGAGGATCGGGGCCAGTGTAGACGCTCTTTTCCGGCTTTTCTAAAAGCCGGAAAAAAGCGGCGGACATTTTTATTTAAATGCCGCGGGGGATATTTAAATCCCCCGCGGATTTCCCTACTACGATAGCTGAAATTAACATGCCCCTTCCGGAAAAGGGGCCAGTGTAGACATAGCCCCAGTGTCTGAGGGTGCTGCAGGGAAGAGTGATAATTTGGGGGTATCATCCAGCAGCCAGGAAGTTGAGAAGAGTTCTATTTCTAATATCTAAATGTTTTGTATTCAAAGGGAAGAAAGCTAAAGATTGTGGGATCAACTTTAAAGTTTCTGATTTCACTTACACCAGTCATTGACTTCAATACAATTAATCTTTCTTTTTATAAACACAACTCCTCTTACAATGAGTTCATAACAACATCTCCTATAAGGGGCCACTTTGAACAAAAGGACATTTCAAACTAATTTTGTCTTTCTGGGAAACCAGAGAGGTTCCTCTCATCATTAACCCACACTCTGCCCTCTCTTGCCTGGTTTTGATTAATTAACATATAGTTAATTATTGTTTACACTGCTCTTTATGTTCTTCCCTATTCAGTGATGTCTCATCTCTCACTAAAGGGGATTATAGAGCCATGCAGGCCATATATAAATATAGAGATATTAAATCTGAGCCAAGATCTCTGACTATTACAATGAAAAATGTATATGCATCATGAATCGGTGGAACAGAGTGTAAAGGTAGTGTATTCTGTTGAAACAAAGTAAGCCATGTTCACACTGAGGCACGAACAAAAATAATAAAAGAGAGACCCTCACAAGACTCAAGACGGGTGAGGTAATATCTTTCATTGGCCCAACTTCTGTTGGTGAGAGAGACAAGATTTGGAGCCTACACCACTGCATAGAAAATCTCCAAAGGACTATTTACTCCTCGCAAATGTGTGCTTAAGATAAAAAATGTTTGACAAGGGAGGAAGTCTTTTTATCCTTTCAAAAATGAAGTAAAAATGAAAAGAATGAAAGCAATTTAAATCCTTTCTCAGTGATGTAGAAACCTTTGGGATAAGGGTACACTGGAGAAATAATTCACTAGGTGCACATGAACAGACAGTTGTGGTTTAGTGATAAATAAACCTCATTTCTTTAAAAGTTCTGAAGTGAACCTCTGAACACCACCCACATCTTTAAACAAACTGTGAAATTCTTTGGTCTGCAGATTAGGGTTAGAAATCTCAATTTTTTTTAAAAGAAGAACAACTCCAGCTTATGTCCTATTTCCCAGGACAGAAATTACATAAACAGCCTTCCTTGCAGTATTTCAACACTCTTTCTTCAGGCTCCGGTTGAAACCATGAAATAGGCAATTCCAGGCCTGTGGAAGGGGACAGGACACAAACGAGGCAACTCCCTGGGGCCCAGTGATTTTAAAGGGCCTGGGGCTTTTTAAATTGCTGCCGGAGTTCCATGTGACATGCTCCTGGCAGCTGTAAGGGCTGGGGAGGGGCTGATGTGGCACACTCCGGGGGGCACTGAGGGCTGGCTGCTGTTATTCTCTGAGACAGGGTGAAGAGCTTCGCTATTTGGGAGAACCTTGGAGGAGAGCCGCTACTCCTCTGGATTGAGAGGAGAAAGATGAGGGTGGTTCGGGTGCCTGATAAGGTTGCCTTCTACTGGAACTATACCAGACGTGTCCTCCTGAGCAGAGGCCCAGAGGCTGACCCAGGAAATGCTGGAGGGATTCTCTCTCTTGGCTGGCCTCCGGGAGGAGCTGAAACCTGTTGAAGAGGAAAAGGAGGCCTGGTCCTCCCTCTTCTCCATGTTGCCCTGCAACCTTCACCAGGGAAAGCAGCATAATATAAAGAAAAATAAGAAGGTGTTGGGCCCTCAAAATCACCTCTGAAATGCTTGGTCATGGTGGCTAATTGGTGACTACAGGGATATCTCATAATAACTATAACTACTACCCTATCCTCCTCCTCTCTACCCCCAGGTTGAAGTCTCTTTGGATGGTAGATGTTGGAAACAGTGTTGAACAAAGGAGTAAGATAACATACTGAGAATGAAAATGATCACTTAGAAAATAGGTCAACTGAAGATACCCATAGATGCCTGGCAATAGCCCTAACTCTTTTAGCATATACATTTGAGTCTTATATGAGCCCTTATCGGTTGCTTTCTGTCCTTGCATCCACAGGTTGTCATGCTAACAGCCTTATAACTTGAGAGATTATACAAGACTTTCAGTTGTAATCATTCTGGCATGAAAACACAATTATTGGTGGGAAAGAAATAGATGCTCCGTTGGGATTGGGAGGGATTGAAAGAGAAACAATATTCTCAGGCTTTCTCCTGAATGCTGTAGAGAACACAGATGGGAACTCGATGTTTTCTGGCATCTTTCATCTTAGTGTTTCAGAATTAGTGTTGTGTGCAGACCACTCTTACTGTGTCAGAAAGCAGCATTCCTTGAATAGTAAAATACAGTGACCGGTTGAGCTTAAGGAGGGTGAATAAAGGGAAAACACATCAGTAAGAGAAATGGTTGAATACAAAATATCTACATAGAGTAAATTCTATATATTGCCAGCACTGAGACCAGTAACAGCTCTAGAGCAAAACTTCAGATGGGGCATCATACTCTTCCTTAATTGTGCATGATCCCATTTATTTGTTCTCTCTTGTAGTTGCTGACCTGTTGAATGAAATGGGGAAACCAAGGAAATGTAAACAATGCTGTAGGGACATTGAAGCAGCTGGTATCTGGATGGCATAACCAGGTTACTGGTTCCTAGATGCTGGAATGCCCCCTAGCGGGGTCATTGTCAGCCATCACATAGTAGGGCAACTGCTGTAATCTGCGCTGGAAGGCCAAACTTGTACTGAGCTGGCTACACGTTGGGAGGAAGAGACAGTCCTGGCAATGCCCCAACCCTACCTTGACTACTCTTACTTTCTGGCTTTGCACTGAGAATCTGTCCCAGAAACCCCACCTGGATTCCTAGGTGTTCAGAGAGCATGTGTAGGTTATATGTAGAACAGGTGAGGAGTCATGGCTCTGCCTTTTATGTGCCTCTTTTCTCCTGGCATATTTGTGGGTCCTTGTACCCTCACCTACCCAAGTGTTCCTCTTAATGGAAGAATAGCTTGGGAGGAATAATCAAACACAGAAATGGTCACTTATGAAGCTGAACTGAGCCTTGTTAAAATAAGCCTGAAACAGTCACTTATAGTAACATCTTCTTGACACGCCTCTCCTTTCTGTAGAGATCTTTCCAAACCTTGGATTTCCTTGAGATGAGATCCTTGAGATCCATTAGTGTATCCAATAAAGGGAAAGAATTCTCTAGTTGTGCTGAAAGGTCCAATTGACCATGTTCCTAGCATCACACAAATTCAGTTGTCTCCTCACAGTCTCACAAGCTGGTGCACTTCTATCCCACTCTTTTCCCTTTCTGCGTCAAGTTCTCAAGTCCCCACAACCTTGCTTATTTCTCAGCGTGGCAGCGCTAATGTGCTAGACAGGTGCCACAATGAACAACTCTTTTTTTCTTTTTCCTTTACTTTTTCCTTTTGTTCTTGGGTGGAACTATAGATCCCATTATAATTTTCTCTGTAAATTAAATGGTTAGTTTAACATTTGTTTCAAGCAGGCATCTAGGATATGAATATTATTCTTGTTTACAAAGATTCCAAAGACAGAAGGGATCATCATGATATCCAGTGTCTTGTATAACACAGGCCATAAGGCTTTCCCCAAAATATTTCCTGGACAGAGCATAACTTTTAGGGAAAAAAATCCAATCTTGATTTAAAACTGTCAGTGGAACAATTTATCAAGAGTAAAGCCTCCATCAATGACTAATTATCCTGCTAAAAATGAATGCCTTATTTTCAGTATGAACTTGCCTTGCTCAACTTCCAGCTGCTGGATCATGTTATAACTTTATTTGTTAGATGGAAGAGCCTATTATTAAACATTAGTTACCCATTTAGGGAGGTACAGTACTTATAAACTGTGGTCAAGTCACCTCTTAACCTTCTCTTTGTTAAGAGATGCACTCAAGGAAGTCACAATAAACAATCAGAAGATTCCAAAGACAGATTCCTGTGGCACCATATAGACTAACAGATTTATTGGACCATAAGCTTTCGTGGGCAAAGACACTTCATCAGATACATCTGGCGAAGTGGGTCTTTGCCCACAAAAGCTTATGCTCCAATAAATCTGTTAGTCTATATGGTGCCACAGTAATTCTCACAGTTTATGCAGATTCAGACTAACGCGACTACCCCTCTGTGGTCTCTATACGGCATGTTTTCTAACCTTTTCAACATTTTCATTGGTTTTCTAGGAGCAATATTCCAGTAGCAGTTGCACCAGCCCCAAATCCTAATCCAAATCCCCTCTGTTTATGCATCCCAGGATTACATTAGACTTTTTGGCCACAGCTTCCCACTGGGAGTTCAAGTCCAGCTGATTATCCCACTATGATCCCCATATCTTTCATAAAGTCATTTCTTCTAAGGATAGAAATCAAAGGAGGAAGCCGATAGTAATGAACATAAATCAGAAGCTAGGAATTGTAGAAAATTGATAAAGGAAGCAAAGATATATCCAGAAAAGTCTACAGAGAACAGAATTAGGGGCAATAAGGAGTTTTAATGATGGTAAACAGAAGTTTTTAAAGTTAGGCTTTTTTATATATCAGCAGCTCCAAATAACCTACATCTAAGAATTTTAAAAGAGCTGGCTGAGGATCTCACTAGAATGTTCACATTGATTTTCAATAAGTTAGCACGCTGGAGAAGTTCCAGAAAACTGAAAACAAGCAATGATAGTGTCAAAATTTTAAAAGGGTAAGGTGGATGACCCAAATAATTATAGGTCTTTTGGTCTGACATTACTCCTGGAAAAGAGAACACACTGGAACTTAATAAAGAATTAAAGGAGGGTGACTATTAATGTCAATCAATATATGTTTATGAAAAACAGATTCTCTCACACTAACTTGATATCTTGTTTGAAGTGCATTACAAGTTTGATTGGTGTGGAATGCTTAGTTTTCGGTAAAGTATTTGATTTGGGCCTATATGACATTTTGATTAAAAATTAGAAAGTTACAGAATAACATGGTACAGGTGAACTGCATTAAAAGGGAAAAAACTGATAGGTCTCAAAATGTAATTGTAAAAAGGGACTCAGATTAGGGGGTTTGGAATGGGTCCCATATGAAGAGAGATTAAAGAGACTTGGACATTTCATCTTAGAAAAGAAGAGACTAAGGGGGGGATATGATAGAAGTCTATAAAATCATGACTGATGTGGAAAAAGTGAATAAGGAAAAGTTATTTACTTGTTCCCATAATATAAGAACTATGAGACACAAAATGAAATTAATAGATAGCAGGTTTAAAACAAACAAAGGGAAGTTTTTCTTTATATAGCACACAGTCAACCAGTGGAACTCCTTGCCAGAGGATGTAGTGAAGACTAGGACTTTAACAGGGTTCAAAAAAGAGCTAGACAAATTCATGGAGATAAGAAATAGTGTTCTAAGCCTCTGTTTTTCTGGAAATGGATGATAGGAGAAGGATCATGTGATGATTACCTGTTGTGTTCACTCCCTCCAGGGCATCTGGCATTGACCACTGTTGGCAGACAGGATATTGGGCTAGATGGACTTTTGGTCTGACCCAGTATGGCTGTTCTTATGTTCTTTTTCTTCACAAACAGCAATAGGAGAAGCTGAAAGAACATCAAAAACATGTGCAGAAGGAGCCATCTTTTCAACTAGCATATGCAATTGTGTATTAACATTGACACAAGACTAATGTATGCATAGAAATACCTGATAGTTGGGCTAAAGTTATGTATTGGTATAATGTTTCTGAAATCCCAAATCATTCAATGTTCCATTATAGCCTACATAAGCAACCATGTCCCTTCACAAATGGAAACAATAATAATGGTATCTAGTATAATAAAGGCTTAAAAATAACACAGTGGCCAACTTTAGGAACCAGTGTGATAATTCTTACTATTGGGGGTTATTACTTTAATCTCTTTTTGTAAGACTCCATGGAAGAGTACACAAGGCAATGGCATTGCCATCCGCTATAGGAAGCTCCCTAAGGCAGGGTAAATTACTAAAGTAGTTTCCACTTGGGAGAAGCCAAACCATAATTACCCCGTATTAAAAAAAATCAGATGTTCAGGGACTCATTAATGTCTGGTTTAGGCACTGGAGTAGAAAACTTTATCTGATTAGTTTGTACTCACTTAATGCACCTTCAGCATCAGCATCTTTTCCCACTAAAATCCACAGTTTATTTTAGGTCTTTAAGAATGCTGATTTTGTAGCAATTGCAGAAATCACTCTATGATGTCACCAAGATGAATTATTCTTTATCTGCTGTTTTGCACAAAGAAAGAAACAGGAAACACAGTAGACCTATGTGAAATATTCAGCTTGAAATTCAAGTTTCAGATCCTGGACAAGTGGTACAATGAAGGGATTGTGGCTCCAAAGAACATAAAAACAATCATACTACATCTGTTCAAGTGTCCATCTAATCCAGTATCTGGTTTTCCAGCAGTGGCCAAAGCCAGCTGTTTCAGAGGGAATGAACAGAATAGGCAGCCATCTGGTGATCCATCCTGTGTTGCTCACTCAAAGGACAGACATCCATACCATAGGGTTGTGACTCTCACTACGCCTGCTAATAGCAATTGATGAACTTATCCTACATGAATCCCACTATAGTTTTGGCCCTCACAACTTCCCCTAGTAATGAGTTCCACAAGTTGCCTAGGCATTGTGTGAAACTACTTCCTTCTGTTTTAAATGTGCTATCGGTTTCATTGGGAGAACCCTTGGGTCTTTTGTTATGTGGGGGTGCTAACAGTTACTTTCTCCTCACCAGTCATGATTTTATAGATTTCTTTCATACCCTCTCTTCGTCATCTCTTTTCCAAGCTGGAAAGTCCAGTCTTTTTAATTTATCCTCCTAGAGAAACAGTTCTATACCCTTAATCGTTCTTGTTACCCTTCTCTGTACTTTTTTTTTCCAATTTCAATGTATCTGTTTTTGGAGATGGGGTGATCAGAACTGCATGTAATATTCAAGTTGTCATCACACCATTGATTTATAGAGTGGCATTACAGCTTCTGTTTTCTCTCTTTCCTAATGGTTCCAAATATTCTGTTTGTTGATCCCCTTCAAAGAATGCTAGTAGACTGGTGAGGCATGATTTCCCTTTACAAAAGTCATGTTGACCTTTATCCCACAAATTGTGTTTATTTGTGTGTCTGATAATTCTGTTCTTTACTATGGTTTGACCAATGATCGTGGTACCGAAGTCAGGCTTACTGTCCTGAAATTGCTGGGATCGCCTCTGGTGTCTTTAAAAAAAAAAAAGTGCCATGATTACTATCCTCCAGTTAAGTGAAGAATTTTTTCTTATAAATCTCTTCTTGGATGAATGCACACTTGCATTTGAATTCACGTGGACTGCCCACTCTCATTTCCAGAAGCAAACTAGGCATGATATGACTACTTTTAGTGTGTAATTCAAATGGATAGACTTTTCACGGTTAAAAGAGTCAGCTGTTATTTACAATTAATCTATTGCCATAGCCATAAACAAAAGTTACCTGTGTCACATTTCCTTGAAACTGTAATTTTCTTGGACTCTGAATTAATCCAATTTGAGCTATACAAGCTCTTTATTTAATCTGCATTTTGATCAAATTTAGGATTTTGTTTGCTGAATGCAGGCTCAAATCCATGTAATTAGAGAATACACAAAGCCACAAGATAATAAACATTATGAAAAATATTCTTGCAGTGCTACAAGGACATCTTTTCATTGATCTTAAACAAACCCTCCTCCCCAAGCCTTGGCATTTTTTAGATAGGAATGCATCTGTGTGCAGGATTAATCTCTTTAGTTCAGCACCCCTGTGACGGACTGGGCCGTGTCTGGGCACAGTTGAGGGCGTCCGCTCAGGGCGGATTGCTCAAATCCGGGGCTCCTTACAGCCCCCAGATGGTGACCTCTCCAAACAGGCCACAAACCAGTCCCACAGAGCGCTTCAGCAGCGTGCCTGAAGCCTCATGAGCAAAACCCCTCCGACACCCCAGCAATATCCGTGCCCCAGATGGCCCCGGGCCTATACACAGGTGGGGGGTCCTAGCACCCAATCCCACCTACCCCGAACAAGTTCTGTCCGGTTCCAAGAAACCAGCCACAGATCCTTGGTCAATTTACCCTCTGTACCTTACCCACAAATCACGCTGGGCCAATCCTTTAGGATCTATATCTAAAGGTTTATTATTACAATAAAGAAAAGCATGAGAGTAAGGTTGTTAAAGAAGAGTACGTTACATGCACCGAATCTCCCAGTCCTCGATGCAGGCTCTAGCAGAGATGTTACAGCTGCTGGTTTAAAAGTTCTTGTTGCACATCCTAGGGTCAGGATGGGTTCACAGGTCTTCCGGGCTCTTCGATCCCTGCAGTGCTGCCTCTGGGATGAAGTGCTGAGCTGAGAACAAAATGGCATCGACCACATGGCCTCTTTACACCCCCTTCCTGGCCTCTTCTGGTATGCAGCAGGTCTCCTGGTCCTCAGCCTCTCTCTGCTGCAGCTCTTAGGTGTCCGCCCTCATGCTTTAGGTGTGTCGTTAGCCCATTGAGTGCCATTGTCCCACAGGGCCTCGCTAATTAGCATGTCCACAGGCCCGGGCTCTGCCCAATGCTCAGCCACATGCAGAGAAGTATTCAGTATCCACACAGACTACAGATTCCTAACTACACACACAGACATTATACAACCACATAAATAGCTTACATAGGCTTATCAGATAATAAGCTTCTATTCAGCACCCCACACGGCTCCCTTTTATACCATTGTTGGGGCCAGCACCCCCACCTATGGATGCAGCCATGATCTGGCTGCTTCCCTCCAATTCGGTAATGTGACAACCCCTGGGACCTGACTGGTGCTGAACCAGAGAATTTGCCAGACCTTGGGAGATCAATAGTAATGCTGCTAGACAATAACACTCCCACTGCTTTCTGGGCTCTTAGAAGACATTTAGGGTTAAATTAGAGGTAAATAACAACACAGAACACTGAGAGCCAGGACTGGTGGCTGTAAACAAACTTCATGGGACAGCAGGAAACTTGGCCACATCCATGGTAAGTGGACATTCAACTAATTAAAATCATGCCAGCCCATGGATATTGCCAGATTAGTGTGTGCTGGAGTAGAGAGATTCAACCTGTAATATGTACATGCACTAACATAAAAAGTGTGTCAAATTCATCCCAACTGCATTAATCTTGCAGGCATTTTTAAGTGCTCACCAAAAATCTAATTCCTTGAAAATTACCCAGTTTTTCTAGAGAGAGAGATGTTTATTTCAACCCTTTAAAAAATAAAGGGGTTTTTCATGCTTGAAATATGGCATAAAAATTAAGAGAGTAATTTAGAAGAATTGATAATATTTTACATTTTGTGTGGGTCAGGGAGAGAATAAAGTTTAGCATCTCTGTTTCTCAGGCCTCCCTTTTGGAGCATGTTCTGCAAAGGTATCCTGAAATGTGTCCAAAGTAGACAAACATAGCAACTGAAGTTTGAACTCGTATTGGCACTGAAGTTAATAGACTCAATGCAGAATCTGGGGTTGGGACATTTTCCCCTTGTTTTTAACTTCAGGGACACAGCATTTAATATTGCTGTAGTTTCTTTGCCCTTTGTCATGTTTTGCTCTAAATTGTGGGATTTTAACACTAGCCTCATAGTTAAAAATGCTTTCTAATATAATCAGTTGTCTTCTTCAGACTGTTTATGGTGGTGGCACCTTTGTATTCCGTTGAGCATTTTTCCACTGTGGTATGCATATAAATAAGTTCCTCTAGAAGATTCCAGGGGTTGCATAATAGTGCCCTTCCGAGCTCTCCCTTACGGTTGTATTTCTTTCAGTGGTATCAAGCGATTGTGTTTTTTATCTGTCTCATTTATTCAGTTCTATTTTAGAACTTGGTATGACTAGAGTCCAATTTGTTCTCTTCACTTCTTCCCCCCCAACCTTCTGCCTGAGGAGCCGGTGTGTTATATAGTTCTATCTTCTGGAGGCTGGAAAGTGGCAGCGAAGGCTGGGTGTGGCATGGGGATACTAAATAGTAGTTAGCGAGAAGCAAGTGATTCTTTGAATACAAACTATTGACAAACCCTAGTGGTTCAGAAGGCAATAGCGGTGGGAGCAGGAGAGAAAAAAGGACCAGACTGTCATCAGCCCTTCAAAGTGGCTGAAGGGAGTCATGCACACAAAGTTGCAAGTTCAGCTTCCAGGGCAATCAGTTTTTATATTGACTGAAGGTACATGGCTTGGGTCTTTGTGTCCTGGCCTGCGAATCCCCACATCACCGCTCAAATGGCGAACTCTGCCTCGCTGTGGCAAATGGCTACTGCAAACAACTAATCTTCTCTTGTTGGGAGCAGGCAGACCTGACAAAATGGCAGCCAATGGCAGTAAAACCGTCGAAGTAGCTGCCAAACAAGGATGTCCGAAGCCAACAAAACATTGTCATCAAAAGAAAGGGGGAGAAAAAAATTTAGCTTGGCTCAGTTTCCCTCTTTCCCAATCAAGCACTGAAAACTGTTTTCGGAAGTACTCTGAGAATCCAGGAACAGCTAGCGTACACATTTGACAACATGTAAGTGAACCCAAATGCCAAGAATCCTGTGCCAGATACAGTATGGATTCACTGTAGGGCAAAACTAACTCTCAGAGCTCTACAGGAAAGGGACTAGAATAGCAAAGCAATGATTTTAGGGTAATGTGTGGAGGCTATTTGAGGACTGGCATTGGAATGCGCAAGCATTTATACAGTATTTTGTTTCACACAATCTCTTGTTAATTCATCTGGTACTTATTTTGATAAACTAATCCTAATGGATTAATTTAGTGATGACGTGCATTGCATATGTCCTTCCCCAAGGTGTTGTACCGCGCTGGAGCATTGCTTACTGGACACTTTATTTTTTAAGTGTTACCAAATTTCCTTTGAGTACGTAAATTTCTTCATAAGCTGTCAGTATGAAACTCTTTCTGGCATGTGATAGCAGAAGCAGTTGTACACCGAGGCCATTATACCAGTAATGTTTGAATAACGTCACAGCCAGGTGGGATTCAAGTCTCATAGATAAAACATTCAGATGTCCTGGCAGGAAGTGTGATTTGAAAAAGCTCCAAAAAACCAATCTGTGATGCACCTAGTGACAGAGGGAGGTTTTGACAAGGCAACCGCTGTTTACAGAAAGGAAGTCAGCCTTTGCTCTTCAGTTTTTGTTTGTAACTAGGGGTATGAGTGGGCCAAAGGAGTTTGTTCAGCTGTATGATTTCCATTTCCCCTTCCAAAACTGGTCTGTGTGTCCTATATGTTTGTGAAGTTTGTAATGGCATTTGTTCAAAAATAAGCATTGTTTTGAACACTTTCCAACGTCCTGACTATAACAAAACAAATAAAGCTTGCAACGTGATTACCTTCAGGGTCCTTGGGTTTTTTACAGCATGGCTCAGGAATGTTTGACAGTGCTAGATCAAAAGGACTGGAACATTTGGCTATATGGTTTAAATTAACCCTAGGTGTGGAAATGTATTTGTTGCTGCCATTTTAATATGTCACTTTGTCTCACAAATCACACACACTGACACACAATATAGTGCTGCTTTAAATGTTGCCCCCTACTAACATTCTGCAGGTCTGACCCCTATATAGTCACACCTTTTGTTGTCCCGAAGCACTATTACTTTATTGCAGAGTATGACAGCTAGCATCTCTGAGGCTACGTCTAGACTGCAAGCCTCTTTCAAAAGAGGCTTTTTCGAAAGATACTTTCGAAAAAGAGCATCTAGACTACAATCAGTACTTTTGAAGAAGCAGCTTGCTTTTTCGAAAGAGAGCACCCAAGTAGTGTGGATGCTCTCTTTCGAAAAAGCACAGTTTGCATTACATAGAGCCTTTTTTCGAAAGAGCACTTTCGAAAAAAGGCGTTATTTCTCGTGAAATGAGGAGTACCGCTGTCGAAAGAAAAGCCGCATTCTTTTGATTTAATTTCGAAAGAACATGGCTGTAGTCTAGACGCAGGTGAAGTTTTTTCAAAAAAAGGCTACTTTTTTCGAAAAAAAACCTGCAGTCTAGACACAGCCCGAGTGAAATTTACTGGCCCTGGGAAGAAAATGCAAGTAATTTAAAACTGCACTGAGAGGGTATTATTACGGGATAGTTTCAAATATACATCTCATTGCACGATTTGGTTCACTGTTATTTTAATCAATCTTAAGTTACTGCAGCATTTCCAGCACAGAGTTACATCAGTGTAAAGCCAGCATGAGAGGAAAACCAGACCTGACAATGTGCCCTTAACTTTAAATGGATATTTGTGCGGTGACCAAGTTTCAGGGAATTATGGCTGGATTGTGGCTTTACCTGACCCTCCCTTCTCCGCACCCTCCCTTAGCAGAAGCAGGGACCACATCTTTAACTTGTGAAATCTCCTGCTGTGTTCATTGTGATCACTATTCAGGGTGATTTCTATGGGGCCATAGAGCAAAGAGGCAAGTGTCTGGTAAGACGGGAAATAGATCACTGGGACTCACAGTCTCCTGGGTCTGGGTAATTTCTACATGCTCCATCACACTCCAGTACTAGCCCATGGAGCAGAAGTCAGCACTGTCAAGTCACCACTGTCAAGTTAAAATAACACTGTCAAGACTTTGCTCTCTCAGTACGTTGGATCTGGGTAAAAATCTCAAAACCAGCTATGTCACTTAGCCAGTCTGCACCTCCTGAATGCATGGCACTGAGAGCAGAAGCAAGCAGTGCTGGTGAAAGACTTTGCTGGGCTCTGGGCAGCAGCGGCCCTAGACTAGCTGCCAGCAACTGGCACCCTAGGCAAACCATGCAATCGGAGCCCCCATCTCCAACCCCCTCAATGATATTGCACCGCCATTTGGCACCCCATTTAACTTGGCGCCCTAGGCAACCACCTAGTTCGCCTATATGGACGGGCTGCCCCTGGCTCTGGGCAATGCGGTGGGAAGCGGGGGGCCTTGGCTGTGTGCTTCAGGTGGGAAGGGTGAGGTTGGGGACAGCTAATCCTCAAAGCTACCTGGACTGGGCCTTGCCTTCCCCTACCAGCCCTCAGTGCCACCCGGACAACACTGCATGCAGCTCCTGCAGCGATTTAAAGGGCCTGGGACTCAAGCCACAGTTGCTGCCATGGTAACAGCAGTAGTGGCCTGGATTCCTGGGCCCCTTTCAATTGCTGGGCCCTGGGGCAACTGCCCCTAAGTTCTACCCCTTCCAGTCGGTGGCCCTGCAAGTAAGGTACACTGAGCAACCCTTGGCGAGACTGTGCTTCCCTCATTGCCACTTTGTTATTGGCTTCTGCTAATTGTAAACCAGCATACACACTTATAAAGATATTTAGGCACCTAACTCCCATTGATTTCTCTGGGACTTTAGACACCTAAATGCTTTTTTTTTTTTTTTTTTTTTTTTTTTTTAAATAAAAACCCTGGTTCTAAATGTCAATTTGGGTGTCATGACAGGGTAAGTCTGCCTTGTGGCTTTTTACACATCTTCATCAGCCTCGGACTGGAATGGTGAACAGGAAAGGGGATATCTGGCCACTGGGATTGAATTCAGACAGGCCATAAATAGCTATAACCACTTTGACCACCCCTGATAGTGTGAAAGCTTTGTGTCCCATTGAGTCTCTTGTACCATATGTTCCTCTGGGCATAGCTTGGAATTAAGTATTAGTCTTTCTCACATCATATAAACTCTCCCCTTGCAACACAACCCTGAGAAATTGCTGCTTCGTTCTTTATTAGTTTTTATTAAAGCTGACTATGCTGACATAAAGCATGTGCAACAGTGTGGCTAAAAGGACATTTACCGAACCAGCAAACTGTATGAGCAACAGGCAATGATTTCTTTTGTGTATTTTGGGGTTGTTTCTTTCTTTGCTGTTCCCTTTGCTAGCTTTGTAGATTCCTCTTCAGGACAAAGGAGTAACACTGACTACCACTGTGGCCGGATGCTAGTGAAATCTCAGTTTGTGATGCACTTTGCAGCGGTCTTGTTTTCCTTCTATTCCCACTCCTCAACTCTGACGTGATATACAAAAATATATTATAAGAGAAAGAAGTAGTTTTGAAAATAATTGCAGAGAAAAACCAATTTATTAACTTTATTTTATGAAACTGCCCCTCTTGTTCCCCACTACCTAAAAATGATTTTTTTTCCTAAAATGAATATTGTGGGTAAGGGCCTGTTTTGCCATGAGGAAATTGAGTGTATGTGACACAGTATATTATTGTAGCACTGAGGTAATGAAATATTATTATCTATTAGAAACCAGGAAACTAGTTTTTTGCTCTAAGCCACTTTTCACTTCCTTGGCCCTGTGGAAAATAAATAAGGTTGGGAAAAGTTTTTCATGGATCATGTGGATTAGAATGTAAAAAAATGGAAACCTCTGGAATGGAATATGATGCTTTCTTTTTATATACATTCTAGGATCACCTGCCCCCTCCCCAATGCATGGACAGAGTTCCCTGTTAATGTGCCCCCTGACTAAATTATCTTTGACCTAAAATATGTTAAAAGTTTTGTCTGAATGGATCTTGGTGAAAGAAGCTGCTATCATCTCTTGCTTTCTGTTTCAGCACAGCAAGTAAAGTCATGTGGAAGAGTTTAGCACATGCTTACAGGCTCCACCCAAAACCTGCCTCTGTGGCATTCTTCAGCGGGCTTTGTTTTAGGCCACAACTGGTCTGCTGGTTAAGGGCATTACACTCTCATCAGAGGGTTACACAGAGAATATGAGGCTGGAGTAGCTCATCTTTTTTACCTTTGGAGGCCTATAGTTGAATCCCAGTGTGCTGGGCAAGATGTAGTAGTCACAAGGGTTTCAAAAAACAAGTCTGTGCCTTCCCAAAAAGGCCCTGCCAAATTCATGTTTATATGAGTGTGTGTGGTACAAGCCTTGTTTCCATGCAGGAATTCCAACTGAAGCATAGTTTGATTTTTATATGTAGTGCAATTTTTTTTAAGCTTCTACGATCTCCATGTTCTTCCTTTTTCATAAGAAAGCCAGGAACTAACTGTGGGGTTTCTTTTCAGTTGTAGTCACATCCCCATTTTGGTGTTATATCCAAATCATGCAGGCTGAAACAAAATGTGTTAGTCAATTAATTCTTTTAATTATGTACTTCTTCCTACTTGAGGTGTATCAGCCTCCACCGGAAAATGCATTGCCAGATTCCCACCCAATTAAAGAAATATGTGCTATATAAAGTGCTTATTAGCCCAATAGATTCATACCCTAATAATTTCACTCCTGTTTATAGCACCCTTATTCCTATCAATAAATTTCTGTGCCTAGAGTGCTTACATTAACATTTATATTACCTACAGCATGTAGTGGACTTAACTCTTGGGTACTATCAATTTTTTTTGTCATGCTGTATAGTTCTTCTTGCAATATGATCGGTCACCTGTCATCCAAAGAAAACCAAAGACAAATATGCAAAGCATTAGAGAAATAATGGATAACTAGTCTGTCAATGTTCCAGTTTTGAGAGAGGGAAAGCACAATATACATTTGCCATATCACTCATTTGTTCATCTTGAGTCTGCAAGTAGAATATAGTGTCTATTTTGATCTGTGTACTTATTCTTATTTAATCCATAGCCTTAAAGTAGTTATATTTTCAACTGTAAAAATGCACTCACCTTAGCTGATTCATGGTGCAGGAAAAATCTTAACATTCTAATGACTTTTACATTGTTTTAAACTCAATGAAGTAGACTCAGCCCCTGAAAAACATTACCTAAACAATCACGTCTTCACCTTCTTGAAGAAAAGCCCTGAAGAACGATAGTGGGCTATGTCAAACCAATGCAGAAAGTAAGATCCAGAGGATACCTGATCAGACATTTTCCAGGCAAACTTAGGACTTGTCTACATAGAGCACCCGTGCACAGGTATAATTTCTAAAGGACACTGATCAATTCATACACAACCTATTGGTGCACTTTAGAAATCACTCCTTGTATTACACATTATCCCTCCATGTACAGAGCTCTTCCATTTTATCAGAAAATACCAGTTCAATGATCTGAAATGCTTCAGTGAATATGTTGCCGATTTTGTAACCTTATTCCAAGTTCCATTCATGTTGCTGCACACCTCAGTTTTACACTCTTGTACCTCTTTTGGTGCCAGCAGATTTACTCCTGGTTTATCCCCATGGCCTGGTCTACACTTGGAACCTTAGTCCGCAATTAACCCCCCATGATCAATTTTCTAAGCCATGTGTCCACATTACAAGCCCGTTATTCCAGAATAAGGGGCCATGAAATTCAAACTCTGTATTCCTGCTTCTCACGAGGAGGGACGCTATTCCTGAACATGTAAGCCTGAAATAATGCTAGTGTGGATGCTCCAGTGCCACTAATTCAAACTAATTGGCCTTCAGGAGGTCTCCTGCAGCTCCTCAGAGTGCTTCCTGGGACTCTAAGTCCAAGGCAGGCTCTGTTAGTGCTACCTCAGATTACATTTGATTCTTCCCTGTCGTGAGGACACAGAACTTTGAATTTGTAAAATTGGATGCCCAGAAGTTGAACTTAGTAAATTAGAAATAATAGCATAGTGTAGAATAATAGCCTAGTGTAGACATAGCCTATGTAAATAACATCCACTAAATCCTCCCTAAGTCAAAGTGATCAAAAATATTACTATCTAGTAGTTGTTTAGTAAAATGATATATGTTTATATGAAACTAGGAAATGAAATGAAGAAGTGCATAGTTCATTTAAATTATTGCTCTGGAATGGGGCTGGGGATGAGGAGTTCAGTTTCCAGGCTGCCTTGGGGAGAGAGGACAGCTCCAGACCCCAAGTCCTGCTTCTTTTCACCTGTCTGCTGATTCAGACTCTTTTATGTATGGTTTTATGTGAAGCAATCCTATTCCAAGCATATCCCATTTTCCTGGCACAACTAAACCCTTATCTTGCTTTAAGTTTTGAAATGAGGAAGCTGTATACTAAATTTAGTGGTCCTAACTCTTACTGTTTAGGATAAGTTTTTGACTAGACAGATGGACAGACAGACCCTCTCAAATACATAGTAGATTATTTGCTTGTCTTAATTCAGTTCCTAATGGACTAATAGCCACATGACAAAACTACCACTGCAATTGGCTCTAACTGGTACTCAAATTTACATTCAGCAAAAGGCAAGGACTGACCTGGCAAAGGGACTGAATTAAAACTCTCACCCTTATCAGAGGTGTCCCTGGATCAAGGCTGTGGTACAGGGGGCCAGGTAGTGCAGGGACGCTCACGGCACCACTGACTGTGACTGTGAAGACCTCATCCTCCACTATGCTTGCTCCACTAACACTGCCAAGAAATCTGAATGAAAAGTTCCCTACTTTCAGTGGCATTTAGCGCTTAATATTTGTTTTACAAAAATATTTCTGTATGGTTGCTCCTTCATGGACTACATTTCACTGAACATGTAGTCCAATAAGTTTGGGATGAGAAATGATTTCTGTACTGATATTAGCAACTTTTAAAGTTGGCTGCTCTCTTTCTATATGGGTCCACTGGGAAATCATGGGAAATGAATCATTGCAAACAGCTGTGTCAGTAAAATAAAATAAGTACACTGGCACATGTCCATTGTATCCAGTAAAAGCAAAATCAAACAATTTATTACTTACAAATTTACTGATTTATTAAACTTAAGGATTATTTACATATTGCCAATTTTAGGATGCTAGTGATTTCTACAGCTTATAGAGTTCACTGCTGGGAAGAAGAGCCTGTTTTCTATTGAGAATGGAATGTTGAAAAGTCTAAATGTTTTCACCTTATAAAAATAACTGATATTCTATTGGTATTTATAAATTATTTTGATAAAGAACTGGGAAATGGTTGTATCTAATTTTTCAGAATGTAGCTGAAGGGACTATTTTGCAAAAAGAGCCTTTCTTGGGCTTCTCCAGGGTTTGAATTAAGTTAGTGTTAACTTAAAATTGAAAGGGGTCAGGAAAGAAGGTAAGTTTTAAATGAGAGTAATTTCAGATTAGTGAAATTATGTGTATGTATAAGTGTTTGCAGGTTTTGGGCCTAAGTTAGCTTCTGCACTCATTATTAGCTTCAGTGTCTGAGTAGGCTCAAGGTGCAGTATGTAGATAGTATGCCACAGAAGTAAATTCGAAGTGGTAGGCATTTATAAGACTTGACTACCCAGCAGGGTAATGCACACTAATGGAGTGATTTTTTTTTAAGAACATTGCACACTGAATGGTTTGTGCTAACCCTGTTAGTGTGCACTAAGTGACTTAGTGTGCTTTTAACAGGCCTTTTAGCATGCACCAGCAAGATCTGCAACACATTAATTCACTTTGGAACTCATTATCCACTGTGTAGACAAGCGCTGAGTTATACCATTTTTAAAACTTGTCTCTCCACACTTTATGTTTTTAAGTTAATAATGAATAGTCATAGTCTGGGAAGTACTATTAAGGGCATGTGTAAGTGTTTTCAGGAGTGTTTGACTGGATCGTCACCCAAAGAGTCCATTCTATATCACGATGCAGTAGCTGGGAATCAGAAAATCATACAGGAATCAGAAAATGACAGAACAGAATTGAAGGTGTGCCTTTAACCCAAAATGATCTGGGACCTAATTAATTGAAAAGAAGCAGCCCTCCTTAAGATATAATGGTATGTTTGCAATCAGTAGGAGGAGTTCAGTAATGTCTAGGAGGGAGATGCTAGCAAAGCATTGTCCATGAAAGTTGCTTGTCTGTAGAACTCATTTCTGTCTGGCATAGCCCAGAACTACTAACATTATGGATGTTTTGCAAAGCCATCTTCTTTCACACCTTTATAGGTGAGAGTATCTGATGAGGAGGTTTTATTTGGAGGACTGATGATTAAGCATTCATGGTGCCACAAGTAGGTTATTATTTGTGAGTATATTTTTGAACTGAGATTACAAGCAGGCCTAATGTATCTATTAAGTGAATGTTTTAAAAAAATAGGTAAATGGTGTTAGTTTTTCATTAACTAGAAGAGTTGGCTGAAAATTCCCTCTTTTAAATGGCCGATAGACTAGTTTTAAATGAAAATATTATTTTTGTTTCAAATTCTCTGGAAAAATAGTTTGGTTTTCAGTGAATTTTTTCAGTTTTTGTCAAACATGAGCAATTTTAATGGAAATGTTTTGGAAAAGTGACAAAACTATTCCAAGTACAAATTAATTTTGCATTTTGAAACACTAATTAAAAATATAAATAAAAATTGCTTGGGTTATAATTTATTCTTTCTTCTGCCCTTTTTTTCCAATCTTCGAGCAAAACCAAAAAACACAAAAAAGGGAGGGGAATATATTCTGGTATCTCTAATGCACAAATACATGGAAAAAGACCCTTTTTTAAAAACACAAGTCAGGTCATCTTTGTACATCATCCAGAAGACACAAATTAATAAACATGCCAAAGCATAAAAATCTTTTCTTTGCTATTACCATTAAAGCCTGCCTAGCCATTATAAAAATGGAGCCATCTGAAATATAGTAAAAGCCTTCAACTATGTCTACATTGCCCCCATTTTGTGCAAAAATTATGCAAATGAGGCGAAGTGTGGAATATCGCCGTGCCTCATTTGCATAATAAATGAGGCTCCGGAAGAATGGCTCTTGCAAAGGGGGGTTTTGCGCAAAAAGGAGCCGTGTAGACAGCTCTTTTTGTGCAAAAGCATCTTGTACAAAAACAGAGCCTCATTGATTATGCACGAGGCATGGCGATATTCCAGACTTTGCCTCATTTGCATATTTTTGCACAAAACAGGGGCAGTGTAGACATAGCCTTAGTGTCCTTCAATAGCAGGATTTTTTTTTTTAAATGCTGGTGTATATTCCATTTTCCACGAGTGGAATTAGGTCTGTGTAGCACAATATGAGTTTTATCAAGTAAATGTTAATTTTCTCTTTTCATTTAGCCTTCTAAGTAATGACCAATCATCCAAAGCTAACTCATCATACTTCCTTTGGACCATGGAGAATGGGACCTCTTGTGTGTGAACTAGGAATATGCTAGCATTCAGAGAAACTCCAGTTAGAATCATGCCTACTCACAGCATGAGTCATGGGGGCGGGTGTGGAGAGGAAAAGGCACCTTGAACTCCCTTCACGCAGCTCAGTTTACTTTTAGAGGACAGGATGGGGTCCTAACTATTTCCAAAGTATCCAGAGGTTATTTTAAATTTCTAGGTTTGGAGATTCAATGTCTGCACAATGGCACATGTGTTGCATTTGCTCTGCATTCAGGACACGTAGTGCTGTATCCTGTACTGTCCCAGCACAGGTCACTTGCACATGCCAATTAAAACATCACTTGTGTTTACTGTTCTTCAGTGCAATGTGCTGCGATGAGATCCTAAAGTTTCTTAAATTCTGAGCTGTAAACTGGACTTGATTAGTATGCAGAAAAGTGTCCAACGACATTTTAGAATGCACTGGACATGGGAGGTTTATTCTGTGAGGTGCAGTGCTGCTGCAATACTGTATAAAGGGTCATTTAAAGCACAGTGTTCCTCATTGGAGTCGGGCAAACAGAAAGATAGATCTTTTTTTAAAATAGCCTTTTCCCTTGAATCTCCACTTACCTTTGCTTGTAGTTATTTCTTTCCTATATTGTACAAACATGCCTAGTACACACACACACACACACACACACACACACACACACACACACACACACACACACACTCCACTTCCCCCTCCCGCCAAAAATCTGGGAGACTGAAAATGTCCTCTGGTTTCATGGTATGTATTTTCCTCCTTTGAGTGTGACCTGGGGTTGGAGGTTCAGCAACTTTCTTGTTACTTTTTCCTTGCTGTTTGACATAGGTTGGGAAAATACCATTTATTCTAGTAAAGGTATTTTGCACTGGAAATGTTCCCAGTAACAATGAACTCATGAGAGCTTTTTACACAACTACACTTGTGCGGGCTGTGTTCTGAGAATTTTCAGCCATGTGTTAAGCATTGAGGTTGCATTTCAGGTTACCAGGTGGTTTACCTAATAGGCACAGGGGAAAACTTCTGTCCTTGCATGTGCACACTGATCATTGTTCCTTTGCCTGGTAACCTAAATGGTCTCATTAGCTGTGTTGGCCAAAAATATTTCTGGATTTGTGATTGGTCAGTCCCAGGAGCGGCCCGAGGAGGGCTGCAGCAGCTGGTGCCCCGGGCGGAACGCGTGATCAGCACCCCTGCCTGCACGGCCGTCAATGAAGTGACATCATCATCGTGTGCCCTGTGATGTCATCATCGGGCAACCCAGGAGCCCCATTGAAGGTGGCGCCCTAGGCGACGGCCGAGTCAGCCTATAGTCATGGGCCGCCCCTGGTCAGTACCCGTTTCCTTCACCATTCTGACCATAATTGATCAAATTCATCTCTGGCATAAGTTCAGACTCCTCCCTCCATCCCTTGTCTACTTTTTAGTATTAGTCAAGGATCACATCTAATATTAATGGGTTCAGTTTCCCAGCTCAGGATATCATGGGTTTCTTTGCTTTCTGCTCCTGACTTAGTTGAGCCAAATGGGAGAGGGGGAGCAGATACAGCCAAATCATCTCTAGGAGGTAGTCTAACTTTCTGTAATATCTATTGATTACTGTAGGGATTGTGCTGGGAAGCACTCTTGCTATGCTCTTTTAATGCAGCAGTGACACTCCTCCCAGCCATACCATCCTCTAACCCAGAGATGGGCAAAGGGGCCTCTGTGGGCCAGATATGGCCTGCCAAGTGGGTGTATCCAGCCCGTAGGCACCCTGCTACTCTCCCACCTCCAGGCCAATCAGGGTCTGGGGGCGGGAGGTGTGCGTTAAGTCTCTCGTTCCCTGCCCCAGCCCTGCAAAAGGTGCATGTCACTTACCGTGGACTGGTCCACTCTAAGCACCGCACACCACTTGCAGGATGGGGGCAGGGAGAGAAAGACTTTGCGAGCTCCTCCCGCCTCCAGGCTCTGATTGACCTGGGGGTGGAGGAAGTGTGCAAAGTCTCCTCCCAGCGCCTGGGACATGGGCACCTAGAGGGAACTGCCAGCTCTTCAAAACAGTTGGCAGTTCTCTCTAGGAGGAGAGGGTGGGGGCAAAAACTTCAAGAACTTCCCCACCCCCAAGCCAATCAGAGTCTATGGGCAGGAAGTGTCCTGGCCTTGCCCCTTCTGCCCGAGGCCCCACCTCATTCAGGGTGGCCTAGGGCCACTTCAAAAATTAGTGAAGTGACCCCCCTGCCTAAAATTATTGCCCACCCATATGCTCTAACCACGTGTCCCCAGTAGCCAGCAATAATAACTGCTCCTCTTTTCAATGTAGCCACGTGAGATATCACCACTTCTCTACAACTGATGTTATTTCATTTAATAGAGGGATCTGATTCATTTCATGCAATTTTTTCCTCCTGTCACATTTGATAGTAACTCTCAAATATCTGGTACAAGTATTAGTCTCTTTATAATTAAAAATTCCAGGCTTCTCTGCTCTTTATATTTTGAGTCCTATTGGAAGTACCTCTGTGTCTATAATTTACCTGGGATTGACAGAGGATGCCACTTCTCCTTATTTCATTCTGTTTGGGAGAGGAAATACTATATTTTAACCATAAGATTAGCATTAGGCATTTGCACTTTGTTTTATTGTCCTGCTATTTTAATTCCATATACATTAGAGCTGTTTCTAAGGGCATCATAAACAGCGCACAGATTCGAAGAAAATGAAGGGCGCCAACTCACTTGCATTTGTTTGGATATTGCCTATGGAATCTGATTATTGTTCAGAGGGTCGCATAAAGTGTGGGGCTACATCTCTGCATGCTGCCTCCTATCTTAAGTTCCTGTAGCTTGGCTAGAATGAAATTCCATCCAAATCTGCTGAAGTTTTTTTCTACACCAAGTCATAAGAGAAGAAAACTCTCTTCTTTCACATTTTAAAGACGTTTACAAGTAACTTGTGCTTTATTTGTAAAAACAGGTAAATCGTTGTTTTTGTTGGACAGTAGTTGGTTTTGGTAATTTAACATTCATTAGCTGGTCTCTTAAATAAATGTCATTGGCTCCTCCTAATACTTTTCATAAAAGTTTGTGATGTTTTCCCAAGTGTTATGTGGGTCAACTTTCAAGTTCCATGTATTATCTGACTTGGGGGAACAATATTTCATTCTCTTCTGTGCTAGGTGCTTTGTCTTTGTTCCTTTCCTTGTAATAGCCTTCTTTAGTCCTCTGAGTGTTTTTCATGATCAATACATTGTTTATCTCTGACATTAATTAATTATATTTTAAAATCTTTTGTGCTCCTATATTTCTGTGTTTATTTCTTTGAACCCCCCACAGGGAAGCTTTTCGGTGCTAAGCTTTTTCTCCTGGCCAATGCAAGACTGATTAATTTGCCCCGACTAACAGTCTGATGTCTCATAATAGACTTCTTTAAGATAATGTTTAGTGTAATTGATTTAATAAACATTTTAAATCTTATCCATCAAACCATGCCAGAGCACTGTCATCATACAAAGCAATTGCTTTGGCATAAGTGCCTTTTTATATATTGCAAGTCAAAACAGTGAGACCCCTGTAGCTCATATTCTCCATATGTGGGGGCAAGAAAGAGCCTTCTGGGGCAGGAGTTGGCATGCACAATTGAGCATAGATTTCTGGCAGCAGTAATCTGCATGGGCATGAGGAGGCAGAAAGAGAGGTAGACAACTTTGTGTGTATTTTTATACATAGGCTCATTTCCTCACTGATTTTGCAGTATTAATATGCATCTATTCTTTTGCCAAATCCAGAAGAATTCCAGAATTTGGTTCTACATGCACATTGCAAGCAACAGCATCTATTTTTTCTCGTGGCTTCCTTAAATATAAAAGAGATCTGTTTCACCCTTCATACAGCTGTATAATGGGAGTGATAAATGGATCTAGGGAAGAAGAGCTGAGTCAAGTCTTTCTGAAGACACACCCTTTGAAGAATGAATATTTTAAGTATGACTGTACAGAAGGAGAAAAGGATAGAGTGACAGCTACAAATCTACATCTTGAAGTGTAGCAGTAGCTGATGAGATTTTGACAACAGTTACTCATATATTTAATACAGGCCTTTCACTCTAAAAACAAAAGTCTCTGTCTTGTTCTGTATCATATGTTTCAACTTGACATTTGGCTTCCCACATCCATAAGCTGGTAGTAGAGTGATAGAATTCTCAGAACAAGCATACTTTGAATTTACTGCGTGTGGGTTTTTTTTTTTAAGTTGGCAGGTATAGAGAATTCTTTGTACAGATGTTGGCAGTACAATAAGACATGGGTGATAAAACCAAATGTGGAAAATTACTACATAGCCCAGAAAGAGTGAAATTGAAATGGCTGTTTCAGGAACATTATGTTTCCAGCATGGTAATGCTTTACACGAACCCGTCTGGAAGCTGATCATTTATTGTGCAGTTTTTAAAAATGAATTACATATTTTTAAAGCAAGCAACCAGAAGTGCAAACTTGTTATTAAATAGTTTCATGCACTGGATGAAGCGAGTGATAGTTTTGGCCATGATGAGGACAGCAAGGCGAAGAATGTGCTGCTGCAGGGAAATTTCTAAAAAAAGCCACTATACAGATTTTTTGCTTGTGCTATGATGTTAGTCATAAAGATGTTTGTAGTGACCTCTTGAGTGAGGTCAGTGTAACATGGCTCGCGGCATTTATGTCCAGGGGCAGCCTGAGTTGGGCTGCAGCAGCTGGTGGCTCAGGCGGAACACGCGATCGGCACCCCCGCCTGCATGGCTGTCAATGGCATGACATCATCATCGGGCGCCTCAGGCGCCCCATTGAAGGCGGTGCCCTAGGTGATGGCCGAGTCGGCCTATACTCACGGGACACCCCTGTTTTCGCCACGGTATAGGGAGCAGTACAGAGCTACACAACTTTAGGCACACCCAGGAAAACTGTCAGGGTATGTCTACACTACAAAGTTAGTTCGAACTAACGGATGTTAGTTCGAACTAACTTTAATAGGCGCTACACTAGCGCTCCGCTAGTTCGAATTTGAATCGAACTAGCGGAGCGCTTAGTTCGAACTAGGTAAACCTCATTTTACGAGGATTAAGCCTAGTTCGAACTAGCTAGTTCGAATTAAGGGGTGTGTAGCCCCTTAATTCGAACTAGTGGGAGGCTAGCCCTCCCCAGGTTTCCCTGGTGGCCACTCTGGCCAACACCAGGGAAACTCTATCCCCTCCTCCCGGCCCCGGACACCTTAAAGGGGCACGGGCTGGCTACGGTGCCCGTGCCAGGTGCAAGCCTGCCAGCACCCAGCCAGCAGACCCTGCACCTGGCACAGCACAGAGCCACCCACCCGATGTCCCCCAGCCCACCTCCTCTTCCCGGGACCAGGCTGGCGGCTCCCGGGAGCTTGCCCTGGACCGCAAGAGGCGGGCACCTTCCTGGGCTAGTGCGGACATCGTGGACCTTGTCCACGATCTCCGCACTAGGCACAGGAAAGTGGCCGTCTAGGGCAGGAGAGCTGCCAGCCTGGCCACCCAGGAGCAGGTGTGCATGAAAATCAAGGGGGTCCACTGAGACCCCCGACCCTGAGCCCTGAGCTTACAATGGCCGTCCTGGGTCAGACCAAAGGTCCATCTAGCCCAGTAGCCTGTCTGCTGACAGCGGCCAACCCTAGGGACCCTGGAGGGGATGGACCGAAGACAGTGACCAAGCCATTTGTCTCGTGCCATCCCTCTCCAGCCTTCCACAAACTTTGGGCAGGGACACCACTCCTACCCCCTGGCTAAGACCACTCCATGGACCCAACCTCCATGACTTGATCTCACTTCCTTTTAAACTCTGTTCTAGTTCTAGCCTTCACAGCCTCCTGCAGCAAGGAGTTCCGCAGGTTAACTATTTGCTTTGTGAAGAAGAACAACTTTCTCTTACTAGTTTGAAGCCTGCTACCCATTCCTTTCCTTTGGTGTCCTCTAGTCCTTCTTTATGGGAACTCAGGAAGAACTTTTCTGAATGCACCGTCTCCACCCAACCCCTGCTTTTATAGACCTCTATCCTGTCCCCCCTATGTCTCTTCTTTTCTAAGCTGAACAGTCCCAGTCTCTGTAGCCTTTCTTCATCTGGGACCTGTTCCCAACCCCTGATCATGTTAGTTGCCCTCCCTTCTCCCAGCCTTTCTCTTCCCCTCTCCCACCTCCTTTTCCCAGTCTCCCCCCAGTTTTGTTCAATAAAGACAGAGTCAATGTTGGAAGAAACGTTATCTTTATTTTGTACATCAATAAGAAGGGGGGCTAGGGAAGGGTAAGTGGAAGGAGGTGAGGGAGGAATGGGGTACGAGCCCCCGATGGGGAGGACTGGGCTGGCTCTGCGGGCTTCTGGGGGTGGAAGCTCTCCTGCAGCCCCCCAATTACCTCCTCTCCCCAGATGGCAGCCTGCGGCAAGTGCAGCCGGGCTGATGGCCGAGTGGTGTGATGTGCCCAGTGTGGGTACTCCGGGCACTCCAAGCCAGAACTTCTTTGCAAGCGGGGCACCCCTTAGAACTGTGTGTCCGGGGTGGGGGTCGGGACCCTTTAAGCGCAGCCCTCGGCTAGCCTGAGACAGCATCTCCACGCTCTAAGTCCTCCTCTTATGCCCTGCCGGCACTGCTTCCGGCCATCCTTAAGCCCTGTTCACAGTCCACTCAATGTGGACTTGCTAGTTCGAATTAGCAAAACGCTAATTCGAACTAGTTTTTAGTTCTAGACGCGTTAGTTCGAATTAGCTTAGTTCGAATTAACTAATTCGAACTAAGTTAGTTCGAACTAGCGCTGTAGTGTAGACGTACCCTCAGAGGCAGACACAGTTTTTCATAGGGTTGCTCTGTCTATGTCTGTGCAACAGTTTTCTTTCAGAATAACTGACGTTATTCCAAAATAACATAGTCCACATCTACACAACAAGCAGTTATTTTAACTTAATGTCAAAAGAATGTCCAGCCAGAGAACTTCTTCCTCCAAGTCCTGTGATGCTCATTTTATGAGGAGTAAGGGAAGTCAGAGGAAGAGTGATCTTCCTCTAAATAACTGCTGTGTAGACAACGCTAACAGTCAAAATAAGCTATTTCAACCTAAACTACGCAATTAGTGTGGCTCACATTGCGTAGCTTATTTTGAGTTTAGCTCTGCTCTGTAGATGTGCCCTCTGTTACTGGGATGCCTGGTTCCAGGCCTGCCTACAAGGCAAGCAGGGGGGGCAGTTGCCCCAGAGCCTGGTGATTCAAATGAGCTGGGGTTCCTGGGTGTTGCTGTTACTATGGCAGTGGTGGTGGTAGCTGGAGGCCCGGGCCCTTTAAATCACTACCAGAGTGCTGCTCCACACATTCCACATGACTTTGGGGAGTGGGGAGGAGAGGGGCAGCACTGTGCTATGGGTGGCATGGAGGGCTGGCTGCCTGGCCCAGCCCCTTCCACCCAAGGCCCTGCCCCTTCAAGGCCCTGTCCCCCGCCCCGCTTGCCCAGGGGTCTGCAGAAGTTGCCAGCTCTCTCCCCCCATCCCTCCCCCCCAGCCTAATTCCCCCCCTATAAGACCCTACTTCAGCAAAGCACGCTTCAGTCTTTAGCGCTCTTGGAATTGTTTGCCTCTGCACTGCTCCTTACATAGGAAAATGACATGATCTCACCCTCTATATATTTATTTTCTTTCCATGGATCATGTAGGTGACAGTGTGACACACAAAAAAAGCTGTCATATAGCACTTGAAAGACTAACAAGATGGTTTATTAGGTGATGAACTTTCGTGGGCCAGACCCACTTCTTCTGCCCCACGAAAGCTCATCACCTAATATACCATCTTGTTAATCTTTAAAGTGCTACATGACTGCTTTTTTTGTTTTATCACGATCAGACTAACATGGCTACCTTTCTGTTACTTTTCAGTGTGACATACCACATTGGGTATGCTAAGAGAGAACATTGGCTGTTTGAAAGCTAAGTGGTTTCTCCTTTGCGGGAGAACATCCATTATAAAGCCTAGGGCAGTGGGACTTAGGCATGTGCCGACTTGTTTTACTAATTTGGAAGCACATCAGTGAGCAGGGTCAAAAGTGAGGTCTGTGCCTTTTTGAATAGAGCAAGGTTGCACAGAAATATTAGTGTTCCTCTTTCCTGATTTTCATTTCACAGCCCAAATTGTTTTTTCAATTTGTTGGGTTTTGAAATATATTTATTTGGTTTATGGAATACATTGATCAACTATCACATCTTCTATAAAGAAGGGGTTTTATTAAAATGCACCACATGTTCAGGGGTTATTTTTTAAGGAGTGCCTCAAGTTCTCTCTATTGTGAGTACACTCTTAGATTCGCTGGGTTCTGATGCTGGCTGGTTCTTTGCATCCTGATGATGTCTGACGTTGTTCTTGGCAGGAACCATTCTAAACTGTGTTGTGTAAGTGAAAATGTGGTGGTTAAGTTTCTAAAGACGCACAGAAGAAACAAACTGAAAAATGGCTTATGTAACTTCAAAAGGAGGTTGTACGAACCCCACATACAAAAACCAACTTAGTAAATCTTTGCTGACAGAGGAGGAATTTGTACTCTGAATAAGAGCAGGTTATATGGCTGTAGAGACCAGCATGTTTGTCACCTGAGGTCAAATAAGAAGCTTGGAAAAAATATTAGGTTGTAGCAAGTATATTGAGGGAATTTACATCACGGATTGGGGGGCGGGGCTGGAAGGTGGGGGTAATAGAAAAGTTATCTTAGATAGTGTAACAAAGTTGACGAAGTGGGTCTTTGCCCACAAAAGCTTATGCTCCAATAAATCTGTTAGTCTATAAGGTGCCACAGGACTTCTCATTGTTTAAGAAGTAAATCAGTTGTTAATGGCTAGATACAGTGAGAGTTTAGGACACTTGTTGCTGAAAGTATCATGAATCAGGACACCGCATGCTTGACCTTTAAAATTATAACTGTCTATGTAACTTTAATACAGACATACTGCACCCTTAACACTCCCCTTAAACTGTTTGAATGCTTTGGAGCAGAGTGGCCCAATAAATAGGCCATTAGTACTGGTGGGGGCAGGCGGGAGGGGGGGGGCATAGGAGATTTGGATTCTATTGTTAGCTTTGTTACTTTGTAGCTTTCCTGTGTGATGTTAGACAAGTCACTTCCCTTCAACATGCCTCAGTTTCCCCTATATGTGTAACTGGGGTAGTGATACATTTGTAATTGGCTTTGAGGCCAGGGAATGAAAAGAGCCATATAAGCAGTTTTGGACTTTCTCTTGTTCTCTTTCTGTACAGTGAGTAGCATGTTATTAAGAGCTATTGTAAATAATAGTGTGTCTCAACTTTCACAGAGTTGGTGACTCTACAAACATTTGAATTAAACAAGGGATTCCCATTTTGTAGGGTGACAAATGTGAAGTATGTGTAACTCAGCCAAGTTGGTATTACAGCTGGGTGAATCACAGAGAAGGGAACCTTTAATCTCTCTGTTGAAACTAGTTGTGGTTGGCGATGATGCCTATTGCTGCTGCTGATGTAAATATTGTCGCTAAATGTAAATTAGAGATGATGTGAACACAAGGGGTGAGGGCTACTTCAGATATACTTTAGGTAAGCACTCATGTAGATAGTTTTCCAGGTCTTATCTCAGCTGTCCAAATTGCTTGAGTCTGATCAGCTGGCCTGGAAATTGTCAAAACAGGCTTCCCAGCACTTCCACTTAGCATGCTGACAGAAATATCAGTAGAAATCGAGGAAGAACTATGTAGTAGTTAAACATGTAGATGGTATGATGAGCTTTCGTGGGCACAGCCCACTTCAATACCATCTACGTGTTTTGTTAGTCTTTAAAGTGCTACCAGACTGTTGTTTTTTTAAGTTTATCCTGTACAGACTAACTCAGCTACCCCCTAATCTAATAGTTGTTAGCCATTCTAGTACTTGACTTTGGCTAGAAGTGAAGAAACTCTCATGTGAGCAAAAATGCTGGTTTTGATTTAAAAACCTAAGCAAACACTCAAGGAGTCTTTGTTGTGTGATCATTTTTACCTATTTCTAGGGTATCCACATCCATTAGAACATGTACAGTGTTGAGGTCATATTAAAAGCTGAAGGCTGAGATGGTAAAAACTTCAGTTAACTAAACTGACCTTGGTTGGAGTTTAACAAGGTGAAATACAAGAGGTGATTTTTTTTTTTTTTTTTTTTTTTTTTTTTGCTGTTTCCATTCAGTATGTCATTCAGGTCCTTACCCCTGGTAATTCACTTCTATGGTGTAAATAAACCCCATGCTGGTAACAACAGGAAAGGGTTAGTAGTATGCCCTGGCAACCAAGGCTGAAATCAGCCATGATCTGCAACACCTGTCCCTTTTGGAGGAAAGGCCCTTCAACTGGAGAGGATAGAGAGAGAGAGAAGCTTATCTCTTAGGGTATGTCTACACTACAGCATTAATTCGAACTAACTTAATTCGAATTTGTTAATTCGAACTAAGCTATTTCCAACTAGTGCATCTAGACCTAAAAACTAGTTCGAATTAGCATTTTGCTAATTCGAACTAGCATGTCCACATTGAGTGAACCCTGAACCGAGGTTAAGGATGGCCGGAAGCAGTGCCGGCAGGGCATCAGATTAGGACTTAGAGCGTGAAGCTGCTGTCTCAGGCTAGCCGAGGGCTGTGCTTAAAGGGACCCGACCCCTACCACGGACAGACAGTTCTCAGGAGTTCCCCGCTCGCTTGTCTAACTCGATGAGGGACAGCAAAGCAGTCCTGGCTTGGAGTGCCCTGAATGCCCACATTCGGCACATCACAGCACTCGGCCATCAGCCCGGCTGCACTTGCCTCAGGCTGCCATCCAGGGGGGTCAATCGGGGGGCTGCAGGAGAGCTTCCACCCCGAGGAGCCCGCAGAGCCACCCCAGTCCTCCCCATCGGGGGCTCGTACCCCATTCCTCTCTCACCTCCTTCCACTTACCCTTCCCTATCCCCCCTTCCTGATGTACAAAATAAAGGACACGTGTGTTCAAAAATAGAAACTCTCTTTATTGAACAAAACTCAGGGAGACTGGGAAAAGGAGGTGGGAGAGGGGAAGAGAGTGGGTGGGAGAGGGGAGGGCAACTAAAATGATCAGGGGTTTGGAACAGGTCCCATATGAAGAGAGGCTAAAGAGACTGGGACTTCTCAGCTTAGAAAAGAGGAGACTGAGGGGGGGATATGATAGAGGTCTATAAAAGCACGAGTGGTGTGGAGAGGGTGCATAAAGAAAAGTTCTTCATTAGTTCCCATAATAGAAGGACTAAAGGACACCAAATGAAATGAATGGGTAGCAGGCTTCAAACTAATAACAGAAAGTTCTTCTTCACAAAGCAAATAGTAAACCTGTGGATCTCCTTGCTGTAGGAGGCTGTGAAGGCTAGAACTAGAACAGAGTTTAAAGAGAACTTAGATAAAGTCATGGAGGCTGGGTTTATGGAGTGGTATTAGCCAGGGGATAGAAATGGTGTCCCTGGCCTCTGTTTTGGAAGGCTGGAGATGGATGGCATGAGACATATGGCTTGGTCATTGTCTTCGGTCCATCCCCTCCGGGGTAGCTGGTGTTGGCCGCTGTTGGCAGACAGGCTACTGGGCTAGATGGACCTTTGGTCTGACCCAGTACGGCCGTTCTAAGCTCAGGGCTCAGGGTCGGGGGTCTCACTGGACCACCTTGATTTTCATGCAAACCTGCTCCTGGGTGGCCAGGCTGGCAGCTATCCTGCCCTAGATGGCCACTTTCCTGTGCCTAGTGCAGAGGTCGTGGATGAGGTCCACGATGTCCGCACTAGACCAGGCGAGCGCCTGCCTCTTGCGACCCCAGGTAGGCTCCTGGGAGCCACCAGCCTGGTCCCGGGAAGAGGCGGAGGGCAGGGTGGCAGCGGGTGGCTGGTTCGTGCCGTGCCAGGTGCAGGGTCTGCTGGCTGGGTGCTGGCAGGCTTGCACCTGGCATGGGCACCATAGCCAGACCGTGCCCCTTTAAGGGCTCCGGGGCCGGGAGGGGGGCAGAAGAGTTTCCCTGGTGGTGCCCAGAGTGGCCACCAGGGAAAGCTGGGGAGGGCTAGCCTCCCACTAGTTCGAAGTAAGTGGCTACACAGCCCTTAATTCGAACTAGGTGTTAGTCCTCGTAGAATGAGGTTTACTTAGTTCGACTTAAGCGCTCCGCTAGTTTGAATTAAGTTCGAACTAGCGGTTTGTATGTGTAGCGCCTATCAACTAACAGACGTTAGTTCGAATTAACTTTGTAGTGTAGACATACCCTTAGGGAGTTGTTCCCCTGAGAGACAGATGATGGGTCTCTGAAACATGCACAAAAAGAGGAAGGATCTAGGCTGCAGACTGAGAAGCCTGGACATAAGAAATTTAAGAGATGCCAAGCTTGAGGAGAAGGCTTGATCCCAATGTCATCTTATTACAGATTTGTATGTTAATAAATCCACATCTCAGGAAAGGGAGGAAATTGACTCTGCCTAAGGCATTGACTGTGTTTTAGCTGTGAAAGGCAATTGCATGGTGATCTAAGAGAATTAGCACTGTTGTTTCAGAGAAGAAACTCTGAATATTCCATAAATGATGGCTTTAATAACGCATGGGGAACCTAGAGAGTTACCAGCAACGTTCTGTAAGATTTTTCAGGCTCTACATAAGCTGTATTCCTCACACATTGAGGGTACGTCTAGACTACATGCCTCTGTCGCCAGAGGCATGTAGATTAGGCTACCAGACATAGTAAAATGAAGCGGCGATTTAAATAATCGCTGCTTCATTTAAATTTACATGGCTGCTGCGCTGAGCCAACAAACAGCTGATCAGCTGTTTGTTGGCTCAGCGCGATAGTCTGAACGCGCGGGTGTCGACATCAAAGGTATTTGTCGACCACCCAGGTATGCCTCCTTGGATGAGGTTTACCTGGGTGGTCGACAAATACCTTTGATGTCGACACCCACGCGTCCAGACTACAGCGCTGAGCCGACAAACAGCTGATCAGCTGTTTGTCAGCTCAGCGCGGCAGCCATGTAAATTTAAATGAAGCAGCGATTATTTAAATCGCCACTTCATTTTACTATGTCGGGTAGCCTAATCTACATGCCTCTGGCGACAGAGGCATGTAGTGTAGACGTACCCTGAATTTCTTATGCCCATCCATTTAACAATTAAGCCATCCAGATCAGTCCCAGACAGCACTATCACTGTGTGAATTGCAGTAGCTGTGCCACAGGAGGATCTTCCTGCTGGCATGAGCAAGCAGCATTGCCGCTGCTTTCTTTCAAGAGTTTCAGGAATCTTCCTCAAATTGGAGGAAGCTTTGATCTGCAGCCAAGACTCTGAAGGAGATCCACAGGCTTAGGCTACAGAGGGGGTGAGCTGAATCAATCCCAGGTACCCTAGTCTATTGTACGTCTGGGCAAAATATGGCCCACCGGCTGGATGCGCCCCACCAAGCCCCTGGATCTGGCCCGTGGAGGCAGCGGGGAGTCCGAGGCAGGCGCCCCTGCTATCCCCATGAGCTGTGCAGAAAAGCGGCTGCCGGGCTCCGTTTGTTTTGAAACTGGAGAGGAGGGGGGATGTTTTAGGAGCTGCCCCTTCCCTAGCACATTCCCATTGATCAGTTTCTGGCAGAAACCAGCCAATGCAAGCTGCTTGTTAGCATAACAGGCAGCTAAGAAGAATAACGCCCTCTCTCCTGGGCTCAGTTATTCCTGAAGCAGATGGCCAGGCAAGCAGGCTGGTTGTCTGGGAAACATTTTAAACTCTGCAGGCAGGCAGGCTAACTTGGCAGCTGACAAATAAGTCTCTTGGTCACAGCCTTCTTCTGGAACCCCAGCTCTTTCCTGCCCCAACTCTGTGCCCACCCACACTCAACATACCCAAACCCTCTGTTCCCCTCTTATACCCATACCCCCTCCCAGACCTGGCACCCCAATCTCCTGCCCCAGATCAGTCCCCTTCTACCCTAAGTCACATCCCAAACTTCTGCACTCCAGTCCCCTGCCCTAGGTCACAATCACTTGCTTCATCCCAACTCCCTCCCAGACTTCAGTCTCCCTCCTGCACCCTAATCCCTTACCCCAAGCTCCCTTCTGCACCCAACCTCCATTCCAGACCCCGCATCTCCATTAATACCATGGAAGAGTGCAGCCCTTGACCACTTTCCAGAATCTTGGAGTGGCCCCACGTCAAAAATTATTGTCAACCCCTGCTCTATTGTCTTCCCAGAACACACTGCCCGTTTTTTGGCCTGCAGCATGGGTCCTTCAGAGCAGTGGGAGTTGCATCTACCTTGTACTGCTGTGCCCTGCACACACAGAGGCCTACAATGAACTGGGCCCATGGAGTGCAATACAAACTAAGGGACAAAACCTGGACAATGAATTATAACACTAATCTATTGAAAATTAGGAGAAAGTGATGAACCAATAATTCTTCTTGGTACTTTGCTGAGTGGGCAAAATTACGTTCCTAACAAACGACTTCACTTATTAAAAGAGACCTGCAACTTAATTAAAGGAAGAGGTAGATATAGGTGAAAGAGAAGTTTAAACCCTTGGGAAATAACATTTCTACCCATCTTTAATTAAAATAAAGTAATCCCCAAGCTAACTTTTCCAGCACCGAAACTGCTCGTTCTAGTACTGTTTTGCGTTTATTTTCTCCTATCAGCATTTACATGCTCATGTTCCGAACTTCTGAATGGGAGATTTTTAACTGAAAAAATGCTTCTTAAATATGAAAAAAATAGCTAGTGCTGCTTTGTTTTGTCAGTGGCACAGAGTTTGGAGAGGGGAATAGTAAATGAACCCTTCCCTCCAACTTTTAATAATCTGCTTACATCTCCTTCTACATGGCCTGTATTCACACATCTGAAGTCCTCTAGCCAAGCCTTGTTAAAATGTAGCTGCCACCTCCTTTGTGGTGAGATACTTGTGTAGGAGGCCTATGCAAAGCTCTCTACATCACTTAAATTTGTAAGCTATCATTTAAGTGATGGGCAGAGCTTTGTGGAGGTCCTTTTCAACTGCAACGAATCCCATTATTACTGAATATTTTTATAGTAGCATCTACTCGCTAGTTCTGGTTCTGGTTGCATTTTCATTATAAATCCTGTTTTCAGGGATTTATAGTTAATCCATCTAAAATGCACACCCGTGTAGAAATTTAACTTAATAGTTCTTAGCCCTGGACTTTCATTACCTTGCTGCTGATCTCTAAATTTATTTGCTAGGTCTAAAAGGTTCATTTGATACCAGTGATTTATTATCTGCGCACATTCATCCTGGTTGGAGGATGGAGTTTGTTCGAAACTGAATTAGTTTTGAAAAGACTTCTTGGGCTTCTTGGTACATGCATTTGTTACAGAAATTTGCATCTTAAGTCAGCTGAACTTTTAACCCATGCTCGTTTCACTTCATTGCTTCCTTTTCCCTCTGTAATGTTGTAGTCTCATTTCTGCTCTAAATATTTTCCCCTCCTCTCCTGGAGTAGTATTAATTAATTATAATACCAGGCTAGCTTGTTGTAGGTTATGTGCATGGTTATTACTTTACTGTGGAATTTTATTTTTATCTAGAAGGCTTACCCGGCTTTGCTCGGGTGCTTCAGGGCAGGGGGCTGAGGATTTGGGGGGGGGATGGAAAAGTCAGGGTTGGGGGAATGAGGAAGGACTCAAGGCAGGAGAGCTGGGGGTCTGGAGGTACAGGAGTCAGGCTTGGGGGTGAGGAAGAGCTAAGGTCAGGATGCTGGGTGCATTGTGTGGGGGTGCGGGAGTCAAGGGTGGGTAGTGAGGAAGGGCTCAGGGCAGGAGGGTGGAGGGTGCAGGAATCAGGGAAGGGTGTTGAGATGTTGGGGAGCTCAGGGAACAGGGTTGGCCTGGCCAGCGGCTGGCTCCTATGGCCAGTGTGGGATTGGGCCACACTGGCCAGCTGGTAGCTGCTCCCCTGTGATCATTCTGGGGTAGAACTGTTCCCCAGTGTTTGTTGCCCTCCTGTGGTCATTCATTTGTACAGATATCCTTGCTATCACTCCCGTTTCCTTTCTGTTTGATGAGAAACAGTCGCATTTGATGCATATCTCATTGTACTGGCATAAGCAAACCCTGACCTTGCTTTAAGTTCAGAGAAGAGGAAGCTGCATACCAAGTTTGATGGTTCTAGCTCTTACATTTAGGAGGAGATTTTGAACATAGACGGACGGACACACACACACATACAAACTCTCTCAAATATATAGCAGATTTCTTAATACATAAAATATTTTGGCTGTTAGGTTATTGATTCCTTTAAAGGAATTTTTTGACACATTCAGATGTATAAAGCCATCAGAAATTCTTTGATTTTGTAATATATATTCCAGTTTTTCATAGGAATAGTAGAACATTATAATCCATGTGCATGACTGTATTCCTATTACATTACAGTCTGTATCATTGTCTCTTTCCATTTCACGCTATTCAAACTAATTCGTTTATCGTCACTTTGGCAATATCATTTGTTGTTGTAGATTTCCCAGTAGGAGAGGATTTGTTTGTTTCTTTTTTTGAGCTGTCTTTATTCGCCCCATTTTGACAGTAGCCATGGCTCATTGTGTCTGTTTCTTGTTCAGTTTGTAAATGGATGCTCAAATGGCCTGTTGTAATTGTTCTAAAGAAACGCAACACCCAAGATGCTTTGGACATATTTCACTGTAATGAAGTCAAACGGTGTCCTTGGAACAGGCGAACAGAGGTTTGCAGATTGACAAGTATGGCCCATTTATTATAGTTTCCGTTTCAATCCCCCTGTTTGTGTTAGGGACTTTATGAAAGAATGGATGTAAGCGCATGTCCCTCAAAGAGACCAGCATATGTAGTAAACGAGTCACTTTCCTCTCTTTTAAAAGACCTGCTGCTTCACTGCTGTGTTTAAGTGGATGAAACGGAGACAAGTCTGCCTCACTCTCTCCTGTAATGTCAAGATTTCAAGCCATTGCACTATCTTCCAAGGTTAATTCACTTACCTGGTACCATGAGTCAGAAAGGTTTGCAAATAACTGGATGATCCCCTGCCTTAGGGTATGTCTACACTACCACTCTAGTTTGAACTAGGGTGGTAATATAGGCAACCGGAGTTGCAAATGAAGCCCAGGATTTGAATTTCCAGGGCTTCATTTGCATAAAGCCGGGCCCCGCCGTTTTTAAATGTCCGCTAGTGCGGACTCTGTGCCGTGCGGCTACACGCGACACGGACTAGGTAGTTCGGACTAGGCTTCCTAGTCCGAACTACCGTTACTCCTCGGTTTCACGGGTAACGGTGAATGGGTAACGGAGTCCGCACTAGCGGACATTTAAAAATGGCGGCGCCCAGCTTTATGCAAATGAAGCCCAGGAAATTCAAATCCCGGGCTTCATTTGCAACTCCGGTTGCCTACATTACCACCCTCGTTCGAACTAGGGTGGTAGTGTAGACATACCCATAGGCAGTTATTGCATGCACTCTCCTCCCAAGTATGTAGGCTACAAAATGAAAAGGAGTGTTAAAATACAGAGCCACAAAATAACATTGCAGTGTCTAAGCATTAAAATTTATTTAGTCTTAAACATCTTCTTCTGCTTTATTATCCTGTTTCTCAAGCAATCTGGGGCCAGTTCCTGCTTTCACTGATCTCAAGGAGAATGTTGCTATTGTCTTCAATGGGATTAGCTGTAACCACGCTTCTGTTTTCAGAGTGGTTCCTTGTGGCCAGACCTCTCTCTGTGGTGGCCTTCCTTCCTTCTCCACTTGGGATGACTTAATTCCCGCAGTCAGTTCACAACAATAAAGGCCATCACTGCAATCCAAAGGGGATAAGGGCTTAGTTGATAAAGTTTGATAAACTCAAGATAATTAAGGCCAAAGATGACTGTGAAGAATTATAAGGAGATTTCACAAAGAGGGTGACTGAGCAACAAAATGGCAGATGCAACCTGAGCCCTTCACAAACTGTCAAATAGCATGCAGTTAGCTCCTTGGGTGTCTGTGCATAGCTGCAGCCTGATAGCACACCCTGGCTTCCACCACCCTTAGTCACTAGAGGGGGACTCACACATGCGCTCCCCATCCCTCATGCTTCTCCGGAATGTGTGTTCTGCACTGTGCAGCCCTCTTCTGGATAGTATAGATATTGGAGGTCTGTTGCCTCTGTAAGGGTCAATGTCTGAGAGTTTGCTACTTTAAATGGAGTTTCACACACCATTCACTTGAATCACAGCAATGCATTAGTTTTGATTAAAGAATATAACAAGTTCATTTAACTACAAGGAGATGGATTTTAACTGAGTTCAGGTATAAGGTATTAAAGTGAGAAAGCGTTATAAGAGAACTACAGATAAAATGTTTAAAAGAATCTAAATCTGGTTCAAGGTAAGACTCTTGCCGCATGTTCCCAGCAACAGTGCTGACCAGATTCTCCTGTCTGATCCCCTACCAAAGTCTAAAGGTTGGTTCCTTTGTCCTCTCAAGTGAAAAGGTGAATGAGAGAGAGAAAATACTTTGATGTGTTTGCTCCTCAGTTTTATAGTCTCGTCCTCCTTGAAGTGCATTCATCTTAGGAGTGCCCCTCAAAGCAAAGTTTATTCAAAGGTGACATGGAGCCTGGGGGTGAAGGTGCCCCCATGTTCTTTCATCTCCATCGTCTATGCTGAAATGCAGCTTTGCCTTGTCTCCCTTTTGCTGTCTCAAGGACCTTTTATACCGTATATACTCGAGTATAAGTCGATCCGAATATAAGCCAAGGCACCTAATTTTACCCCAAAAAACTGGGGAAAAGTATTGACTCGAGTATAAGCCTAGGGTAGGAAATGAGGCAGCTACTGGTATATGTAAAAAATGAAGATAGATACCGGGTCTAGCCCCGGAAGTCGGGGCGAAAGCTGCTCCTGTGCCCCTGGTCTGCTGGAGACCGTCTCCAGCAGACCAGGGGCACAGGGAGGGTTCCCGCGCTTCTGAGGCTTTGCCAGAGCAAAGCCTCAGAGGCGCGGGACCCCCCGCGGCTGCGGCTTCAGTCCGGGAGCCTGTGGTCTGCTGGGGACGGTCCCCAGCAGACCACAGGCACCCAGATTGAAGTGGCAGCAGCAGCGGTTCCCCGCGCCTCTGAGGCTTTGCCAGAGGCGCGGGACCCCCCCGCGGCTGCGGCTTCAGTCCGGGAGCCTGTGGTCTGCTGGGGACGGTCCCCAGCAGACCACAGGCTCCCAGATTGAAGCGGCAGCAGCGGCGGTTCCCCGCGCCTCTGAGGCTTTGCCCGCCTCAGTTCTCGAGATGCTGACTCGAGTATAAGCCGAGGGGGGGCATTTTTCAGCACAAAAACTGTGCTGAAAAACTCGGCTTATACTCGAGTATATACGGTATGTCAATTGAGGTAAACACACATTTGTTTGTTTAAAATAGGCTTGCTTGGTCCCTCCTCTCCAAACGGAGCTGGGTGGAGTTGGGACATATGTTACCAACATCATACAGAGGAAATTCATAATTTGACATGTAATGTTGATACATACATTTCACCATGATATAGTTGAGGAATGAATTATTACTTTTGAAATGAGAACCTCACAAGGCAAGACACTGGGCTAGCTGGATCATTGGTTGGACTTGATATAGTCAGTCTTCCATTCTTATGAGGCATTGCCACAGCATGCTGCAGCAGAAAAAAATAATGGAAAACAGCCAATAGTTCAAGTCATAAAGACATAGCAGCATTTGCCTTCTCGATGAGTTTACATTGGTCAGGTTAACAAGTTAGCATGATGGGTTTCATTCTGCAAGTTGCTGAGCGCTGCTATAAAGCTCAGAGGCCCCTTCAGCCTCGCAGAATCAGGGATGCTCACAGAATCAACTCTGTCGTGAAAATATTAGTGTAGGGCCACCAACCCAAGATAGACAACTCCAGCCACATTTTATGTTCTTAGCCTATATAGGCAACTCAGTACAAACTATATGTTGTTAGCAGTAATATCTGGAGTGTCTCTATAGAACTTTCCATTGTACCTTAACAGAACAAAGTGCTCCTTGTCTCCATGGGTGCTGCCACATCCCCTGGTTTGAAGTGGTTTCCGTTATATGCAGGGTTGACAGTTTGGTTCAGTGGCTCTGAGCCCCTCTTCTAAACAATTGTTCCAGCCTCCCTCCTCCTCTCTCTGAAAAAGGAGAAAACAGTAAATGCTACTCAAAGACACGGTGATGCAAGCGTTTAGAGCAGCGTGCCAGGAGCTTTGGCTTCTATCACTGGCTTAATGTCTGACCTTTGGAAACACATTTAATCTCATTTTCTCCAGTATCTCAGTTTATCTCCTCACTGTCTCCGTGTGCACCTCACCATCTTTCATATCTGCCTATTGTATCTTCTCTTTTACTCAGATCAGAGATGGGAAATCTAAGGTCTGCAAGGCTCAGAGCTTGCCCCGGTGAAGAGTGTGTGGAGCATGAGTTTTGCGGGCCAGATCCTAGCAAGCAGCAGTCTGCATCTGGCCCCTACAGGCTCTGCCTGGGGGCGGGAAGAAGTGACTTGGCACAGCAGTGCAGGGAAGCTCTGTCCTTTCACTCGCTTGTAGTCTCCATCCCCATAACTTCTACTGGCCAGGAATTATGGCCACTGGGAGCAGTGAGGGGGGTGATGCCTGCAAATGTAAGGCCATGCAGAGCCACCTGTACCTCCCCACCAGAAACTGCACCAGGTAGGTGCCCCCATACCCAGCTTCCTGCTGCCCATACCCAGCACTCCCATTCTTCTCCTGCACCCCACCTTCTGCCCCAAACCCCTCACCCCTAGCCCCCCTCTCACACCCTCATTCACTCAGACCCTGCTCCTGTACCCTCCCTCCCACCTAGCCTCTGCACCTTCAGCCCACTCCTGCCCGGCCCTTCATCCTCACCCCAGCCTGCTCCCTGGCAGATCCTTCCACTGAACCCCTCATTTTTTGCCCCATGCCAGAAAGTAGGGGGCCCCACTAAGTCTGCTAGCCCCAGACTCCCCAGAAGAATTAATGCAACCCCAGGGGTAAGCTTTGAGCCTTGGGTGTCCCTCCCTCCTTTTTTCTGCCTCTGAGGTGGGGGCCAGGTCAATGAGAGGTTTTTGTTTGTGGTTTTTTGGGGAGGGGTTGTTGTTGTTTTGTTTTCCACTTGTTAGTGGCCCCCTCTGATATTTCTGTGGGTCAGTAACTCTCATCCCAAAAAAGGTTTCCCTCCCCTGACTTAGATTGTAAACTCTTTAGGGCACCGCATGTATGTTTGCGCAGTGCCAAGCACAATGGGCCCCTGACTTGTAGAAGCTAGCACAATAGCAAATGGCAATAACAATAATGCTACTCATCTATAAACTGGATAGCTGAAGTCAGTTGCAAAACTCCTAAGGACTTTAATAGGAGGAGCTTACGCCAGAGCAGGTTTATCTTGAAAAATGCTCCCATGGACTTTGATTTGGACTAAGGGCACTCAGAATTCTGCAGGATTGTGCTTTGGTTCATTAAAATGAAGGGCCTACCGGAAGCTCTATTTTTTTATTTAATACTTCTGATTTTGCTGCTGATTTCATCGTGCAAATGCAGCGTCGCACAGTGCTGTATTTCAGTTTCTCTCTGTGATTACTACTTAGTTTTCATAGCAAGTCATTCTGGCTGTGGCACTTTCCCTCCCATAGACCTTTTGGAGGCCTGGAGACCAGTTGCCAGAGAAGAGTGCCTCTGTAACCTTCCTTTGGAATGCTGCATGCGGAAGTTTTTGTTTTCGCCTTCTACGTATGACTTGAGGGCTTTTGGGGGAAAAACCTCTATGTTTATACTACTGATTAGCATCAGGATTTCCAATTACAAGCCCTTGAGTCATTTCCCATTAAAAAATTGTTTAATAACTGCTCTTGGGCCCTCTACCTCATGAGTCAGAAATGTATGACTGCAATATGCTCTCCAATTGTTAAATGGGGGAACCAATCGCTCTTTTTTGTCTTCTTTTCAGAAGAGCTTGGCTTTGATTTGTATCTGTGCAAATGATCATATGAAATGGCATAATTTTGTGTGATTTTGAAGGTGATGAACATGAAAATGTATTGAATTCCTCTTGAAAATCTTGCATTCTCACATTCTGTGTTGTATAAAGGCTATCTGAAATCCAGCAGTAACATTAGCTATAATAGTCTCACTGTATTTCTCACGTGCCAAGTAATTGGTCCTTTTATTTTTCCTTGCTAGGAAATAGTTGAAAGGAGGCAGATAATAAGGACTTATGCGCCACACCTTCCTTGGCCTAGAGATCTGACTGTAGCTCTGTTAGGTTCACTTGCTGCATTCCCGATAGCTCTGCAAAAAGAGTAACTTTGTACTTGTCCTGTAGCACCTTATAGACTAACAGATGTATTGGAGCATAAGCTTTCATGGGCAAAGACCCACTTCGTCAGATGACATGCATCTGACGAAGTGGGTCTTTGCCCACGAAAGCTTATGCTCCAATACATCTGTTAGTCAATAAGGTGCAACAGGACTCCTTGTCGCTTTTGCAGATCCAGACTAACATGGCTACCCCTCTGATACTTTGTACTTGTCAAGGACCCTGTTTTTGCCTAGAAAGCTCTTCTTAAAATTTTATAAATTAATATGCTGAACTTGTTTCTGCTGCTTTCCTAATTTCTATAAGGACTGTGTAGCCGTTACTGAAATATTATCTGCTATCGGTAATTGCCTGTAGTTTGTAAAATTCTATTCCACATAATCTCAGACAGCAAAACTTGAGTATGATTGTTCTTACACAAGCAAAACTCCTGGGGATTTTAATGGGAGTTTTACTTCTGTGGAGACAGAGGGCTCAAAGCCCTCATTTGTATCTAATTTTTGAAGCAATCCTGTCATGTTCTCAGTATCAATATACATCAGAGGGAGGGAATTTTCAGCTCCTCTTAATTTCACACTATAGCTCTCAACATTTATGCTATTTACATCAACAAAACCACCAACCCACATAGTTTGTGCTTCGTGCGTACATTCGCCCACTATCTAAAAATTGTACACCTGCTGTGGTTTTACTTTGGCATCACAGAACTGTAGCTTTCTTTTTAAAAGTATTCCTGATCGTAAAACATATTCTTAAATGGTGTAGAAAGTGCAAGACATAAGGACTCTGTAAACTATATCAATATAAAGAAAGATAAAATATTGTATTCAATAAATACTTAAGAAGTTAAATAATTAAAAACTGTTGAGACCTAAACCTGTCATGGCTTCAAAGGGAAACAAGGAGGTATGTCTAAACTGCTTGAGCAACAATGATCATAAACACTACTCAACAAAGTGTGCTTGCTAGTAGTTTTAAATTCCCCATTATAGTTACATTATTTAATGAAATAATCAATGTCAAATGGTTGCAGAAGCTTCTTATAAGCAAAGATTTGTATAACAGTAAATATTAGAACTCACAATAATTAATACTATCTGTGCATTATGCTGTGAGTTTATAGGCAAAGCAGGAAGAACTCTGCAGATGAACTGAGACGAGTTTATTTTAGAAATAAGAACATAAGATCAGCCATATTGGATCAGGCCAGAAGTCCATGTAACCCAGTATCCTGTCATCCCACAGTGGCCAATGCCAGATGCCCCAGAAGGAGTGAACAGGACAAGTAGTCATCATGTGATTCCTCTCTTGTCACTCATTTCCAGTCTCACAAACAGAGGCTAGGGACACCATTCCAGCTAATAAGTATTGATGGACCTAACCTTCATGAATTTGTCTAGTTGTCTAGTTTTTTGAACCCTGTAAAGTCCTGGTCTTTACAACATCCTCTGGCAAGGCGTTCCACCTGTTGACTGTGCACTGCATGAAGAAATACTTCCTTTTGTTTGTTTTAAACCTGCTAACTATTAATTTGATGATCTCTAGTTCTTATGTTATGGGAGCCAGTAAATAACTTTTTCCTTATTCACGTTCTTCACATGGTCGTGTTTTTATAGATCTCTCTCATAACCCCTCCCCCCAGTCTCCTGTTTTCTAAACTGAAAAGTCCCGATCTTTTTAATCTCTGTTCATATGGCAGACATTCCAGAACCCTAATCATTTTTGTTGCCCTTTTCTAAACCTTTTCCAATGCCAATATATCTTTTTTGAGCTGAAGCGACTACATCTGCAATAAAATGTTATCTGGAGAAAGGAAATATTAGGGACTAAACAACAAGGGCTCAAGAATAAGGTAATTCTTGAACGATTGAGCAAATGAAAAAGTTTGGTTCTGAATGTTCTGTGGCCTTTGCATTCATTTATTCCTTTCTTTAAACCATTCTTGTACATATGCTGATAATTGGCAACAAGTTTACTTGTGATTCACCATTAAATAATAAGCTCCTATGTAGGTTTATTTCTCTGTTTGTTTATACTTTCTGTTAATATGTTTCTGGATCTTCACCCACCTACCTGTCATTAGTTAGAGCTGTTAAGAAATGAATGTGCAGTTCATTAATTAACTCCTCCTCTTTCTCCACTTATTTCTGAACTATCAAATTGTTTCTGGCTAGTAGAATCAACCACATTGCTATTTATTTGATAGTTTTACTGAGTTGCAGTAGTCTGCCATTCCACTTAAATATTTTGATTGTGATGATAAATAAGGTCATGTCTTGACATTTTTTCTGTTCAGTTTCCATTACATTTTAGTCTGCTTTGTTGTTTTGCTTACAAAAATATTACACATTGTTTTAAAAACTTCTGATGAGATGCTGAGTTTGTCTGGATTAACAATTTTTTTCATATTTTTAAAATGCCTTTGTTTTTAATTATGCATTGGCTTTTTGCCTACTAAATGAATTGAATGCTGACTTCTTGACAAATGGACCAATTTTATGGTTTCATGATGGTTTCACTCTGAGGAATCATTTCACTGCCTTAAAAAGGTGAAATTTACTCTTGTGCTTTGGGCCAGTACAAGATCTATGTGCTAGAGCTATTTAAGGCTCCCAAAATAGGCCTTAAAATGGTGCCAGAGGCCTTTTGCTCACTGTCTCTCTGTATGGGGAGAATTGCACTCTTAAAGACAACAGTGCCTATAAGAGATTATATGTTCTGCAACCAAAGGCTAATACAGCCCCCTTATCTGCCACAGCAGAGACTCACTGGTAGACTTTGTCAAAAAATCATTTCCCCACTACCCTGAGCATTCTTGTACAGGGGATGAAATTCTGCTTGTCAGAAAGTACTCTGACCAGTTCTGCTTGTCAGGCAGCAGAATGGACACGGGGAAGCATGCATGGGGTCTGGTAGATCCCTTCTGTGTGCAAGCTTCTCTGCATATCAGCATAGAAGACATGACTTAAGTGGTCAAACATGGAGGAAAATGTCATGGAAAATTTAACCTGACATTTTTCAGTATATTTCTTGGAATTTTGAAGTCAAAGCTACTGAGCAGTCTTCAGCTGCCAGTCAGAGATCACAGAATCATAGAACACTAGAACTGGAAGGGACCTTGAGAGATCATCAAGTCCAGTCCCCTGCCCACATGGCAGCACCAAGCATCATCTAGATCATCCCTGATAGACGTCTGACTAACCTGCTCTTAAATATCTCTAGTGATAGAGATCCCTAGGCAATTTATTCCAGTATTTAACTAGATGAAGTAATCAGTCTATGGGAGCTGAAAAGAAGGAAGCTGAGCAGAGCAATGATACTGAGTTGCCTGTCAGATTGGAGATGGATGGGTCTATCTGATGTCAGTCACACCAGTAATAATTTGCATAAGAAGTGTATTGCGGGGCATACCTCAGACTGGACCCCATTAAATGTGTTTTCTGCTAGTGTTCTGATCAGAGATCTGTGATGTCTAGGGAGCTGGACTTTTTGGCTAATGCCATATCATTCAAAGGCAGGTTTGTTTTGTTTTGTTTGTTTGTTTTCCAGAAAGGAAGGGGAGAGTTTAATTTACCAATTGAGACAGACTTTGTAGCAAAACAAATCCCAATTTCATTATTGCTACTGTTGCAAAGACAATGTTGCTTGGTTTGGGGAAGAAGAAGGCTTCTCTGTAATAAAATAGCCATTGCTTGCTCAGTTGCTACTACTTGAACCAGCTAGTTGAATTTTCAAATCAAGTGTTAATGTATATCAGATTATTTCAAACAGGTGTGTGTGAATCACAGACACACAGAGCCATAGGTGTTTTACAAATAAAACTAGAAAATGTCTGGAATACAGAGAGTTGATTGGGTTGGTTTGTTTACTCCCTTCCTAAAACAAAATAACAACAACCTGCCAGCCTTAAACAACAGAAGGTGATCTTGGCTCAGTTAAGTGTAAAAGAACTTGACCCATAACAGTACTCTTAAACTATGTCTACACTGTGATCTGAGGAGTGACTCCAACTCTAGGCATGCCCGAGATAGCTTTATTTAAGTAACATTAGCAGTGAAATTGAATCAGCACAAGCCCATCCAGGATTCTGGGTATGTGCTTGAGCAGTTAGTTTGTGCTGCCAGAGTTGCATTGCTGCTGGAACTAGCCAGCTCAGAGCTAGTCCTGAGGTACTTACAAGTGCTGCAGTCACACCTCTGATTGCTGTGTACACATCAAGGTCTACCCCAGTGCCGTAACTAGCTAATTTTGCACCAGAGGCAAGAATATAAAATTGCACCCCCTCGTATGCATATATTCATAGTAGTTATTTAGTAGAAAAAGGGAAAATAAATAAATAATAATAATAACACAACGTTTATTTATTATAGTTATGAGATCTGCATAAACAATCAATTAATAAATGTATACATATAATTATAAAATATCACCATGTCAGGTACTATTAGGTATTTGTTTATAATTGTACTTTGCACACTTTTAATGAGGCAAACTCATCAATAATTGCATTGAAATTAATATTATTTGCTACCTCGTGTTCTATTGATAAGATGGACATATTTGATGATCTCTCCTGACCCATGGATGCTCGAAGGTAGTTTTGAATTCATTTTAGTTTACTAAAACATCTTTAGCAAGAAGCCACAGTCACTGACTTGTCCCCTTGGTTTGTGTAGCACATTCAAAGCACTTGGCACAGGTGGCTCAGCAGCATGGGCTCCAGTTTTTGGAGGGGAAACCAGGACTACAACAAGCTAAGGAGCTGAACCCCCAACCCATAGAACCCAGGGATCATAGTTCCCAGACACCCAGCTCTAATCATCTACTCCCCTGGCAGAGGTGAGACAAGACCCAGGAGTCCTGGCTCCCAGCCTGACACCCCCACCTCACCCCCTGCTCCTCTACCCCTGTGCAGGGCAATCTGAGCCCCTTCTCCCCTGGCCCTGTGCCTGGGAACTGCACTAGGGCACCTCAAGGTGGCGCTTGGCGCTGCTGAGCCAGTGCCCACCCTCCCATGCTGCTCAGAAGCAGCTGACGCGCTGGGCTGCCACCAGGGCTGGTGACTATTGGATTGTGGAGTGGCAACATGCAGCCTGACATGTAAACTGCGGGCCAGGCGATGCTCATGGGCGGGGGAGGGAAGTGGCGCTGTCTTAAAATAAGTAGCTGTCTTAAAATAATTAGTTTTCTATATTATTTTTCGGTGCCCCCTCAGCTATGTGCCCGAGGCAAGTGCCTCACTCTCCTCGCCCTTGTTTTGGCCCTGGTCTACACTTAAAAAATTAAATTTACCCTGCTCTGTCACTTGGAGGTATGAAAAATCCATACTTCTTAGTGATGTTGTTAAATTGTCCTAACCTGTGGTATAGCCAGTGAGAGGTTTATGAAAGAATTCTTGTGTCAATCCAGCAACCCCTCGGGGAGGTGAATTAGCTGCAGTGACAGGACAGTCCCTCCTGTCACTGTTGTGAGGTGCTACACGGAAGAACTGCAGCTGTGCCACTGCAGTGCTTTAAATGTAGGCTGAGCCTAAGAAACATCAATGCACTTTCCAGAATTCATGAAAGGCTACATTTTCATGGATTGTCTATTACGTGTCTCTCCTTTGTCTCCAAGCTCCTCATCCATTACAGTTCACTATCACTTCACAGACCCCAATTCTTCAAAGGCTGACCCACATGCAGAGTGGGGCTCCCCCTCACTGCACTCATGTGGCCTGCTCCTGAAGTCAGAAGGAACTTTCTCATTAATTTTAGTTTGAAGAGGATCAGGATTTTCAGCACTCTTCCTTTGCTAGAGTGTAAGTGGTGTCATACTGGCTTCTGAATGTTTATCATAGAATAGAATAATGGAAATTCAAACTGGAAAGGATCTCGCTAAATAATCTAATCCAGTCCCCTGCTCTGAGATAGGACTAAGTATTATCTAGACAATCACTGACAAATGTTTGTCTAACTTGTTCTTTAAAACCTCCAGAAATGAATTTTCCAAGCCTTCCTAGGCAATTTGTCTAGTGTTTAACTATCCTGACAGGAAGTTTTTTCTAATGTCTAACCTAACTCTCCCTTGCAATTTAAGCCCATTCATTGCTGCTTCTCCTGCCCTGAGTGTACAAGAACAATTTATCAAACTTCTCTTTATAAACTTTATGTTCTTGAAGACTATCCCTGAAGAACCCAGTTTGTAATCCCTTCCAGCGGGACTTTAAACCATTGATAACTGTCTGAGAATGGCTATCCAACTTGTTATACACCCATTTTATAGTAGACCTATGTAGGTTGTATTTCCTTAGTTTATCTATAAGTACTTGGTGATGGTTTGGGTCCTCAGTAGTGTTGACAGATTTAAAGTTTGTGTAGACAGAAAATACTGGTTCAGAAATTTCAGCAGCATTGAATTTCAGCAGCATTGATTTTAGTTAGACACAGCTACATTACTGTTGTGGAGGGCTTGATTGTAGTTCTAAAAACACTGGATTATGACATAGAAATCTGGATTACAGGTTTCATACATTGGATTTTTTGCTGCTGCGAGCTAGACTGATATTTGTTCAAGTCCATCATTATTCAGTTGAAGAGTGTGATGCTCCTGAAGGGAGAAAATATTACCTTGCAGAGTTCTGTTTGCAATGAGGAAATTACTGTTGCTGCCATGAGCTAATTATTTTCAAATTGCTAGGGCTATGTTCCTACTGCAGAGACTAAAATGGAGTGTTGAAGACCTCCTCTTTACTGATGAGAAGCCCTTAATTTTAGCAGGTAGATGCTGGTAGGGAAGTTTGTCCTGCTGTTTAAGAGAAATTGGTAGTTTTGAAAAGAGATTTTTCTTGTGTGTGTATTGGACCTTCAAGATGCTGGGAGAAATCTTAAAGAAGGACTTCCTGAGGCAAACTTTAAATACTGTTGCAACAACAGAAAATCCTACTTAAAGGCTAATTTTACCATCCTCATGAAAGAAAACTGACTGCTGTCATTGGGAGTTGTGTCTGTTTTTAAGGACTGCATTCTCAGTCTCTATGATGTCTGTTATTTGGTGTCAGGAATTATTGCTCTGTAAAGGGTCAGTGATATAAAACTACCTTCTACATTTACAAAAGATGAGAAGGGTGAGTAAGGATGTTTGAGAAAGGAAAGACACAAACTCCTAAAATATAAGATTACAAATACTGCTTCAGGGGGAAATCAATGAGAGGCAAATAAGATGGAGAAAAGAAGAATTTTTTTAAAAAGAGAAAAATAACTTGAGATGGAAGAGTTGCAAGATTGGTGGCTTTCAAGGAAAAATGAGGGGGAAACTAACAGCATTTAGTAACATTTGCTATGTTAAATGCTAACCATTTAGCATTTACTAACAATAGCAGTAAGTCATAGATCAGTTATACTTTTACAGTAGATTTAGAACTACAGCTGGGCAAATAACTTTCACTCATTAATTTAGTTGATGGATTTTTTCTTGCTTTTCAAGTTGTGAATCATCTGGGAACAGATCAGTTTTCTCAAAGGTTATGTGTTGTTTGAAATTATTTGCCAGATATAATTTTGTTCTCTTATTGTGGCTGTGTATCTTAGTTGTCCTTTGACTTGTTTGCAATCAGGTGGAAAATGTCAGTGGTTCAAAATGTAAGTTGTTTTAATTGGATGAGCATAATTTTTACAGACTTCTGCTGTGAGAAGGCATAAATATAAACCCTAAATTTACTTTCTGCCAACGTTTGCTTAAAAGGAGCAATGAACATAGCTGAAGTGAATTCATTAAAAAAAATTCAAATGAATATTCATAGGTTTTGTTTTCCACCACAGAGATCGTTCTTATTAATTACTGGGAGCCAGTCAATGGAACCATGCTGCTTTCCACCAGCTAAGAATCTGGCCCTGTAGACTGTAACAAATATATGTACTGCGTCACATCATCATTTACTTTTTCAAGATGTTTGTGTAAAAGCATAAGGGCTTAAATGCACTGTTGTCTTCTGCCACGAGAGGGCAATGCCATAGCAGCCCCAGAACAGACCAGCAGAAGTCAGTGGCAGGCATTATGGGAGCATAGAGAAAGAAACACAAATGTATCCTATTATTATGTACGAAGTTATAGAAAAAGGAATCTATACTGAAAAAGGATTGGGGAAAAGCAAGGGTTAGATACAGAATAAAAGAAAAAAAGTAGAGAGGACAAAAAAACAGAAATATGAAAATAAACAGTCTGACAGCATTCATTTCCTAGCAAAACGTAATTCTCTGAGCTAAATTTTCATTTTAATGCTGCAAGACAGATTAATCTGTGGTTGTAAAGGGAAAGGGACAGACTTTGCTTTGTTTCACAGGCACACAAGGATTTATAACCTGCTACCAAACTAGAAGATTGTAAAATTCCTCTTGTATTTTCTCCCCAGTATTATGCTAAGCAATGTTCCACTATCAGTTAGTTGATTATGGAAGAATTATTGGTTTTGAGTAAGCTTTGATTTATTTTTGAACAAGATATAGTGAGAAAATGTTAATCAAATCTTTAACATTATTTAAAATTAATTTGCAACTCATTACCTTTTCATAGTTCCATAGAAGAATTGCTGTTTGCAATGTCTTTTAGCTAGTGACTCCATATCAGAATGCTTAGTCCATATTATTGTTCTTTCAAATATAAGATTTTTTTTTTCCTTTACCAAAGTTTTGCTTTTTTTTAAATCTAACTTTGTATGGGAGGGACTCAGAAAAACATCTCAATGAAGCCATATCTCTTTTCTTTCTATTTTATGTAACTTGTGTAACTAAATGGATTCTTTCAAAAACTGAATAAATGGCTAGCTCTGAACAAGAAGGGGGTGGCAATCCAGAGGTATCCTTGGGCTTCAGAAGTATCTGCTCTGTCTAAATTATATTTCCTCCCCTGCTTCATGCTTGCCCAAGGGGACCTATATCAGCAGCACTTGCTCTGATTGTGCAAAGTAGCTGTGCCCAAAGCCATGAAGGAACATGAGGGAATTCTTGCTTCCCCTTACTCCTTTGTGCAGGTTTATATAATCCATGTGATAATTTAACCAAAATCAATTCATTCTGATAAAATCCTAGACTGAGAACCTGTATTATCAGGTATTTGGCCCAGAGCAATGTTATTGTGAACTTATTTTTAATCCCTCAAAAACAAATAAAATGTTGGAGAGGTCCAGACATGCCCCTCTTGCAATTCTGTGCAAGTTGGTGTACTTCTAATAACCAGCAGCTATTTATTGGCTCTAGTCCAATGGATAGCTAGTAGAAGTAGGTAGATTTCTGTTCTACTAGTAAAAGACCAGCTTCTGCCACTGGTTTGAAAGAGTAGGCTTTCGCCCATTCTTAAATAGCTGAATATCCAATTATTTTAATAAGGCAAAAGAAAAAAGATTGTTATTATGTAAGAGACAGCGAGCAAGTGAATAGTATACTGAGACCAACACAATTACAACATGTTGAAAAGTCTCAGAGGGATAGCTGTGTTAGTCTGTAACCCCCCCCCCCCCCCCAAAAAAAAAAAACCCTTAAAAAACAACAAATGGTCCTGCAGCACCTTAGAGACTAACAAAAGAAGTAGATAATAACATGAACTTTCATGGGCTCAACCCACTTGATCTGAAGAAATCGGTTGTATCCACAAAAGCTCGTGATACTATTTACATTTTTTTTAGTCTCTAAGGTGCTGCAGGACCATTGATTGTTTTTAAGTTTTTACAGCTACAACAGTACTGTAAACAACATATTATGCTGTAAGACAATTCTAAGAAAAGGTTGTGGATGCATGTCATCTTTATTGACTGATAAACACTTAACAAAACACTGTGATCAAACAAAATTCAAACAAGGCAATGTAAACAAATGTCAGCATATATATAAAAGCCTGGCAGGCCCTTGGAGACAGTGACTATAATATTTCCCCTCTAAAAAGAAAGAAATCAATGTAAAGGGAAATAAGAGTTAACCATAGTTAAAGGGCTGCTATCCATAAATCATTCCAATGGGTGGTTGGAGTGTTCCAATTATGCCTACCATCTGACATTCATTTTCCATTAGTGGAATATTAGAGATCCTCTTTGGCTGCTCTGCATAAATCAGATGGGATTCACACTTCCATTTTCTGAGGATGAGCATTTCACTACTATGATTGATACTGAAACCCATTTTCTATCTCTGATTTGTACCTTATTTATCCTGTAACCTTAAACACCTATGGCCAGATTCACACTGGTGTGAATCAGGAGTATCTCTGAAGTCCACAGGTAAAATTCTAGACTTATTGAAGTCAGTAGGTGTTTTGCCATGGACTTCAAGAGGTTTGGCTTTCGCTCAATGGATTGTCAAGATTCATGTCAGTGTCAATGACATGAAAATCTGGCCCTACTGGGAAAAACTCTGTATATTAGCTTGGAGCATGTTTGGGTCTATGATCCTGTAAACCTTATGGAACAAAAATTCACATGGCCAGACACACCGTTTTCAACCAGGTTTGGGACACCCGGACTGTTTGGGATTTGAGAAGGCTGTGGGAATCATTTCTTTCTCAATGGGAATTAATTCAGGTTGGAATAAAAATATTTTTCTAACTAAACTGATTAGTTATACTTTGTTGCTTGTTAGAAATTTAAAAACTCCTCAGAATGGCAACTACTAAGGCTAGGTCCCTTATGTGTCACTCTCTTCCAGGCTTCCCATGAGCTGTCTCAAAAGGTCAGTCATCTTGGATGGGTGAAATTTCCCCTCCTCTCCTCTGTGTGTGTGACCCCACTGCATCCTAAGTGAGGAAGGGAGAGGGAGGTTGGGAAAAGGGAGGAGCAATTGCCCAGCTTGCTGGGAGAGGGAATAGCGTGTTTTGTGGCCATAGAGAGGTACAGAAGCTACTACAAACATAGAGTGGGTCAGTATGATGATGCTGACCCATCCCCAGGACCTGGAAGGGTTGGGGGTTTGATTGGCAGCCCCCACCCTCCCTGACCTTAGAAGTAGTAACATACCCAGGTTTGGTAGGGACCTACTCTGGGCATCACTTTAGCTGCTCCTTTCTCTACAGGCTGGAAAGGAATCTTTCCTTCACATGAGCATGATCTAGGTGAAATGTTTGTTTGTTTGTTTGTTTGTTTGTTTGTTTGTTTGTTTTCCTCCACCTTCCCCATAGGAAGTTCAGGGTGAGGGGTTGCTGGGGCATGCAAGGAAGGGAGTTAGGCAATGCTGTCACAACTCATTTGCTAAGAGTGGAGCGGCTGTCCAATGCAAGTCCCTCACAGAGAAAGGATATGCTGACCAGATAAATGGCTTGGTAAAAGACTCAAGCAGGGTGTTCGGTAAAAAGGTGGAATAGGAGAATGGAGTGATCAAGGCTCTTGTGACTGGCATAGTAGGGAGCCAACCTCCCTCTCCTTTATATCCCACCTTAGCCTTCATTTGAGGGGGGGTTCAGATAGCAAGGTCCCAACCATGATTTGTCAGGGGACCAGAATGGACGAGCGGGGGGCTAGTGGAAGCACCTGCATTGTAATTGAAATGATCATGGCGTTACTTGTCCTCCACGCTTTTATCTGTTGGGTAGTCCTGGACTTCTAATAACAATGTCTGTCTCCTTTTGGTGTAGCCAGACAATGCAAAGTTCCACCTCCAAGAATACTCCATATTACCAGCTTGCAAATTTAATGAATTGGGATCCTTACCAGCTTTACATCTATTCACTCGCAGCTTGAGAAACTTGATATTTTGGGATTCTTCTCCCCCATTTTGCTTTAAAATCAATTCTTGGAATGTCATTGTAGCCTGAATAAAATTAGGAATGAGAATGTCAGAATGATTTGGTGCCTATATTTCTGGCCCTTGTAACCTAGGCCTCAGATTTGTCCCAAATAATGCAGTGAACTACTTAAAACTTTAACAAAAAGTGTTTAAAATTTTTATATCATGCCTCTGTTTCATTTGGCTAGCTAATTATGGAGAAAGATTTTAATCAGCGAAGTTAGTGAACTGGGTAATCTGTCATTATTTTGCTTTTCATTACCCTCCAAGATCGTGCCTGTGCAGCTCCAGTATACTTCAACTAAATGAGGATTTAGCATTCTAAGGCATCAGCTTGTAATGATTCATTATTTCTAATTTATGCAATCCATACCGGAAAAGTTCAAAGTGAATCCTGTTAACTAGTTCCCTCCAGGGGTGTTCATCTGGGCATTCTTCTCCACATAGCTCACAGAATTCCTATAGAGTGGACATTTCAGGAAATGAGAATTGTCTGTTTTTAAAGATATTTAAGGAGATGCCTGATTGTTGCCCTACGTTATTTGTAATTTCATTGATTTCACCTGAGGTTTCAGTGTAACTAAGTGCAGACTAACCACCCTCGGTACTGTCCATTATATTGGGAAAATGCCTGCTTACAGTGAAAAAAGCCTGGAACTCCAAACTATCAAGTATGCAGCATACTAGGAAATAGATTCACAGAGTATAATACAAAAGTGTTTAATTTTTCATGAAAGCAAAGAGGAGAAAGAATCCAGCGTCCTTTGCACACCCAAAGTTTGCCTGCTGCTCTGGCTTCCGTGAGAGTTTCGAGTGCATGGAAATGCTGGATCAGGCCCCTCTGAAACATGAAGAATGGGAGAAAGTACTAAAATGATCATGCCACATTCATCTCACGTGTGCATGCATGCAATGATACTGAATTGAGTGGGGTTGGATGAGTGAGGCTCGCCTCTTCAAATGTAGTAGGCAAGCTTAGCCATGCTAAAGCAGCATCAAATTCCTCCACGAGAAGGATGCAAGCAGAGTTCACCGGGTGGACCGGGGGAGTAAGAAATGTCACTTGAACTTTTTAGAAATTTTTGTTGTTTGTTCTCAGTCTTTCATTTACTTGGTGGTTGTTGTTGTGTATTGAAAAATATTGACCAGCTCTATGGCTAGCCAAAATACTTGGATTTTTTTTTTTTTGGTTAATGGTTTTGTCATTAAAAAAAGTTGGTAAATGGAGAAAGGTTTAGAAGGATTAAGTGATTTGCACCCAAGATCCACAGCAAATCTGTGTTAGAACACCAGTTTCCTGATTCCCAGTAATATGTCAACAGTGCCTTTGAGACAAGTCATTTACTTTTCTCTTTCTCTCCTTGCTTTGTTCTACTGTGTTGCTAGTTACTGTCAAGCTACCCTGTGGTGACTCAAGGGAGTGAATACAAACCTCAAGGCAGAATGATAAGAACCAGGGCTCAACCTACAGATCGGCTGTGTGTATTCTAGACTTAGATTTCATCTACAAATTGGCAAAGGGAAGCTTTTTCATGCGTGTTAATTGCCCAAACACGGAGTTGCAAACAGTCCCTTTGGGCAGGGCTATCCCTAGAGGAGTGCAGGGCCTAGGACACCCCCAACCTCCACTCCAGGTCCCGCCTGCATCTTTTCCTGCTCCTGTCCTTGCTCCTTCCCCACTCTGCTTCTTTCTGCCCCTTCTCTGCCCCTTTCCTCCTTCCATTCTGTCAGTCCCCGTAATACACGAGGTTCGAAGGGATGCCGGAAAGGATGAGACCACAAGTGGGGGTTTTAAAAAGCACAAACTGATTTTATTTTAATGGCGCCAGACAATCATCAGAACAAAAATTGAACAGATTGCCAGACAACACAAAACAATTCCCTGAGGCTTTTCTAAATCACAATAATTCCCAATAACTGCCCAGGGGTTAGGAACAGTTGAATTAACGCTGGTATTGTCCATAGGGCTGATTATTTACACAACTTTATACAAGGAAACAGTAAAAACCCTAAACCACAACTATTTATAAACTAACTTAGTAACTTTTTAACCACTGTCACTTGACAAGCAATAAGGACAACTATGAAATCAATTAGGATAGGGATGATGGCGCGGGGGGGGGGGGGAGGGGGCTTATACCAGTTCTGGAGACAGCAGGAACACAAGTACCGGTCACATGCTCATAAACTCTCTCCACTCGGTAAGACTCGAGAGCGGGGGGTGCAAGGCGTCTGGGTGATCAGGCCAGGCATTCACTCGATACGAATCCCCAGTGAGAGAGGGGCTGCCTGCCTGTTTTATTGCCTGAGAACTTATCACCCCATAGGTTGGTTTTTGCTGCAGTGGGTGGAGTAGCAGGCCTGAGCACAAGTCAGCCCATTGGCTGATCTTTCACTGCAATGGGTGGAGCGAGCAGGGGAAGATTATTAATTTACATGCCCTTATATGGAAAACACTCCACCTCACAGACAGAGCCCCCTATACCAGCCTTAGAGGTATTACAGGCTATGGCTCCCTGCGACGGGCAGCCATTCCTGATGTTCTGTCTCGGACACATTCCATCCCTCCCACCAAACCCCCTCCTCAAGCAATACTGGGAGATGGCAGAATGGAGCAGGCTGGGGCCAGGTCACTACCACTGGTGAGTGCATGGGCAGGCCCAACCCCTGTCGCTGGTGCTAGATGTCCCTATTGCTAATCCCTTCCACGTTCCTCCAAAGAATGGGGCCAGGGCAGTTGCCCTTAACTGTCCTATGTCTTTGGGTACTCTGGCCTGGGTACGTTTACCTTTGTGATAGATGGTCCTATACACTAAAGTATCAAGCCAATATTCTTGTTACTCCCAGTCCCAAAAGTCCGGTCACTTAGCCCATAGCCATTACACATTGGATCTCACCCCCAAAAAAGGCCTGTGGCCAATTCTGTGATGAACTATTAAAGGATTTATTGTATAGGAAAAGGAATTGGGGGGTTATTTACAGAGTTAAAGCAGGTACACACTTATACACAAAGGTACACATCTGGTTGGCAGAGCTGCATGCTACCCGTCACGTCTCCAGGTGGCGGATAGGAGGGGCCTCTTTTCAGAGGTTTGCCATAAAATAAGTGTGCTTTGTCGTGTGAATATGCAGCCGCAGCCCAGCAGCGGCAACATTACCAGGGTCTGATGGGACATTGGGTGGTATCCAGTGCTCTGACTAAAAGTCACAAGTGCCCGATGACGATGTTGTGACATGGAGAGTGCAGCTTGCCATCAAATAAGGCTGCCCTACCCCCTCACTCTGCTTGTTGAGGGTCTGGGATACTTGGGTCCCTGGATTACTTTGGATAATCCGATTGGCATATGAACCATGATTGGATAGTGACTCCTTACATCACCACAGGGAAGAGAATCCTGACAGAAATTCCCCACTGCCTTGTGGGTAGGTTAGGGAAATCCAAAGGCTATGGGAGTAAACCCAGACAGATAATCCGGAGTGGAGACCCTAAGGTGGTTAACAGTGAGGTTTCATCCAATCTGCTTTTCTGGCATCTCCTGCAGTCACCTCAGTTACTGGCTCTTGTCTTTCCTTTGGATCTAACTGGGGTGACCAAGAGGGGGATAGTGCCGGTTGAGCAACACACTTTCCTTAAACACTAGCCCAGGCAATGCAGCTCGCAGGAGGAGACACTTACCCACACACAGCTATACACAGCTACTATAGTCGATACAATAAACCAACTTACCTCCAGCTTGGTAGCTGGAATATGCAGACAATGTGTCCTGAACTTGAACCTGATCATGATCTTACAAACACGGATTCAATATGTAAAACAGTAGTCCTATACCAACAGTTACATAAATTGAATGTTGACATTGCTGCTGTCCAGGAGACCAGATTGGCAGATGCTGGATTAGTAAAAGAAACCAGCTACACCTTCTTCTGGAAGGGTTTGAGTTCAGAGAAAAGACGTCTTTATGGACTTGACTTTGCTGTTCGAAACAATCTGATGAACTTTATCAATTCACCCATTGCTGAATCAGAATGCATTATATCCCTAAAGCTCTGCACCAAGTCAGGATATGCTAACATCATAAGTACTTATTCACCCACACTAATGTTGTGCACTGAAGACAAGGACCAATTCTATGGTAATCTTCAGAAAGTTGTTGATTCCTGTTCATCCAGTAAACAACTGTACATTCTTGGTGATTTTAATGCAAGAGTGGGACTCAATCACCAGTCCTGGCCCATTTGCCTAGGTCATCAGAGCATTGGGAAAATGAATAAAAATGGTCAAAGGCTTCTTGAATTCAGTTCTCAGAATCATCTCTCCATCACTAATACTTTTTTCAAATTAAAAGACTTCCACAAGGTCTCATGGCGCTACCCCAGATCCAGTCACTGGCATCAACTCGATCTTGTACTTGTCCGCAAAAAACTTGTCAACTCTGTTAAATTTACATGTGCATATCACAATGCAGATTGTGACACGGATCACTAATTGATTATCAGTAGAGTGAAAATTGCTCCAAAGAAACTCCATACGTCAAAGGATTGCAGAAAACCAAAGATTAATACCCTCAGTACTAGAGATGCACTGAAATGCCCTGCCTTTGCGGAAGAATTCAAAATGGAAGACAAACATGTCCAGCAGTCTGTTGATGAGACATGGTCCATGCTGAGTGCTACAATATATGAATGTGCCACATCTGCCTTTGGAACACAGACATTTTCCAACAAAGACTGGATTGATGAAAACGTTGACATTCTCAGGCCTCTTCTTGAAGAAAAAAACAAGGTTTTTCTGAATAACATAAAGAATCCATCGCAAAATTCAAGAGATCAGCTTCACCAGACAAGATCTGTTCTTCAGAGAGAATCCAGTATCAGAGGGGTAGCTGTGTT